>NW_022145606.1:18951979-19551979 GCF_000002235.5 Strongylocentrotus purpuratus
TCTTAAGTAGGCCTACAGGCCAAATGGGAGGGGAGCTCGCAAGATATGGATTTATCTTGTGTATTTTTTGTTACTGAATTGTGTATGTCAAACAATATGAATCAGTATGATGGTTCATGCTCTTTGCTGGGTTGTGTTCATAGGTGATAAAAACTACTACTTTTACTCCTTCTTTATAAACTTCGAAAACCGGAACCCGACTGTTGCTTTTCTATCTGGGATGTGATTAATCAGTCTTTTGTAATTGTATTGGAAATTTGATTATCAAACATTTTGTTTCAGTTTCTCCCAGAACTAAGTCTTGGAAGAAAACAGTAAAATGTGTTAGATATGTTCAAATATGTTTGTATAAACAATGTTTTGTTAACTCGTATTATCTTACATGTAAGAAATGTCGTACATTTGACATTATATTATCATATCAAGACAACTAGTAATTTTGTATTCTTATTCAGTTTGAGTTTATAGAAAAAAACGATAGACACGAATTACATGTATTTTGACTTGTATACTAAACCACACTCATAGATTGATTGAGAATGCAGAAAACATGATAGTTGATGTCTGTTCTTTAGAACGACGGATAGTCAATCTGTTTGAAACTTCGAGCCACTCCTGCCACCCATCCTCTCCAAGCGCTATTTTAGAACTATAAGCTAAGAAAGATAACCAACAGTCTTTTTCAAGACTACACCAACAGTCCTTTTCAGGACTACACACCCTCAAGAAAGATCACCGAGAGTCCTTTTCAGGACTCATCAATCCTCCCTCTCTCTCACATAGTGCACCCGCAAGCCTACTGAATATAATTATTATGTTAACGATTGCTAGAGACAGTCTTGTTTATGGCTGCTGTTTCTGTTATGCTTATGACTTTCTTTTACTTTTTTTGAGGACCATACACACTAAGAAAAAATGGTGCAACTATGCACCTTTAGGGGTTCAAACCAATGCAACAATAGCAGCACCTTTAGGGGTTAAATCCTGCACCCTTTTTAAAGGTGCAATCCTGCACCCTTTAAAAGGGTTCCAGATTGAACCTTTTAGGGGACATGTTAGTACCCTTTATGGTTCAATCCTGCACCTTTAGGGGTGCAAACCGATGCAACAATAGCAGCACCTTTAGGGGTTAAATCCTGCACCCTTTAAGGAGGGTGCCAGATTGCACCCTTTATAGGAGACATGTTAGTACCCTTAATAGTTCAATCCTGCTCCTTTAGGGGTGCAAACCGATGCAATAGCAGCACCTTTAGGGGTTCAGTCCTGCACCCCTTAAAAGGTGCAATCTTTCTCCCATACTCGAGGAATACTCGTGATATTTGCTCATACACAAATACATATTAAACATGCATGTTGTTTATTGGTTAGTAATCATATTATCAATGTATCATTCGCTAAAACGTGAATGTAATTGTAACATGATCAGAAAAAATAATCTATTTGTTTAATGATTGCCGAAGGAAAATTCAAATCACAAAATTGATGTACATTGTCATAATTTGTTTAACAAATCATGATAAATGTATTTTTTATGTGAACACGTGTAAAGTAATCATGAATATGCATGCAATATGCAAACTTTTATTTTGCACCCTTTTGGTCGATAGGGTTCATTTTTGTGGGAAGGGTGCAAAATCTTTTTTTGCACCCTTTTTTGTACCCCTTTTCCTTCAAAAGGGTTCATTTTTATGTAAAGGGTGCAAACTCTTATTTTGCACCCTTTTTTGCACCCTTTTTTCTTAGAGTGTACAGGGCCCTGTTTCATAAAACTTGATATCAATAACGAATTACAAGCTACTGTTATAAGCTACTGAAATCAGGTACCTGATTGGCTGACAGCAAATTTGTCATATAAATTAAGCAGTTGTTATCATCGAAGTCTAGACTAGAATTCTGCACAGAATTTCAAAATTCATTACTTAAGCTAATTTTTATTTCGTTGGATGCACAAAATATTGACTTGATCATCGTTATGATGAATAATGCACCATTATTCACAATTGCCTTCTTCGTCATTTCGCAGCCATTTTATTAGAGAAATGAAAATCATCACAATTTCTTTAGCCGGATGCCTAATGAGCGCTACGTAATTGACGCTCTGATCTGTATATATATAGGAAGGTGAATTTGAAACAGTCATAAATCCCTAGACATATTATTTCTATATATCTATTTCATTTATTCTTTTGATTTAATCAGGCTTACTCTATCAGTATTTAAACCATTTTCCTGAGAGACCCTGTACAAAGAAAATTGAACAAATTTTAAAATCATACATACCATATCATGGATTTTTTAATGGATTTTTTTTTCTTATATATTTTTTTTTTATACATCATGATATGAACATGAAAAAATTAGATATTGGACCAGCTTATACGATTTAATACGCGTTCTTTAAACTCGAATAGCTAAAAAATTAAATCGGGAAAGCCGAATACTTGTTTGGTTTGTTATTACAGAAAAGAACTGACTCTGAATCTAATACACTTATCTATATTATTATTACAACAACAATTCAATTTGGATTATCATATGATGTAAAATTATATTTGAATATATATATCTACATATCATATAACGGACCCATGAACTTTTGTAAAAAATGGATCCCATGTTTTGGGATTTTGTATGTGAAAAGTGACCCATTAGAGTGGTACATCCCCTTATGTCTTAATATGTGACTACACCCCCCCCCCCCTCACTTCATTTCATATTTATTTTTTCATTTCCAATATAATACAATACATAATAAAATGTAAAATGTAAACAAAACATAGTTAAATTGGTAATAAACAAATCTTAACAGTAATTTATACAATCGAGGAAGACAAAAAATGAATCACAAATTTAACTGCATTTACATTTTTGAGGAAATGGAGAGGTCCACTGAAAAGCAGAGCTTGTAAATAATTATTGTGGACCCCTCACTTGCTGTGTTGCAAGCTTCTTCAGACATACCTATGTCGTAGGATGATGATTGGTGAAATGGGATCGGACGTTGAAGAAATAACTGTAAGTCTCTGTTCATGAAACTACCTACGCTGTGCTGTTTTCATTTTAAGCCCCGGAAAATATCTTCTACAAGAGAGCGAATGATTTGTTTTGGTCAGAAATTATTATCAGCTAAGATATAGTTCTGGAGAAGCTGCACTCTTATTTCCACGGAGTCAAATTTCACTCTGAATGGCGTCAGCTGGGAGTCAACTCTATTCCTAGTTAAAGTGACACGGAAAAGGAGTCATCTTGACTCTGAATTGAGTCAATTCTCAGCTGATGCCACACAATCCGAGTCAAATTGATTCTAAATCCGTGTCACTTTAACTAGGAATAGAGTTGACTCCCAGCTGACGCCATTTAGAGTGAATTTTGACTCCGTGGAAATAAGAGTGTGCAGCACCGTAAGCAAATGAAAACTCATCATATCATATAATCTTGCAAGTGATTGTGAAGAATTAACTTCAAGAGAGGAAACTGTTTTTTAGTTTGTTTAAAAATTTATTTCGGGCTGACAAGTTTAGACAGGGGCGCAGCAATCTCTTGATAAGCCACTGGATCAGCTCTTTGTTGGTTCTGATCCCTGTTTCATAAAACTTGATATCAATAACAAGTTACAAGCTACTGTTATAAGCTACTGAAATCATGGCATCTGATTGGCTGAGAGCATATTTGTCATAGAAATTTAGCATTAATTGTTATAGATAAAAAGTTTTATGAAACGGGCCCCTGGTCTCTAAAATGCAATATTCCAATTACTACAAAACTTAACATATTTTCTCGCTTCGTCGCACAGTGGACCAGGGAAGAACCGAAGTGCGCCAAAACGCCTTTTTGGTGATTTTTTTTCTTCTTCTTGCCCAGTTGAAAGATAATACATTGAAGAATACCTCAGTAAAATATTTAATTCCGGTATGCACAATAAGGGTATAAATTTACTCCTTTAAACAACATAATCTTACATATTCACAGTTTTAGCGCAAAAGTGACATTTTAAAAATAAATCTTTCAATTTAACATGACGTTTTTAAGTTATTGATATGACATTAATTTTCTCTCACGTAATCATGATAGTTCATTTCACTGCAATAATGGGTTAAAATGGATACAAACACAATCTTCATAATATATTATAGGGTAATTCACCGAAAATGGACTAACTATCCATGTTTTTTATAAAGCCAGAGGAAATGTTTGGATATCCAAGGATTTCCGCTTAAATTGTATTACCAACATTCTCTGATGTCTAAGCTTTAAGTTGATACCAGATTTGGCTGCGGCTTTTTGCGGTTCATTATGTTAGAGCCGATTTGCCTTGCAACATTGCCCCGAAAAATGTGTTTATTTTGGTCCTCGGCTGAATCATGAAGGATTCGCGGTCATAAATCACGGCGCGTGGAGGCGCGTGACACTTTGTGTGTGTGTGTGTGTGTGTGTGTGTGTGTCGCATGGGGGGGGGGGGGGGGGAGGGGGGGGGGGGGGTAGTGTGTTTGGTTGGATGGGGTTATTTTGTGTTATGTTACAACTGATTTCATTTTTGTTTTCATCAATAATAGTACAATTTATGTAATGTAAATGTTTTGAATTCATGTCAAGGAAAAACAACTGTACATTATTTCTCAAATTAATTTGTATTGTTTGGAATCAATAAAAAATAAATAAAAGTGTGTGTGTGAGTTTGTGTGTGTGAAACGGGGTGTGGTGTGGGTGGGCTAGAAGGGGGGGGGGGTATCATGATTTTGTTGGTACTTTTATTTTGATTATACACTGTTACATGCAAGGACAAAATGTAGAATCATGTATAATCTGAGATTTGTTGTATGTTGTTCATTGATTGATGTAATTCATGAAGTGTCTTGTATCAAAGATTTTGTTTTATATTGCTTATTTTGATAATTTCTTGTTATGTGAAATTATGAGGAAGGAAATGAAATATCATTTAAAACAAAAAAATAGATGGCTCTGGTTCTGACACCGCGGACACAAAAATAAACACATTTTTCGAGGCAATGTTGCAATGGAAAACGACTCTTACATGACAACGGGCAAAATCGGGCAGCCAAATCTCAAGCTTAGACATCAGAAAAAATGTTGGTAATAAAATTTAAGCGGAAATCCCTGGAAATTCAAACATTTCCTCTGGATTTATAAAAAAATATATCCCCCAAAATGAGTTTTGGCCGATTTTGGTTCCTCCCTGGCCCACTGTGCGTCGGTAGGCGATCTCGCAAGATGTAATAATAATTTAGATTTGTATAGCGCGTAATATGAGATACCGTCTCTTGACCCCGGTCATCGGATTCATTCACGTAGAGTGTGCACCGTCTACACTCCCTGGGGATTATTACTAACACAAATGCTGTCAGCTTCCTACCAGGTCTTCATTTCTCTTCTGGGTATGGAGTGGCAAATGTAAATGAATGCCTCAATTGCCAAAGAGCCTAATTAATGTGACCTAAATTTTGATTATCGATTCAAATCAGAACAAATCGGATCGGATCAGATCAGATCAGATCGGATCAAATCAGATCGGATCGAATCACATCGAAATACTTACATGGTTGTTAAGAGGGGCAAACGCTTTAGTGTATACAAAAAAGGCACACTTCTTATTACATTGTTGTATAGAAATGGCTGGATGGGACATTTGGTAGTTTTGAAAACGAGTATGATTATAATATGAATAAAGGGACACAGTTCGTTCTTATGAAATGTGAGGGCTTGGGGCACCCATGCTCCACCCCCCCCCCCCCCCCCTGGTTCCCCTGCTCTACTGCAAGTTCACTGTGCTGGTTGAAAAAGGTTCCTGTTATTGAGTAAACTGCTTCGATTCTTCGAAACTAAATAATATATACGGTTCTTTATAGATGAGCGAAAAAGGGTGCAAGTATGCACCTTTAACGGTGCAAATAGCAGCACCTTTAGGGGTTAAATCCTGCACCCTTTTTAAAGGTGCAATCCTGCACCCTTTAAAAGGGTGCCAGATTGACCCTTTTAGGGGAAATAGTACCCTTTATGGTTCATTCCTGCACCTTTATAGGGGTGCAAACCGATGCAACACTAGCAGCACATTTTTGGGTTCAATCCTGCACCCTTTAAGAGGTTGCAAGATTGCACCTTTTAGGAGACAATAGTACCCTGGTTCAATCCTGCTCCTTTAGGGATGCAAACCGATGCAAAAGTAGCATATTTAGGAGTTCAATCCTGCACCCTTTAAAAGGTGCAATTCTGCACCCATCATCGAGGAATACTGGTAAAATTTGCTCTTACAAAGATACATATTAAACATGCATGGTGTTTCTTGGTTAGTAATCATAATAATCGAGATATCTATTGCTAAAACGTGAATGTAATTGTAACATGATCAGACAAAATAATATATTGGTTAATGATTGCCAAAGGAAAATAGAAATCACAAAATTGATGTGCATTGTCATAATTTGCTTAAAAAATCATGATAAATGTATTTTTTTGTGAACACGTGGAAAGTAATCCTGAATATGCATGCAATATGCAAACTTTTATTTTGCACCCTTTTTTGGTCGATAGGATTCATTTTTGTGGGAAGGGTGCAAAATCTTATACTGCACACTTTTTTAAACCCTTTCCCTTCAATAGGGATCATTTTTAAGTAAAGGGTGCAAACTCTTATTTTGCACCCTTTTTCCTTAGAGTGTAGTATAAATGTCATTCTGATCCTTGTTATCCTGATTACCTTTTGCAATACGTCTAGACGATAAAATCATGACAATTGACAATTGTCATGAATCATTGTTGCTGCATGGATGATTTAAATGGTAAAAATGAACTTGTGTCCTATTCATTCTAGTCTTATCTATTTGCATTATGTTTTATTCATTCAAGTTCTAATGTTTCTGACTGTTTCCAAGACAATATATTGTTTGTCGATCATAGCTTATCACAAACCCTGGTTCTATGTAGCTTAATATATATATCTCACGGTAATTTTGAGAGAAAAGCAGTTCAAGCAACGATTTCTGAATTGTAGCGACAATCGCGTTCGCCTTTGCTGCTCTTCAATAACACTTGACAAGCAGTATTACTTAATCTATCAAGGACTCATGATAAATTCGTTAAACAGTTGATTCCCCTTGGTTGATTCTTTTGATCGGATAACTGCGGGGAGAGATAGAACTGAACAGTCTCACGCTTATATAGACGTTGTATTATTATGCTTATGTGTTCATCGTCTCTACGATACTCTCGGAATCAAAAACAGCTTTTATTGTATAGGCTTCCTGAAAAAAATTCAATTGTTGTTAAGAATGTTTTGGTTGCACTATAGATTATGATGATGTGTTTGATCTTGTTTTCAATAACAAGATTAAACACATACTAAAAATCTTTTAAGAAAAGGAGATAGGTCCCTTGTGAGAAAAAGAAAGCGTCATATAACCATTGTTAAAAGGGAAATTATTAGAGGTGAAAAGGGGCACTGTTCGCACCTGAAAAGGGGTACTGACCAAATATGAAAAGGGCACTTTTCAGAGTGAAAAAGGGGCACTTATAACAGAAAATGTGCATTTGTTAAAAGAAAAGGGGCACCGATCAGATTTTAATTGGGGTATTTATCGGAGGTGAAAGGGGGCTCTTATGAGTAAGGGAAGTGGCTTTTATTAAAAAGGGAAAAAAAAGCATTAATTAAAAAGGAAAAGAGGCACATATGTTAAAATAATCGGGGCACTTATCAGAGATTAAAAGAGGTAATTATGAGAAAGGGAAGGGGCACGTATTAAAAGGATAAAGAGCATTTATTATATAGAAAGGAAAAGGGGAACGTGTTGAAATAAACTGAGGGGCAGTTATTAGAGGTGAAAGACTACAGAAAGGGACACTCATTTTATAGTCATTAGAGATGAAAAGAGCACTAATCAGGAGGGGAAGGGGCACTAGTCAAATAAAAACAAGCATCTCTCAGATTTAAAAAGGGGCAATTATCATAAGGAAAAGGGGCACATGCGAAAAAGGTGCGCTTATCCGAGTTAAAAGGGGTACTTATTGAAAGGGGAAGGGGCACTTGTTAAGTAAAAGGTTCACTAATCTATTTTCTTTTTATTGTTCGCTTTCTTGAGGATACCGTAATTGGTCCGGGAATATGTGCGCATGCAATCAACTAACCGCGAGTTATGAAACTGCAAAGAGAGTGAGTTTAACTTGTCTTAAATACTTCCGTTTGTCTGTGATATGAACTTAGTATGGGCTTAAAAGTATGGGTGCCAAAGTATGAAAGAAATTTAAAGGTTAGGATGACCATTGATATGCTGTGGATGAAAACAAAATATGTTCGTCAAATTCCGTGCAACACAGCACAGGTAGCTCAACCAGTTAGGTAGCGTACTAAGGTGCCAAGGTACCGGTATTGCGGCCTCATGAATAAACATGAGTATATGACGTCACGAACTCGCTACGAACTCGCCACGCCTACTCTACCCTTTACCATTTAGCGGGTATCTATGTTAACGTTGTCGCCTCTATAATCTATTTTCGTTGTACGTACGGCCGTACCTACACCCCGACTATATATATATACCTACCTATATACCTACATATACTTACCTACCTACCTACCTACCTACCTACCTATATACCTATTATATGTCTCATTTTGAAGAACTTCAGTCATTAATTGTTCTCGCTCATATAACTCCATATATAATATCCTAGCTTGATAGCACCCCTCCATTAATTATATTGAGCAATAGAAATATTAACTCCATCACTATCCATCATTTAAACTTGCTCGAACTTCATCCAACCTAGCACCTCCTCTATACAGCCTAGCACCCCCTCCATATTAAGCCTTAGAAATATTAACTCCATCCATCTCCATCATTTAAACTTGTTCGAACTTCATCCAACCTAGCACCTCCTCTACACAGCTTAGCACCCCCTCCATTGAGCCTTAGAAATATTAACTCCATCTATCTCCATCATTTAAACTTGTTCGAACTTCATCCAACCTAGCACCTCCTCTATACAGCTTAGCACCCCCTCCATTGAGCCTTGGAAAAATAACTATATCTCCATCATTTAAACTTAATTGCACTAACTTCATCCAGCCTAGCACCCTCTCTATACAGCCTAGCACCCCCTCCATTGAGCCTTGGAAAAATAACTATATCTCCATCATTCAAACTTAATTGCACTAACTTCATCCAGCCTAGCACCCTCTCTATACAGCCTAGCACCCCCTCCATAATAGGCCTTAGAAATATTAACTCCATCTATCTCCATTATTTAAACTTGTTCGAACTTCATCCAACCTAGCACCCCCTCTATACAGCCTAGCACCCCCTCCATAATAGGCCTTAGAAATATTAACTCCATCTATCTCCATCATTTAAACTTGTTCGAACTTCATCCAACCTAGCACCTCCTCTATACAGCTTAGCACCCCCTCCATTGAGCCTTGGAAAAATAACTATATCTCTATCATTTAAACTTAATTGCACTAACTTCATCCAGCCTAGCACCCTCTCTATACAGCCTAGCACCCCCTCCATTGAGCCTTGGAAAAATAACTATATCTCCATCATTCAAACTTAATTGCACTAACTTCATCCAGCCTAGCACCCTCTCTATACAGCCTAGCACCCCCTCCATAATAGGCCTTAGAAATATTAACTCCATCTATCTCCATTATTTAAACTTGTTCGAACTTCATCCAACCTAGCACCCCCTCTATACAGCCTAGCACCCCCTCCATAATAGGCCTTAGAAATATTAACTCCATCTATCTCCATCATTTAAACTTGTTCGAACTTCATCCAACCTAGCACCTCCTCTACACAGCTTAGCACCCCCTCCATTGAGCCTTAGAAATATTAACTCCATCTATCTCCATCATTTAAACTTGTTCGAACTTCATCCAACCTAGCACCTCCTCTATATAGCTTAGCACCCCCTCCATTGAGCCTTGGAAAAATAACTATATCTCCATCATTTAAACTTAATTGCACTAACTTCATCCAGCCTAGCACCCTCTCTATACAGCCTAGCACCCCCTCCATTGAGCCTTGGAAAAATAACTATATCTCCATCATTTAAACTTAATTGCACTAACTTCATCCAACCTAGCACCCCCTCTATACAGCCTAGCACCCCCTCCATATTAAGCCTTAGAAATATTAACTCCATCTATCTCCATCATTTAAACTTGTTCGAACTTCATCCAACCTAGCACCTCCTCTATACAGCCTAGCACCCCCTCCATTGAGCCTTGGAAAAATAACTATATCTCCATCATTTAAACTTAATTACACTAACTTCATCCAGCCTAGCACCTCCTCTATACAGCCTAGTATGTTGAGCATATCTTAAATTTCTCTTATGTTAATCTATCCACCTTTCCTTCTTACTCTTTCCTACAGCGCATAGAGACATATTGTGATATGCGCTATATAAGTACCGTATGCTATTATTATTATTATTTGATAATATTGTTAGATCGTATTTATGCTGATTGTGCCATGATTACTAGGAAATTGATTTCAATACATTTACATACGTCTTTCGCCCAGATGTCATGGGCAAATTATTATTCCAAATTTGACAAAATGGAACATGCCTAAACAAACAAAAGTGAATCTTTGATAGGCCCCCCCCCCCACATAATAAGGAAGATATTTTAAGAATTAGTGGCAAAGTTCTTTTGCAACTTCAAAATACTAGTAAGAATATTTATCAAAACATATATTTAGACAAAATACTTGATACTTGGAAATAGGCGCCGCTTTTCCGTTGACGGCAGCGGCGTCAACAGGTTAAGTTTTTGAATTTTTTAAAGTGTAAGTTCTTATTCACTGAAACATTGATTAAAGAGTTATCTAGAATCTCCAATGATGTGAGTACAATTTCAGGTCACAAAGTCAAGGTGAAAGGTCATTTCAGATTTAAACAATTAGACTGTTGTGGCATCATGATCAAAAACTTAACCCGGGGTTAGGTTTTTGAATTTTTAACATAATTTTAAAAGTGTATAATCTTCTTCCATGAAACTTGAACATAGGGGTTGTAAAGTATCCCCAATCATGTGAGTAGAATTTAAGGTTGCAAAGTCAAAGGTCATTTCAGGTGAACAAACTTTGACTCAAGTATATTGTAGCATCAACATCAAAACTTGACCAAAGGTTAAGATTTTGAATTTTTATCATAATTTTGTATACATTCCTATTCCATGAAACTTGAACATAAGGGTTAATAAGTATCACCAATCATAGCTCATTAAATATGCAAAACACCTAATTATATATGTGAAATTGTGGTTTCTTGCCTATTAATATATAGTCCAATGTTCTGATGTATATAGGCCATTTGTACCCTGCGAGGGGATGCTACGCTTTGCGTTGACCTGTTTAATGTTATCATGATTTCAAAAGTGTTTGTTTAAATTCCATGAAACTTGTACCCAAGGGTTATCAAGTATCACAAATCATATGACACAAATTCCAGGTCACAAAGTCAAGGATATTTTAGGTCAGTAGACTTGGATTATGTTTTCACAACTTAATATGAGACTTAATAAATCAATTTTTGGTTTTTGTTCCTATTTCATTAAAGATATCAATCTTGGTAAAAATTAGAGTAAATAATTCCTTTGGTGATTCTAAGTCAATATTCACTTCAAATGCCGATTGTATTCAGAGGATTTCAATTTGGGGGGCCTGCTAACGGGCCACCCTGCCTATAAATAATGTCCTAACCTCAATTTTTAATCATATTGAATTGTGTAATGCAGGTGACACCGCCGAGAGCGTTTCCCCTGTTTTATATTTTTGCCCAGTTTTGGAACACTCCAATAATGCAACCAAAAAAAGGACTCTGAAATTAATATGAAATATAACCTCAAATATTCATGTAAGATATTTTTCTGAATAGTAAAAGAATTGCAAGAAATATTTATGAAATAACTTTAAAAAATAGGGTTTTTCTCAGCATATTTTTGGAACCAAACATTTTTTTTTTGCAGGCATGCTGATTAGTGATGCAGTGCTTGCAAGAACCTTATAAACATACATAAAAAAGTAAAGGCAAGGCACACACAAAAAGAATAAAATGATGTCTTTATCATAGAAACACATATTATGATGCACGTAAAACAGGTGCAATCACTTCAGATGTATTGTGAGAATTGGGTGCAAGATAATAATCAATGAAATCTGCAGGTTTTTGAGGAATATGAATGGTTTTAAAATTACACTAACTAATAAAAGGGGGACAATATACCTTCAAATATGCTTGTAGCTAGTTCAACTCCGAACACCACAAAAATGTTACTATTTGATTTTTTGTGTACTCCTTTTATTGAATTTTATTCATGCAAATCAGTCACCTAATACATGTACTGTGTATTTAAAATTAGACAATTATGCAGTCATGTTTTTTTTTCTGTACATTGTTTTTTAAATAAAACAATACTTATAATCCAATTATTTGAAATTGATTTAATCCTTATATTATACTTTATATTTATTGTGCGTGGCTGGATGGTGTAGAAGGTGGTGTGAAGTGAAGATCTTTCTATCAATTGCATAATTGCTAGATCAATAATAATGATAATAATAATTGTTCTCCATTCACTTTAAACAAATTAGTGACATGTACACTTCACTCTGTCATAGTCGAATCCGTTGGGACTATAGAAAAAATATAGATTTCACCTAGACAAAATCTGACTTGGGTAAAAAAAAAGCAATGGAAAATGAAGAGCAGGACTTTAAAAACCTTTGACTTACGATTACTTGACTGAGCAGAGTTGACTCTATGACAAAGTAAGATTCAACAAAATTTGAAGGGAAAGAAAACATACATGTAGTTGGCAGTCACAGGTTCGTTACAATAAATTACATATTTGAAAACTGGCAAGTGATTATGAGCAGTCTTGAACATTATATTTTTGTAATTTCGGTTGACCAAGAGTGCCAGAGTACAGGGTCAGATGATGAGAATGTTCTGTTGCCATATGTGAAATAACATGTTGGACTTAATTAACCTAGGGTGTGTGCTGGAGTGTGTTCGTTTGCAAAATCTGTGTACTTTTGTGCGAGGTATTATTCAAAGCTTTGAAAGTATTATGAGTATATCTTAATGAATACATACTCCAGTTAAAAATAACTTATTTGCTATGAAAATGGAAAAATGAAACACATCAGTTCGAGAAAACTCGACAACAATATAAAAACAGTTACCGGTATGATCCATTCAAGGTCTTTCAAAACCATTCAAAATTATCTATGCTGAATATGAATATGTATATTTGGAATAGGTATGTAGAAAATGTGGAAGCCAGGCAGTGTCATCACTTTGCAAATTTGTAATATTTAGAAATTCATAATTAGTTAATAATTTTCAGATATGTCTCTAATTTCACTTATTCAGTTACTGATTTTCTGACTTTTTAGAACGCAAATTACTTTGTTACCGGGATGACCCGTTTCTCAGCTGATAACCAGTGAGGTGTATGGTAATGTAAGTCTTGAGAGGGAAAAGAAAAGTGCATGTATGATCCTGCATTACTGATTATGAAAGAATATCTTTAAAATCACATTTCAAATCCTTCACCTAGCTAGATATAATTGATGAAAGATATATGAAATTGGTTCTGTTAAATTACCCGTATACCAATAGCTACATATGGAGTTGTTGCTATATAGGGGCCAGGATATCGTTGGTGCAAGCTAGGTTGGACAGATACACATTATCGTAATAGCTAGGTCTGAAAACATGCAAGCTTAATGGTCGCTCTAGGCTGTATAGAGAAGGTGCTAGCATGGATGTAGTTCAAGTTTAAATGATGGAGATAGATGGATAGGCTCATTGGAGGGGTGCAAGGCTGTATAGAGGGGGTGCTAGGCTAGCTAGCTGGATGAAGTTCGAACAAGTTTAGATGATGGAGATAGATGGAGTTAATATTTCTAAGGCTCAATGGAGGGGGTGCTAGGCTGTATAGAGGAGGTGCTAGGTTGGATGAAGTTCGAGCAAGTTTAAATGATGGAGATAGATGGAGTTAATATTTCTATTGCTCAATATAATTAATGGAGGGGTGCTATCAAGCTAGGATATATTATATATATGGAGTTACTAATATATGAGCGAGAACAATTAATGACTGAAGTTCTTCAAAATGAGACATATATATAGGTAGGTAGGTAGGTAGGTAGGTAGGTAGGTAAGTATATGTAGGTATATAGGTAGGTATATATATATATATAGTCGGGGTGTAGGTACGGCCGTACGTACAACAAAAACAGATTATAGAGGCGACAACGTTAACATAGATACCCGCTAAATGGTAAGGGGTAGAGTAGGCGTGGCGAGTTCGTAGCGAGTTCGTGACGTCATATACTCATGTTTATTCATGAGGCCGCAATACCGGTACCTTGGCACCTTAGTACGCTACCGCTCAGTTAGCGGTAACTCTAGGGAGCTCCGACGCCGAAGTTAGCGGCTAGTTCAGCAGAGTTTGCTTGCGAGGCAGCCGAGGCGCTGAGCTGTGTCTGGCATAGGCCTAGTCAGTGCAGTGATCATTAGGGACTCCCATGTTTTTGTTTATTTTTAATTTTGATATATCGTTATATCCCTCATTAAAATTCTTGTTGAAGGTGAATACCACACTACCAAGGAGCTCCACCAAGGCACCATCCAGCATGTCGAGGGAACTCCAGATCCAGATCACACAAAGTCAGAACTTTACAGATTGCCATTGATTTATTTTAGGGTCGGGAGGCCGGAGGCGCACAAAGAACTTACTTAGCGCATTTAGCGCTGTACAGTGAGTTTACGCGCTCCCATTGGCTGATCCGCTTGAGTGGCTTCGAATTTAAGTGAGAGAGGGCTTACTTAACTTAAGCGCAACTTAAGTTCAATGGCAAAGTCATAGAAAAAAAAAATCAGAAAATCGCAAGCTTGCTCCTCGCACAAATATCTTATAGCATCGAGGGAATGGAGAACAGCGATATCCAATCTGAAGGGCCCATGCCGGCTAGGCTAGGTGCCACCTTACGAAAATGAGGCTGAGATCGGATGAACGATCTGCGCATGGGCTAATTCAATTGTAAGCTGAAGTTCTACATGTGAGGCAAGTCGAACAAAAGATCTCGGGTTCGAATCCCACCCAGGCGGATGACTGAAGCCTGCGTTGTGTGTTAACATACCCCTCCCCTTGTTTCATGGACGCAGGCTACATGTATGTTAAGTGGAAAATACTCCGTCCCTCGGAGAGGACGTGAAATGGAGCCCCCGTGTAGAGAAGAGTCACTACCTTCGCATGTTTAGAACCCACTGCACTATTTGTATAAAAGTAGGGGAAAACCCTGGTGTAGTGGTCTACCTGCACACGGCCCACCCCAGTATGGTACGACAATACTCTGCATGGGATGGAGTCAATGGAAGAAATCAAGAAGAAGACAGAAATAACCGTCTGGTATGGGTCATTCTTTAATAAAACTGACAGTTGTCAACATTCCCCATCGGTCTAGCATTGATTGAGCCCTGTAGTCTGTACAGTGAGTTTACGCATTCTGATTGGCCGATCCGCTCGAGCGGTATTGATTTTAAAGGTACTATCTGAAGTAAAAAGGGTGTGTGTCACAGCTCAGCAGATTCCAGAATGAGGAGACGGCCCGTGTCCGGGACTCTTATAGGCACGTCTTTGAGAGGTTGCCGACGGACGGACGCGTAAGCGCATCCAAGACACGTATGAACTTACACGTCCGCGAAATAGGGTACAATAATTTGGCTTACAAAAGGCAATTTTACAACATACATGTACATGTATCTCCCATTTGCAGGCCCCAAAAATGAAAATGTTAAATTCCAACGGCATTTGAAAGATATTACTAATTTAGAACTTCCCTAAAATAAGGGGGGCTTGAAAATGTCTGTAAGTGGGAAAATAATGACTATTAGTTGTCGACTTGACTTAAAGGGGATAGTTGAGTTCTGTTTTCAGACCGCAAATGCCTTCAAAGTGCATGGTTATTGCTCTCATCCTTATCTATGACATTTCTAATGCCCTTTTAGGAACTAAAATTGCTATGAAGGTAATTCAGCTCGACTTTCAAAAAAATTTGGTGACCGTTAATTAATTAATTTATTAAAAATAACAATACATGGGCCGGCTGGTTGTGCCTAATATAACCAACACAAAACAGCCAACAGAAAAGCCAACATCGGCATTGGCTGAAATACGACTTAAAAGGCGATATTTCGTTTTTTCAACGGCTTTTTTAAATTATCGAATATTTGTATTATAAATCATTTATGGATATTTAAGCCGTCTCTGAACCGATTTTGATGGAAAAAAGATGAATTTGTGATTTAAATTGTATGTTCTTTCAAATTTGACACTCAGTTTTTCATTATCTCACAAACAAATTATTTTGTATAACGCCTTCTGCAACAGAACTCAACTATTCCTTTAAGTGCTAACAAGTCAGTAAGTAATAGTTTGAATCATTTTCAAATTTTTGGTGTAACATACATACAACAGAACTCTGGTCTGCTTTGCAAACGCTAGCGTGACTACCGTTAATCAAGTCCATTCGTTTAAGTGCAGTCGTCCAAAAGAAGTCAAAGATGGCGTTAACCAGTATTTGCCAAGCTTCACTCCCTTTAGCAAAGACTTAAATGCATTAAAATTGATTACATTTCAAAAATTGTCTATTTACCAACTACCAATAAATACATTTTTCTTTGCAGGCTTATGAACTGAAGAGTAATTGCTATTGAAGTACTGATGGGCTGCACCAATGGAGCACAATGAAGAAGAAGAGGACAGTGGTTCCACCATTCTGATTGAAAGTGATGAAGATCTGTATGATTCAGATGCTACAGAGATATCAGAGGATGAAGACCAACAGGTATAGAGAGAAAGAGACAGACAGAGAGAAGGAGAGAGAAAGAGATATAGATAGAGAGAGAGAAGGGGGGAGAGAGAGAGAGAGATAGAAAGGGAGAAGGAGAGAGAGAGAGAGAGAGAAGTAGGGAGGGGTCTGAATGAAAGTGATGAAGATCTGTATGATTCAGATGCTACAGAGATATCAGAGGATGAAGACCAACAGGTATAGAGAGAAAGAGACAGACAGAGAGAAGGAGAGAGAGAGAGAGAGAGATAGAGAGAGGGAGAGAATTAGACAGAGAGAGAAGAGAGAGAGAGGGAGAGAGAGAGAGAGAAGTAGACAGGGAGAGAGAGAGAGAGAGAGAGAGAGAAAGAGAAAGACAGAGAGAGGGAGGGAGAGAAGTAGACGGAGATATACAGAGAAAGAAGAGAGAGAGATAGAGAGAGGGAGAGAGGAAGAGATAGACAGAGAAAGAAGATAGAGATTTGTTTTGCATTGTTATGGCATCCGTCAAGTGCAGGGCACGCTTGTCTCTAAATAGATTCTGTTGTTTTTGTTTAATAAAGTTGTATACATTTAGCGTACTAGATATTAGATCAGGGAATAATTTTCCTCAAATTTTTTGATTAGCAATTTCAGCCGATGGATAAATATTTCAAATGAAATTCTGTACATTTCTATGGATGAAAACTGCTACACAAAAGATATTTTGTATAGCAGTCATGCAAAAATGCATAGCAAATTGCGATGCGATACCAGGAAAATTATTCCCTGTAGATACACAATAATGTATGCAGGTACCTCGCCGCCCAATATTCATGGAAAAATAAAAATCATAATCGGTCATGTGAATACACAAATATGACAATTTTCAGGCGCCTCGTTGCCAAGGATTATCCAGTTTCTGAATGTTGCAAGCAAAAGACGCAATTGAGCGTGGTTAACATTAACATGTAATTTTGATTTAAAAGATAAAAGATGTACTTGAGCTTGGGCTCCTCAGATGGCATCCTATTCCTAAATGGTGCGAGCGAGCAAAGTGAGCGAGAAATAAGTACCTTAGAAATTGAGAAAAGAAAAGATGAATAGCAAGAGTCAGACAATGGTGGGCTCAAATGATGATGTCCCAGTATTTCATGAAACGAACGTTTTCTAAAGGCTTGGCAATACACCTACAACTTGTATCATTTTCACCTAGAATCCAATTTTGGTACAATGTTATAACTTCAGTTTTCAAACTTGGTATCAATATCCGAGGACCCAAATATATATAAGTATATAGTGAAATTTGTCTATAAAGAATGTGTGAGGGAAACCAAAAATGTGGTCTTTATAGAAATACGCTAAAGCAAATTTCACTGCGACATATAGAGTGTGCCGAGAGACATCTACAGTATTTGTGTCAAAGGTCATTATGTGGGCATATAGATCACAAGAAATAGTTGGTCATATTGCATGTACCTAAGCCAGTTGCAACTGTGGTACATGTATATCGATTTTTAAAAAATCTTGTCAATAAAAGAAGAAGTGAGGAGCCGAACAATAGAGTACCGAAGCTGCGACGTCATAAAAATCTATTTTGAGAATTTCTCAATTTTTTCTTCATTTTCCGAAAGAGCATCAAAAATAATGTCCAAATGTCGAAAACGAATTGAATATATCAAGTATTGGTTGAGATATGACCATCTGAATGAATATATTTCCTATAGGAACTCAGTGATATATGCTCTGGCTCCTAATGGTTATGATCCAGAGCATATAACACTGAGCTCCCATAGGCAATCTTTTTATTCAGATGGTCATACATTGTATCTCAGCCAATACTTAACATATAATTGGTTTTCGACATTTGGACATTATTTTTGATGCTCTTTCGGAAAATGAAGAAAAAATTGAGAAATTCTAAAGATGGATTTTTGATGATGTCACACTTCACCACTCTATGATGGTGCTTTATTAATCGGCCTTTACACTGGCGATTAGTACATTGATGTGATTAGTTTGTATTGGAAATATAGTGTAGTGTTTTGTGAACTTTGGTTTTGTCAACGAAGGTGAACTTTGTAATTTGAGTCTCAAGTAGGCATTCTGGATATAAGGAATGAGTTATAACTACAGCACATGATCACATATATATCAAGTACATGTACATGTACCTGCGTGACACCGACAGTGTCAATGTCTTAAAGGGATCCGGTAACTTTGTCTCAGATTCTGAAACAAAATTCTGGATTTAGCTCATGATGCAATGATAATTATAACCTTTAAGTCAGTCAGGAACCCCATGACTTTCGCCTGTCCGATCGCCTGTCTGATTATCAAGATATTTATGATTGAAAACACTACAGTCTATTGGGGAAAGCGAGTATGGTAAAACCAGTCACTCAAAGATTTTTACTTTTTTGAGGCACTTCTTGATCATTTTGAAGCGCAATTTGTTTAGGGCTTCAATATTACACCATATCACAGACACTGATAACACGTAGGGCCGTGTATCTCAGATTTAACATTGTTAAACGATCCCTTTAAAGAGAAGGTTGAGTTCTGGGGAGAGGTGAACAAAGAAAATTGTGAGCTTTATCATTGTTATTATGCAAATGTGGAAGAACATCAGTGAAAAAATGTTCCCTGAAAAGCATGGCTCTTCGAATGCCTTCAAATTTTAAATATATGACAGGTAACTAGGTAACAGCTTAAAAATAAGGCCCGCTTTATAATTTATATGCCACATGTTTGTGTAGTTCCATACACATCTTTCTGTGTGCAGTGCTTGTTACTTTACCAAGACTGGGCCAATTTCTTTTCATTTTGATGACCCCAGAACTTTGCAGTACACACCAATACTTACATGTATATGCTACATGATAACTTTTTCTGATCGATTCCACACCGTTTTTTTGACAATTAATGCAATCGCATGACCAGAACTCAACTTTCTCTTTAGGTCAAGAAAACTTCCCCTCAGGTGTGGCAGACTAAAGCTAGTTGCCAATTTTCAGATTATCAAGGAGAGCTGTTTTGGGAAGGTGTTTATACTTTAATAGTGAAACTGTCACACAGGTGAATAATTGATGGCTTTGTCATAGAACTAATTTCTAATAAACCAAACCATTCTGATAAAATTGTTAAATCGTTTTAAAACATTGTCTTTATGCAGGAAGAGCACAGAGGCCAATCACGGTCAAGATCACAGGAAGAGAGCAGGGTCAATACTGATCCATCTCTCCCTGCCTTGCCAACCATGCCAGGTCAAGGGTCACAGTCTGACAGTGAATCACTGCTCATGCTTCCACAGCAGAGCAGTGGGAACCAGATGAATCCAGCTGAGACCGGTTTGCTTCAGCACAGACATGATGCAGTTGCTGATGTGGACATTCCAGGCCCTAGTGGTTTGCAAGCAATCAGAGCTAGCCAATCAGCAGCTAGCTCAAACCCACATGCAAATGAGGCTAGTACCGATACCCAATCACAGGCAGGAGTAGTTTCAGATACTCCGAGACCTCTGGTGAGCGATGGCAATAGACCTGTACCTGATGCTGACCTGGGTCAAAGCTCAGATGATAGTGACACTCTGAGACCAACAACCAATCGCATGCCAGAAGCTAATGATATGCATGGAGCATCAACCAATCAGGATGAAGATGATGAACCCATGGAGACAGTGACTGAAGATGAGAATAGTAATGACTCTATGTCTGACTTCCAGGAGCCTAAGAAACCAGCGGTTGGTGCATGTGACACAGGGAACGATGATAGCGCAAGTGACGATGAATCGGTAAGTGTATTCCTTTGTGGGATGGTGTAATGGTCTTTGTGTATGAAATGAGTGCAAGTCTGGGCCCTGTTTCATAAAACTTGATATCAATAACAAGTTACAACCTACTGTTATAAGCTACTGAAATCATGGCATCTGATTGGCTGAGAGCAAATTTGTCATAGAAATTTAGCAGTTGTTATAGATAACAAGTTTTATGAAACCAGCCCCAGGTGCCTGTTGCATAAAACTTACCATTGATGGGAACTACCGTGGTAACAGGGCTCAACAGCCAATCAAAATCAAGGTTTCCATATTAGTTACAATTGATAGCAAAGTTACCATCAATGGTAAGTTTTGTGCAATGGGGACCAGGCCACCATTACATTCAAGCTCTAGCTTAAGATGCGGTCTCCTTCATTTCTCAATTTTGAAATGATTCGTCATCTGTGTTTTTTTAAAGGTATAATTATTGAATTGATTTATACTATGTTTGTACATGTATTATCTTTCATTATTTTGAAAAAACACAGGAATAAAATCAAACAAACAAACAAAACAGTAGTTGCGTAAAACATTGGTCAGGGTGGGCCACAAGGGGTTTTCATTTACAACAGTGACAGGTTTGAAAATTAGCAAGATGCTCAATTCAGTCTCAGCAAAAATGAATTGTGGAATTTTAGTCATTAATTTTGTTTGGAAATGCACAGAAATATGGGTCAGATTGCATCAGAGAGCTTTTACGCTGTACATGTACATGTAAGTAATAGAGGCCTTCAGTGAGCCCTGGACCTTGGTCACAAGGCACCATGCAGATGTACATGTATGTGTTGCACAAATCAGTTTATTAAATCTAAGATTAGAACTGGGAAGTTGCACTCTCTGTACCTGTCACATTTCCTTCCATTGATCCACATAGCAATCCTGTATCATCTGCTATGAACCCTGGACCACATCAGGTTCTCATCGTCTTGTCTCGCTACGCTGTGGTCATCTTTTCGGTCAAAGGTAAGCTTCAACATTTATTGAAAATTAATCATAGTATATCTTTTCATTTCCTCTCTTTCACATATATTTCCGAATGCATTGATTTCAAGGTTTTTACTCTGAATCACATTTACCAGTTTTTCATTTTTTTTCATTTTTTATGGAGTAATTGGTCTGTATTGATAAAATGAAGTGAGGCAGCATATGCTACCAAGTTGTTAATTGCTCTGTATGATGAATTTAATGTTAATATTTATCTTGTACAGTATATACACCGTACATGTGCAACTCAGCTTTTAAAAATTAGTTGCATTGAATTAAATATGAGACTAGTTTATAAGAAACATTTTGTAAGCTTTATAGTTGATATCAATACCCAATACTTCATTAGAGGGATGTAGAATTTTAGGATTTGGAATCCATTGTTTTTGTATTGTATAGGTTTTTTTCTGCCTTGTAATCTGTGGTTGTCTTCTACATGTACATGTATATAACACTTTTCTTTTGAAATTGGAAATTATTATTCTGAATTCTGAGATCTATATTTAAACTCAATAATAACTTCTCTCTGTTTATGGCTATTTCTCTGTCTCTTCCTGCATTTCTTCCTGACTCCTCCCCCTCTCTCTCTCTCTCTCTCTCTCTTTCTCTTCCTCTCTCTCTCTCTCTATGCCTTTCTCTTTCTCCATCTCTCTCTATATCTTTTTTCTATATCTGTTTCTCTTTATCTCTTTCAATATATATATTTCTCCTTCTCTTTCACTTTTTTCTCTCTCTCTTTCTCTCCATCTCCATCTCTCTTTCTCTCTCTCTCTCTCTCTCTCTCTCCCTCTCTCTCTCTCTCCCTCTCCCTCTCTCCCTCTCCCCCTCTCCCTCTCCCTCTCACCCCTCTCTCCAATATACAGCTGCATAGAGCAGTGGTTGAAAGGGCAAGGAGGTAAATGCCCACAATGCAACACCAAGGCTAAGAAGACCGATGTCCGAGTGATCTATGCCAAGGCTCTCAAAGTTCTCGATACATCGGAAAGAGATCGAGCATTGAAGTAAGTCATGCCAACCCTCTACAGATACTAAGAAAGGATAATTGAAGGGGGATGGTCTTCAGTTTCCATTTGCAGTAGGGTATAGTTCATTGACACCAGACCTCGCTAGAAATACCCTTAATAGGTATACACGTCTGCACACAGCTAACCCGTAGGCCTATCAAGAAAAACCCCCTAGTCTCTCGGAGAGTCTTCGGGTGGGAAAAATGTATGATAATAACTTTTCTATATTGGGTTGATTGGTGGGGAATGTAATGCAAATTCCATGAGGCTTGTTTTTCATCAAACTGAAGGCTAATCCCACTAATATGCGTCTTTAAACTTTAGGCCAACTTGAAACCTGCCAAATGGCCAAAATGAACTCTTCTGAGATAGACTTTTTTTAGCTTTATACTATACTTCATAGGCCTTTAGGGAAAGCTACACTTTGCCACCAAAACGGTTTGACTGCATGATGTTAGGTTAATTCCCAGTAATAATTTGATTGCTGAACCAGAGTGATACCAATTAAATGAAATTATCATTGCATATGGGCTTTACCAAAACTTCTTTTGTTTTCTCTAAATTCTCTAAAGGGATTTAATGTCAAAGGCTAAAGGTCTTAAAGATCAATTGACATGTAAATATAGGCTTTTTGTTCTCATGGTGATATGTCAAAAATAATTCAAGCTATGTTCTTAACTGAATGTAGACGGAGGCATATTGGAGACGCAGTCACATTTGACTTTTTTTTAATTTTTTTCATTTTTGTATCAGGAAGTTTGAGAAAAAGAATAAAGTCAGAGGTATATTGAAGATGCAGTAGTATTTGTCTTGGTTTTGTATATATTTATTTTATTTTTAAAAATCAGAGACCTTGAGAGAGAGAAGGAGCTGAGGAGGAAAGCCGAGATGGACGCAGCTCAGACACAGCTTAGATATGTGATGGCTTTAGAAGAGGTGAAGAGGATGAAAGCAATATTTGAATCACATCAGCAATCTGCAGCACGAAAGTAAGTACATGGGACTGGACTGTTAAGATCATGTTCACTCTACCTCATGAGTACAGACAGATTATTGTCTCTCTTTGAAGCTGTCTCAGAGTAGCAGATTTTTCGGGCCCTTTTGGAGCAACTTCAGTGCCCCATGGTCTGCTGTGGGTCTTAGCCTTTACCATATTTCATTGTACTGTTCATACTGGGTTTTCTACACCAAACAAACATTTTCAGCCAAAATCTTTGTTCTGCTTTGCTTAAAAACAATGATGGGCCTCTAAAACCTAAAGTTTGGGTACTTATGGCACATTTTATCTAAAATCAGTAGGTGCCATTGTTTTCAACATCATATTTAATGGCTTTAGAAGAGGTGAAAAGAATAAAAGTAATCTTTGAATCTCATCAGCAATCTGCAGCCTGAAGGTTAGTTCCTGTATTGGTAACAGTTTATAGATGAATTTACTAAAATAAATACTATAAGTATAGACGATTTCAGGCATAACAGCTTAAGTTGGGTAAATTACATGAAATCTGTTTTGTATGATGATGATGCGGACAGAGCAAGAGAGTATGACAGCTAGGCAGAGGGGGTGGGTAGAGCAGTGTGCATGGGCATTCTTTGTTGAAGGCATTATGCCATCAAGATACATTTCTCTTGTTTTGTTTTTGATCCAGTCCTCTGTCTAGCGTAGCATCATGTAGCAGTCAACAGCCACATCACAGGTTATCAGGTCAATACACTCTGGACAAGACTATCCAAGTGTCACCGGTATGTATAAGAATAGTCACATTGGAATAGCTCTAACTCTTAGTAATTGGATTTAATATGTTAATCTGCACATAATCGTGCACACGCTCCGCTCCAAGGGGAGGATTCTGGCCAGGTGCCATTTTACAAGCGCCACATGCCAACCCAACTACATTTAATGTTGGCATCCTACCGGTTGCCCACTGAACACCTAGGTGAAGAGTGATGATGATGATGATGAACAGCATTTGTATGGTGCCATATATCTGTTTAAAAAAACATTCAAAGTCAAATGTAGATTAATGTCTTGCCAAAGTACATTATTGCCGAGGCGGGACTTGAACCGCTAACCATTTGATCCACAGTCCGGTGATGTATCCACTTGACCACGGCACTGAAACACATGATTAGTAAAATTGTGTAGTCCATTCACTTGACTTTCATTTAAAAAGTTGAAGGTTCAAATCCCGGCACAAAGGTCCTTTGGCAAGACATTTTAAATCCACTTTTGCCACTCTCCACCAAGGTACCAGAAGGCCAGAGCGCCACATAGTTGGCCACTCTGCTACGAGTAATAATAATGTTAGAGCTTAAGGAGCATCACAGTGTGACAGACTTTACTGCTTCATGTACATATAAGAAGCCAGCTTTAATATGATTAAATTCCAATCCTTCATTTAGTGTCACGGTCTGGGACCATAGTTTCTATACACCAGACCCTCTCATGGTTGGACATGTAAATATGTATATTTACTTTTTTCTTTTTCTTGATGATGTAGAATGGCAACTGTCGAGTGATGGGATATGATCCAGCCAATCAGCTGCTTCTAGCTTCAATGCCTTCATCTAATGTACTCTTTCAGGGCTACGGCCTTAAAAAGGTAAACTTCATTCAATCAGGATTGTATAACAAATTAAAGATAAACTTGAGTTCTGGTAAAAAAGAAAATGAATTCTCACAGAATCTAACGAAACTAACACTGAATGTTCAAGATTACAAATAAATGTCAAATAATGCCAAATAATTTTGGAAGAGAATGTATACTGGCTGAGTAATGAGTATAGAAAGATAAGGAAATCAAGGTATAGTTGCCCCGACACCATTTGTGTTGTCCCATATAAATCTTTCTGTGTACAGTGCTTGTTCTTTACCAAGACTGGGCCAAATTTATTATGATTTTGATGACTCCAGAACCTTGCAGTACACACCAATACTTACATGCTACATGATCAACTTTTTCTGATCTATTCCACACCTTTCCTTTCACTATGCAATTGCATTACCAGAACTCAACTTTATATTTAAAAAGGAAAAGTGTCACTCATATGATGAGATGAAGTTTGAATGCACAGCTCTGATCTCCTACAGACATTGCTAATGGGTATGATGAAGTGCGATGGGTTTAAGGAACATGATTTGCTTTTATGTGGTTCTTTAGGGATGATGAATGTGTAGTGGTGGTTATATTACCTGACTGCTAAGAAAGCATTGATGCTTGTTAGTAAGCAACTAGAGGACCAATGGCTTTAGGTCCTCTCTGAGAGTCCTGGTAATTAGGATAAATGCCTTATTACCAAAGGGCACTAGCGCATCCCATTGGTTCCAAACCCAGGTCGCCGAATTATGAGACCACTGCTCTACCAACTGAGTTATCGCGCCTAGAATATAAGTAAACTGTGAGGAAAAATCGTTAATAATGACATAAGAAATACAGCTCTTTTCGCATGGGAATTACTTTGAAACTATTTTATTTTCCTCCTCGTTTCATATCGGAATCAGTAGTAAATAAAAGCAATATCAGTCGATACCGATAATGCAAAACGATGACGATATCAGCAGTCTCCGATAACTGATAGCTAAATCGGCTCATGCCTAGAACTATAATGAAATAAAGTTCTGTATTAGATCACTTCATTATAAATCAATTAAAATCTATCTTTTTTTTTAAGCATATTATCAACGCAGCTTCCCTAATCTTCTTGATTTGTTCTCTTTATCCCTTCAGATAAGTGCAATGGATTTCAAATCATGTCAGTATATTCCCATACACTCTAAACCAATCAGAGGCCTAGCCTTCACTGGGAGGAATGAGGGGCTTGTACTGACCGCATCGGTAGATAAGATGCTCAAGATTACTAGTCTCGCAAGCAACACGGTCGTACAATCGTAAGTCTTCTGTCTATATCTTGCCCTCCATCTCTTCTGTCTATGTGTATCTCTTTCTCTCTTTATGTCAGTGTGTCTCTCTCCTTGGTCTTTATCGAGTCTACGCAAGCCTTAGTCGGTATGAAGTATAAAATACAATATTTTGACGCCATCAATAGGTCCAGGCTACTGCGATTTGGGACATTGATTACAATGTCCAAATTTATTTGTGAAAGTATTTTGTTAGATGTAGACTTAAACAAACAGTTATTCACTCCTTTTTGTGAATATGACCGTGGCATTGGACCTCTAGATAATTGTTGGTGTTGGCCATTTCTATTGATATCTTGCTTGAGCCTAGCACAGTTTATTACAGGCACCCTCTATCTTTGGCGTCTTCCGACAGGCAAAAGTGTTGTTTAATATGTTATTTTTGGTATTACTTCAAGGAATCTTGGAAACCATTTAAGCTATTTTTTGCACTTTGTTGTTTGACCCCCTTTAGGTACACTTGTCCCATGCCAGCCTGGTGTTGTGCCTGGAACACTGCTAACACCAATTATGTATATGCGGGACTACAGAATGGAGCAGTGGTTATATACGATACTAGGAAGACAGACACAGAGGTTCAAACCTTGACGAGAGAGGGCTCTCGATGTCCCATTGTATCACTGAAATACGTACCAAGCAAGACAGGAGATGCTCTTCCGTAAGTATCAGTTTCATCATCTAATGGTCGAACCCCGGCCGCGTCATACCAAAAGACGTTATAAGACGGGAGTTGCTCCTACCTTGTTTGGCATTCAACAATAAGGGATAGAGCAACGTCGATCTGGCGCTGCTCAGTGTCTGCCGGGCTCACGATCAATTGGGCAAAAAGAATTTCCATTTTCGGTTTAACTTAATGAAATTTGGAGTGGACTTTAAAAGATTAATATTATTATTATTATTATTATTATTATTATTAATGCAGCACTTCTCAACAGGCATGATATCATATCTGAAACTTTGAAATGATACATTACTTTCTGCAAAAGCACTACCAGTGGATGTCTTGAACATTGTTTCACAATTTACCCCGCATTAGTCAAGGCATGATAATCCATTTCTTATGGGCCACCCTGTATATCAAATACCTTTCAGAAGAAAGCCACTGATGTGTTAATCCTTTGACTACAGAATTTATCACATTCCCATAGGCTTAATACATAAACCACCCGGTTCCAGGAAGCAATGGGTTGATTTGTGCATTGTATTTCCAGCAATGAATGTTTCATTGATACTCTGGATGCGCTAAACAACACATGACTCACACTAGATCAGTTTCCTTTCTTATATCTTTACTCAATGTTCAATCGAACTAGTATCATGACAAATGACGTCAACATCAACTTTGTCATCAGCGTAGAGGCCTTGGAGTAGCCTTAGCGGTTCACTAAAGAAAAGATAACAACAAATCATTGTCATAATCTGCTCTAATTTGAACAAAGATTATTTGTATGTTCAAAGCAATACCATACAAATATATGTGATCTATTGTAATCTGCATGGAGCATGTGTTATACAGTAATACACTCCATGGACCCTTACATAATCCAGTGTATATCAGTGTAATTGACTGTGTCTTTTTCTACAATTATAGCTTAAGTATACTCTTACACTTTGTTTTCTCCTCTATAAACATTCAGCTGCGGAGGCTTACTGATTGGAACACTAGAGGGAGCTTCATTCTGGGAGCAGCTATCTTGTGAGGAGTATAGAATGCATAAACTCCATCTAGAAGGTGAGTATATCAATGTCTAGGTGGGTGGAAAAGTGACCAGACTGCAGATTATATGGTTTAGCATGTTGAGTCCTTGGCCCTGTTGCATAAAACTTACCATTGATGGTAACTTTGCCGTCAATGGCAAGTACCATGGTAACAGGGCTCACCAGCCAATCAAAATCAAGGTTTCCATGGCAGTTACCGTTGATGGCAAAATTCCCATCAATTTTAAGTTTTGTGCAACGGGGCCCTGGGGGTGTTTCACAAAGATCCTAAGTTGAACTTATATCTAAGATGGACTTAACAGTTATGGAAAGCCATTAGCATCCTTGAAAATATTTTGTAAAAGTTATTTTAAAAGGCATAAAATGTTGATTCAAATCATTCATATTTTCTATTATCATAGGAGATTTCATGTTTTGATCGCAAGCTCTAAACAAGAATACATGTGCGTGATCAAAACAAGTTCAGCTCAAACCCGTTTAACAAAAAATCAATATTTTAATTGTAACAATATCAGACAAATTTTACAATATAAATAATGAAATAAATATATATTATAGTATGGTATTTATTTATTCAGGAAAAATAGGGATTTTATATTTTTCCTATTGAAAATAAAAACTTATAAAAAAACAGTTATTGACGAGCCTGAATTGCTATTCAAGATGGCAGCTTTCATGACTCTAACATTTGACAACAACCGTCTCGGAAAATCTTGAAAAAATATCATTTATTGACAAATTGAAAACATGATTCTTTTAAAATTGTAAATAAAACACGATTCAAAACGGAAATACGAATGTAAGTAGTAGATTCAAGATTCAAGATTCAAGATTATTTTATTGGTCCATGCATGCAAACATTACATAGAAATTTTGCTTCCAATGGCTTTTTTGACAGTGAAAATACAAATGATAGAAAATACAATATAACATTTAACAATAGAAAACTATGTACATAGTACTTTTCTTCACAAATAATTACGTTTAGAGCAGTTATTTAGTGTGAAATTCGTGCTGGTCGGAAGCACTGTTTTTCAGCAGGAGTGGGCAGAAGTCCTTCGTGCTGGCCCGCCCAGTGCCGACCGCCGTGACTATAACGCTGCTTGCTATTATATTACCGAACCCCGAACCGAACTGAAATTCAAATCATTCATATTTTCTATTATCATAGGAGATTTCATGTTTTGATGTGGAATTTATGAAAAGTCTAAAATACTAGGATTTTTGCTTTTGAATATATTTTATTTAAGGCTCCAATGGCTGTCCATAGTTTTTAAGTCCAATTTAGCGTTAAAGGTAATACAAAGTTTTGGGAAATTTTGAAAATTGGATGGATAGTGATTCTTTACATTTTTGATATATTTAGATGCCCCTGTGGGTGTATTATAAGCACTAGAAAATTTAGCTCCTAAAACACTTTTGATTTCGAGAAAAATTGAATATAACAATTTACCGGTGCTCCTGGTAAATTTGGATAAATTTCAAATAGCGCCTACCGCCGTTCAATGGTACCTGCGACCGTGAAAATCTCAGAATATGTAGTGATATATAATTCCCAAATGGGAATTGCTAATCGGTCGATTTTAGTCAAGAAACATTGTTTTATATAGCTTAATTAATATTCTGACCTTGAGAGGGAGCTATACAACATAAAGAGTGTATTATTTACAATTTCATTACTTTACACTCGATTTCAACCGCGACAACGATCACTGAATATTGTAGGATCGCATATGCTTCCAATATGTTCATTTGAACCAAATTCATAACCCCATACCAAAACTTTGTATTACATGTACCTTTAAGTTCAACTTAGGATCTTTGTGACCCCCCCCCCCCCTGGTCATTGCATTAATGACCTTTGGCTTGACATCAATCAATCTATAATGGCGACTTTCAAATCCAGGTACCCTAGGATGCAATTCCTTGAATGTTTTAAATGCCTTAAAGGGACTTGGTAACATTGTTCAGATGAGAGATAGTGGTGCTAAGGTAGCGACTTCAATCCTAGATGTACAATTAAAGATAATCTGAAAATTTGAGTGAAAACGGACCATTATTCATGGTACAAATTGAGAAAAACTGATCTGATCGATTTCCTTAATTCTCCCAACTATATTATTATAATTTAATTACATTTTAGGTGAATGGAAATCCTCACTAAGCAATAAAATGGCTTTTCATTCCATTTCAGACATTTAAGTGTTGACATATTTTTTATAGCCTGTTTTATATTTTTTTTCTTGGAAAAACGGTTGGGAAAATTCAAAAATGGTTGGGAGAATTTACTGTTAATGACTGTTAGAGGGTGTCATGCATCGACTCCTTCAAAGAAAACCATAGATATCTTCGTGGTTTGAGAATTTTGTCAGGATATTTTGCATGTCAGAGGGTTAGTAGAGTAGAAGGAATATAGTAAGTAACATTTTATACAAAAATTAAGCAATTTTTTTCATCAACCTTCAACAATGTTAATGAGTCACTTTAAGACGAAGACGGCATAACTTCAGCCAGAGTAATGTGAAGGCTTTTTTTTTATGGAAACATGCACCGAACTACTTTTAATTTCATGTAAGTAAAGAAATCATAATTTGATTTAGTTTCATACATTTAGCGAAGACTTCTCCATTGTGAAATTTTGCTGCAAGAATACTTGCCTTTGTAGCCTACACAATCTGCATCAGCATCTAAAGTGCATTGGATCTTAGAAATTCAACCTAGTATTGAATGTCAAGTTGTACCCTGACTTATTAATCTGGTAAACATGAGACCTCTTGAAGGAGAGAAGGAGATTACTTGTCATCATTAACAAACAAGTTCTTGTTTTTATTTCAACAGGAAGCTGCACAGGCGTAGCATTTGAACCCCAAACAAGACACTGTCTGGCTTCCTTTAGACCGACCAAGTCACATCCAGCTTCCAGATATGTGGTGAGTGGAGAGAAAGAGACAGAGAAAGAGAGAGAAGGAGAGAGAGAAAGAAAAAGAGAGAGAGAGAAAGAAAGAAAGAAAGAAAGAAAGAGAGAGGAGGAGGGAGAAAGAGAGAGAGAGAGCGAGAGAGAGAGAACAAGATAAAGAGAGAAAGTGAGAAAGAGTGAGAGAGACAGAGTGAAAGAGAGAGAGAGAGAGAAAGAGAAGGTGTTTCTATTGGCTGAACATGATGAGAGTAAAATCTAACATTTATTTTTGATAGTCTCACCAGGCAAAGGTTACATTCAGGGGCGTTCGGGGGTCTAAGGTGGGTCTTGAAAAATTGCATTTTACGCCTTTCCATGATATCTATATGATTTCTCAGCAAATTGTTCGTGCTTTTCAAGAGAAAATCTTTCCATCCATATGTATTTTGTTATTTTTTTGTTAATTATGAGTTGTTAGTCTATTTTCTTTGTTTAGCTCCTTTAACAAATATTTGATTGCTATCTTATGTCACTGACATAACATTTCAAAAAAAATTCTGAGCTAAAATGAATCTCGGAATACAATCCCTGGAATAATAATGATTTTTGTTGTTGTTAATGTTTTTATTTTCTGTTCTATCTGTAATGTTTAGATGTGTGAGATGAAGAGACAGCAGGTTGGTGACCATGGTAACAGCCTAGTCTCATGTAACTCTGTTCAGACCTTCTTTGGAGGAACCACCATGAAGCTGCTCACTCAATCAGCTATCTTCCCTGTACCTCAGGATGATGATAAACTCATTGCTTGTGCTGGAGACGAGGCTACATCATCAGTAAGTATGGCGTAAATATTCCATAAATGAATGATACAGGCCAATAAAACTAAAACAATAACAACAAATATTCACAACTGAATGATACACGCCTCAAAACTAAAACAAGAACCACAACAGCGATATAAATTCATCTGGTATGAATATTCACATTTGAATGATACATCATGTTAAAACTGAAACATCAACAAAAATATAAACTCATCGTTTGTGCTGGCGATGAGACTACATCATTAGTAAGTACTCGGAGGCAGAGGCGTTATTTTTGTTCCCTCCAATTTTTATAGTTGTTATTGTGAGTATAGTGCATAATATAGACTACCGGTAGTCACTGGTAATCTTTAACATTTGCAGTTAGAAGAAATAGAATTGACAAATACTGTCATCCTTTATTATGAAAGACAACTCTGACTAATTGCCATAAACACAAAAAAGAAAAACTCACTCAATCAAAATGCCCCCCCCCCCAGTCAGAATAGGGTAAAGGTTATGCTTATGAATGGTGCATTTTTTCGAACAAAATCCTCTTAAAATAGTTTTAGAATATTATGTAACATACATTTAAAGCTCACATATTTTTTTAGAAAACTGATTTTGTCCAAATTAAAGATAAAGATAAGTTCTGGTCGTGCGAGTGCATTGTGAAAGAAATGTTGTGGAATCGATCAGAAAAGGTTGATCATCTAGCATGATAGGTATTGGTGTGTACTGCAAGGTTCTGGGAATCATCAAAATGATAAGAAATTTGGCCCAGTCTTGGTAAAGTTACAAGCACCGTACACAGAAAGATGTATATGGGACTACGCACACATGCGCAACACATGCGTTTTATCTATCACACACCAATAGATAAACTAACTTAGCAAAATCAATTAGAAGGCGGTTTCCCGGCAAAATTGTTATCATCATTTATTAGTCAACAGGAGTTAAAACATATTCTTTCACATAATTGGTAATAAGAGCTTCCATTTCATTTTTTTTAAATTGGGGCGTTTCCAATGCTGGTCTTTACCTTTAACTAACAAACCGTCCACGCTAACATAGTTTTCAAAATACTACTCTTGGGCTTTATTTCACATACCTTGTCATCAGTGACCAAATGACAATTTTTGTTACAAGCTTGTGTAGTCCTTGCTTCTGATTGGTTATCAGCAGATTTGTCACTGATTATTGTCATTTGTCATTGAAAAAAGGCTTTGTGAAACGGGCCCCTGGACTTTGAAAGATAAGAAGAACATGATGCTAATTTGATTCATTCTCTATGATCCACAGTGCTGACTGTATTATTCATGACTTTGTTTGTACGGCAGGTGTTTACTTGGGACGCAAGTTCAGGCAACCTCACCCAGAAGATGTCCATCGGTAGCACAGCATTAGATGTATGTCCATTTGAAGTGGGAGACACCAACTACCTAGCTGCACTCACTGATAAACAAATCAAACTATGCAAGTGGGTCCAGAGATGAATGGACTTCAGATGTGTATGTGTAGTACAGCATTGAGGTTTGTCCACAATTGCCGGAGTAAATCAGCAAGGTTTATTGCGGCGGTTTTCGACTATGCTACAAGTGGGGATGACAAAAGGATTTGCAAACACAACAATGGTCCTACCTGAACTGACTCCTCTGTGTGTCATGAGGTACGAACAAGTGAATGGCAGTAGACGAACAACCCTTGGTAACTGCTTCAGTTTTCAGGAGCTTATTTACCACCGTTAGAAGGAGAGCTTAGCAGACCTGAGGATGTAACCATTGCCTCTACTGTTGTGGGTTAATCTTGTTCTACGTCTTCTGTAGAATAAAACCCCTCGGTAACTGTATGGCAGGTTTTTACTCTGTACACAAGTATGCTCTTGTTAAAGTATTGGAAGGACAGCATGGCATGTTACCATTGCCACTACTGCCTCGTGTTAGTCTTGTACTTCATCTTCTGTAGACTAAAAACCTTTGGTAAATGCCACAGTTTACAGGAGCTTATTTACAAGATGTTAGATGTGTGGTCATTTCTCATGGCTGTGGCAGGTTTTTAGTTGGTACACAAGAATGCTCTCATTAGAGCGCTAGGAGGACAGCTTAAAAGACCTTGGCATGTTACCAGTGCCACTGCTTTAGTGGGCGAGTCTCTTCCTCTGTATAAAGTGTACCCTTCATTGCTGATGAACAGCACACGGCAAAGTTGTGGTGTGGACGCAGTCAGTATGCCGCAAACAGATTTCAGGTGCAGATTATCTTTACATGTGAACACAGTATTGTGCAGTGATATACAGGTGAAATGCAGCATAATGATTTATTTGGAAGACTGCACAGCACATTGCAGAGTGGTGGTGGTGGTGTGCGCACAGTCAGTATGGCACAAGCAGATTTCAGGTGCAGATTATCTTTACATGTGAACACTGTTGTGCAATGATAACAGGTGAAACACAGCTTAACGATTTATTGGGACGACTGCATTCTAGATGAGAGCTTCCCTCAAGGGTCTTTAATATTGAGAGTCCCTTTATTTGTAAGAAATTTGACAACTGAGCATCTAACGCCATTTCTGTCCATTTTGTGTAATTACTGAACTGGCACAGTGCACTGACCTTGCACTGAACCATGTTATACACAGGGGTTACATTATGAACAAGAACATTTTTACACATTGATTTTTTATGAACAGTGCAAGATTCGTTTGAACATGAACAAAATTCATATTTATTATTCATGAGTTACATGTATGTGAAGGATGTTTATACCCAAGAGATAGGAATGAAAATCATGATTAATGTGGTGCTCAAAGTGTTTTATGCAGTAAACCAACCTGCTTTAGTGACCACCCGTATAGAAAGACCATCTGTTTATAATTGTGAAAACCCCCAATGAATTTGTTTCATGAATTTGTTGCCTGATTGTATTTACTTAATAATTGTATTACCTGGCTTTGCAAAATGTAGTCATAAAGTAAGAATCATGCTACCTTTATCCATGTTTTTGTAAACTATCATCGTATCAATGTCTTCGTAATTTGTTGGGTCAAATCTTATGGATAGATTGAGGTCACCTCATTCTATCCATAAGATTTGACCCATTATATAATGAATTTGTGGATTTTTCACATTTTTTCATAAATTCATAAATTCATGAACACCAGAAAATTTTCCAGGCATTATGCAGATATACTGCCTTGCAAAAGAATTATATACAGTGTTAAATTATTTTGTTGTCTGTGCATACTTTTAAGATGTAAAAAAAAATAAAAAACTGAAAATAACATTTTTAAGTAGTGATGTAAATATGATTAAAAATGTAAACTATTTTGTTAAAATAAATCCGAATATTTGTCAAATCCATGGTTCGTTTTGATTTTCTGAAGTATCATGAAAAGAACAAAAAGAAACCCCAAATAACAAAAAGCAGTTACCAACAAAAACAAAAGTACATGTAAATACATTGAAGAAAGTTTGAGAGACTGAGACCAACAGAAAGAGAGAGATAGTATGAGTGCAGATTCAGCTGGTTTTAACAGTAGCAAAAAAAATGAGAATAAAAGGTCAGTTTGAGCATAAACCGATTAAAGATAAGTTATGATTTTTGGAAGGTGTCATCAATCAAACACAAATTGACAACTCTGTGACGTGTCTTGCAAATTCCCCTCCCGTTACCCCGTACTGAAACAACAACATTTTATATTTTCCATCAAGAAAATGTTCAATCATACATTCACCCTAAATTATTGCAATAAGTTCTTATACAACCCCTGTATGAAACAAATCTATTCCATCAATTAAGAAATTGAAAGTTTATGAAATATGTACAGAGCAAATTGGAGAGATATGTCACAGTCCTGCCAATTTGTGTTTCTATGATGGGAACTTCAAAATGTATCAATTTCCTATTTGTAATTCCTAATTTAATTGTCTCATTTTCTGCTTTTTTCAAAACCAATTTAATATTAGAGTGGACTTCCCCTTTAAGGGTGAGGAAGAAAAAGTGTGAAAGAGGAGAAAAGCTGTTTCGAAAAGAGAAAGAGAGAGAGGTGCGAAATGCAGACCTGCCAAGTGTCCCGCTTTTTGCAAATATAATTTAATTTATGGGCACAGGGCAATGGAGTTTGTTTAGACAACAGAATGATTTATGAGCATCCAAATTAATTATTCAGCAAATTTATTTCAGTTTACGGAATTCAACGTTTTGTTATCCGTATTTGATTTATTTTTATGGCAAAAATATTTGTTAACATGCATAAGAAGTTACGAGCAGGGGCGGCAGAGCGATTTCCAAAGTGGATCGGGGGGGGGGGGGGGGGGGGGGGTAGTGAGCACTAATTTTGTTTTTGGCCCTCGAAAATTCGAAAAATCGCACCCCCCCCCCCCCATTGAGCGCCAGGAAGGGGGGGGGGGGGGTGGCCATCTCCCCCAAAAAGTAAAATGAACAAGTTTTACACGTCCCCACCCCCCCCCCCTTGATCCGCCACTGGCATGCACCTACAAAAAGAAGCACTCACCAGGGGGTGAAAAGGGGCACTATAATTAGAATGGAGTCGACGGAAAAGGGGCATTTATAAGAGGTGAAAAGGGGTATTTATGAAAAGGGAACTAGCTAGGTCCTAGACAGCAATAACCATCTGATTTGGGTCATTTCTTTAATAAAACTGACATTTGTTGTCATTCCTATAATCGGAGGTCTAGTGGAGCCAGACGTAGTCTCAGTGGAACAACCGACGATTGGAGAGACTGAAGTTTTCGGTCTAGCTAAGTAGCTAGGTCCCTGATTAGAAAGGAAAAGGAGCACGTACCATTGTTAAAAGGGAAATTATCAGAGGTGAAAAGGGGCACTTATCACACCTGAAAAGGGGCACTGACCAGATACCCTTATGAGGATGAAAAAGGGGTACTTATAATAAAGAAAAATGTGAATTAGTTGAAAGAAAAGGGGCACCGATCAGATTTTGATAAGGGCATTTATCGGAGGTGAAAGAGGGCTTATGAGAAGAGGGAAAGTGCTAAAATAAACGGTGTGTATAGTGTATGGAAACGAATATATTTAAATATATATTCTCTTATTGGTACACAATATTACAACATTTGGACATACAGGTTGATAATTATATAGATCGCCATGATCCACCCATTATTAATTAATAATCATAATACATTTAATAAAAATTCCCAATTGGCGCTCCATAAATCCCAATTGGCGCTCCATAAATCAGTGAAAGTCCGCCTCATTTAACTCGTGTGCGCTGAGACAAATTTGGTAAGTCAGTCAGCTAATTAAGTGTTAAATTACTGTAGGGCCCATAACAAAATATCATCTGAAGTAAATTGAAACAAGTAAACTTTCTGTACTTGAATGAAATATGTTGGGTCCGACGTCCTGGCACAGACTCTTCCAAAATAACACAAAAAAACAATCCATCGTCTGCTCGGCGCGGATCTTGCTACCTACTACCGGCGGCTGTCTTTCGGGATCGGCAGGGTTGGCGGGCGGCGGAGGTCGCCGAATAGGACGTTATCTTTTCCAGTGTTTTCCTCGGCCTCCGTGCATGCATCAACTCTAGCTGTCTGTCCATTTTGCTGTCAATACTGATAAAGTGATAGCAGCCTCCATTTCTGTCTTACTCTTGGGTTTAACCAAGAGGGTCCATGACTACGACTGCAACATGTTATTCTTTATTTTCTGTTGATGCCCATTTAGAGTCTAGATCTAACTTTTAGAGATCTAGACTAGATCTAGATCTAAGATAATGTTGCTGGAGGTGTGAATGTGTCACTGTCAATTTGATAGAATTCTGCTAGTTTTGGGGGGAAATACTTTTTAAAAAATAAGAAAATTGACACGAAACAGGTGAGAAACATAACTTTTAAATCATGACTATTTTTTTAACAATTGATGCATGATGATGATTTAATTTAAAGATAAACTCCAGTTCTGGTAAAAGAAAGAAAATTAATTCTCACACTCAGAATCAAACAAAACTTACACTGAATGTTCAAGATTACAAATAAATGACATGTGCCAAACAATTTAGGAAGAAAATGTATAGGGTAGAGTGCCCAGTATTCGGTCACTTAAGGGGAAATCACTATATTTTGAATTCTTACCTCTTTTATTTGGCAATTAATCTACCCATCAAAAGAAAAGAAATTTATTCCTCTAACAGGATGTTATAGTCACTTAAAATATAGAGTAATGATAAGCAAAATACTTCCGAAAGAAGACGGAGCATTTTTCTGCCCAGAATTCGGTCGCGCCGATTAGAATTCGGTCACGCGATTTGTGTGTGGTATCTCCGTTGCCAAAGAGCGAAGCGTATTTGCGCACTATTTTCACACAATTGCGCGATAAAGCACTGAATGTCAATGCGTTGACCGAATACTGGCCGAGCGATACCGCATGGCAAGGGTATCGTATAAATACCTCTCGCACATCGGCAAATGCGTCATTTGGAAATTCACTGCGATGGAGTTGAACACGGAAGTGATTCTCTTCACACACATACTAAATTCATTGCGACAGCACACGCAGTTGTTTCGCAATAGACTTCTACATATGGCTATGCATGTTAACGCATGTGCTAAGAGAACGCAGAAGTGCAGAAAGTCTTGCGACACTGACCAATTTTGAACTAAGTTGGAGATCTTTCCGGGGCCCTAAATCTGATTTAATTTTGAGAGTTAAGAAAAGTTGTTCAGCTGCCTGATTTGTGCAAGTTTCGTGGCTCTTAAATTATTTTTTAAATTGTTACAGCTGTTGAAACGGCTGTCTGACCGAATACTGGGAATTGACCGAATACTGGGCGCGCTACCCTACTGGCTCAGTGATGAGCATAGAAAGACAAGGAAATCAAGGTAGTACTAGCCCCGACACCATGTGTGTTGTCCCATATATAGCTTTCTGTGTACAGTGCTTGTTACTTTACCAAGACTCGGTCAAATTTATAATGATTTTGATGACTCCAGAACCTTGCAATGCACACCAATACTTACATGCTACATGATCAACTGTTTCTGATCCTTTCCACACCTTTTCTTTCACAATGCAATGGCATTACCAGTACTAAAGTTTATCTTTAAGGTCTAGTTGGTTTTGGGTATGTTTTAGTAGGGTATTTCCATGCCTCAGTTACAGTACAATTCAAAGTATGGATATGATTCTGAATTAGCGCCGAAGTACTAGTAGAAGCAGTAGTGTAGTACTAGTAGTAGTAGCACTAGTAGAGTCTACTAGCAGTATTACATAACATCATTAAAGACAGTTCTAAGAACATTATCTTTGTACAGCTAAATATTTCAGCTTTCCTTTTCCTCAATACAGATTTGCAGAAAAGATGGCTGACAAAAAAGGACACCAGTGCTCTCCGAGTCTAGCCTGTCCGTTGTGTCTTGAAGCCTTCAAAAGCCCCACCCTCCTTCAGTGTGGACATACATTCTGTAAAGACTGCCTACAGCATCACAATGAGAAACAGAAAGGTTCAAATTACGTGGAGTGCTATGTATGTAAGAAACGGACGAAGCTGGGTCAAGATAGGATTGCTGGACTCCCACCAAACTTTTCATTGAAAGGCCTCCAGGATGATCTTTACGATGAGTGTCTGTTACCAAACTCCTGTGTCCTGCACAAGACAGAGTGCAAGAACATTTTCTGTGAAGTATGTGAGGTATTTATCTGTATTACGTGCTTCATAGAAAGCCATCAAAGTCACAGGATAATGAAGAAAGAAGACCTGGAAGAGGAGTTGAGAAAGAAAAAAGTCACTCTGAGTCAAGAGAGTAAAGTGAGGAAAACCAAAGCCAAACAGTTTGTGAAGAATGCCGAGCGTCGAAGACGGGACATAAACTCTCACCTTGGAGAATTGGAATGCAGCATTAGAGATGTGTTTGCCAAGAAAATAACACTGCTCCAAGAAAATGAGAAGAAGCTCATTGAGGAGGTCAATGATATTCGGGAGGAAGCAGGCAAGCAATTGGAGAGCTGTAATGCTGATCAGAAAGAATTGATCAAGAACATAGAGAGATCTGATGCAAAATTAAAACCCATCATGACAAAGGATGTAAAGGATGATACTCTTGTAGAAGTTCGTTTGCATTGTATTGATCTTGAAAACTCATTGAAGAATACAAGCATTGAGGGAGCCATGTCACGATTGCAAGCAGCAGAGGATGCGCAGTTTCTTCCCAGTGAGAAGGGGCTTCTTGACCTGGGTCATGTGGAGATGGATGGAAAGACATCAGCAGTGAACGTCCAATGTGAGCCAGCCATTGCTGATACAGGGAACATCCAACGTGTCCCAGTCATTGCTAATGGATCGGCTACGGAAACAGAAGAGTTGCAAGTGGAAGTGAATGATCAGGTTGATGTAGATATTCCACCTGCAGTACAAAATGGTTCCCTGACCATCGTCAAAAATGTTGATTTACCTGATAACTTGTTTGGCATGGCAGCGCTATCCCAAGACGCTGTGGTGGTAGGATATGGAGGGAACAGAAAGGGTTCTGATTGCTTCTCTGTGTCGGGCGACCAGAAGCAACATCTCAAGAGCGACGTCGGTCACATCTGGGGTATCGCCTGTCTCTCTCATGGTCAAACCGCTGTGTCTTGTGATAATACATGCCGGGTGTACGGTATGCTTGGTGTAGGTGCTGGTATGCATTGCACCGTCACGGAGAGTAGTCGATATCTACGGCTATGCGCAGACCGCCATAGTAATATCTACGCTGTAAATGGTAACCCGGATATTTTCATCTTCAATGGTACATACGCAAAGAAAGTGAAAGTGTCTACTGGGCGTACTAAGCCATTACAGATATGCGTTACATCGTCAGGTGTCATGGTCACCAATACGTGTATTCGACCGAGCAAAGTTACCGTGTTTGACCAATCTGGTCAAGAAGGTAGCTCTATAGAATCTACTGGCCATCACGACTACATGTTTGCTGCAGTAGATAACCAAGATAGAGTGTTGGTCGCCAGACTAGGCTGCTGGCTAAGTGTATTGAGGCTGACTAGGTATACACTAGATGAAACAACACTTGTAGAAGAGACCACATTCAAGCAAATCAAACTCCCTCATAAAGCCAATAGGTGGGGCGTTTGGTGTTACATGGTGAGCCTAACACCAAACTTGCTCGCATTCGCGAATGGTCCACATCTCTATTTCATAGAAATTGCTGACTAAAGGCTCGTACGGATATGATGCGGTCAACCGCCATAAGAAAACTGGAGTGATGTTAATCCGGTTTACTAACATATTAAAAATGTATGCATACTTTTTAAACAAAATCTGTTCTTGACAACCTGAAAGCTTGTACATGCAAGTCTGTGGTATTATATAAACAAGTCCAATATGAATAAGGTTCAATGTTCTTTATTCAATCTCTTTGCACTTGTACTGTACAAAGAGATGCGATGGCTATTAAAGTTGTAGAGGACCGGTCTCGTAACTGGGAGGCCCTGGATTCGAAACCAAGTCGATGTGCTAGTACCCTGTGGTGAGGCATTAATCCTCATTACCAAGTCCCTCGGAGAGGACAATCTTTTAGTAGTCGGGTAAAACAAACCAAGCCAAACCAAAGTGGATTACAGTATAATATATTGTACCGGTATGTCATTGATTCTGCCTATTAAGTGATTCAGCCAATAGCATGCATCGTTACTGTTTTGAAAAAAGCAATCTTTAGCAATTGTTATTTGCCGTATTGCAGAAATGTACTGTTTAAAATCTACCCTATGACGTTTTATCATGAGTCGTACATGAATGAAACCAAAACCAAAGTTGGATTAAACAAAGTATTACAATACTTGTACTTGTTGTCGTTTACTCCAAAAGAAAACGAAAAAGAGAAGAACTAATAATTTAAAAACAACCATGATTTAGAATTGTAAAAATCTTGCTCTTCCACAAGTGCTAAAATCATTTCCATTATATTTGATTTGAAGTGGTTTTTAAAATTCTTTTAGACATCTTTGCTAAACCCCTAACATGATTATAACAGATTTGTAGATGATCTGAACAAATTGCTTCTTTTATTGTGAATAAATTCAAGATTAATGAGAAAAAATATTGTATTGAAGACCGTTAACAACCTATTTATGTGTAACAATAGGAATTGAAAAAAAAGTGTTTGAGTAACAAGTAGAGATGGAATGGGGAGAGAGGGAGAGGGGTAGAGAGAGGAAGTGAGAGAGATAGGAATAAATAGAGAGATGGAGATAGAGATTAGGAGAGAAAGATTGATAGAGAAAGAGAGAGGGATAGAGAGTAAGGGAGAGAGAGATGGGGATAGAGATTAGGAGAGAGAGAGATTGATAGAGAAAGAGAGAGGGATAGAGAGAAGGGGAGAGAGAGATGGGGATAGAGATTAGGAGAGAGAGAGAGAGATTGATAGAGAAAGAGAGTAGGGGGAGAGAGAGATATGGATAGAAAGTAGGGGAGAGAGAGGGATAGTGATAGAATGTAGGGGGAGAGAGAGGGATAGAATGTAGGGGGAAAAAGAGGGATAGAAAGTAGGGGAGAGAGAGGGATAGTGATATAATGTAGGGGGAGAGAGAGGGATAGAAAGTAGGGGAGAGAGAGGGATAGTGATATAATGTAGGGAGAGAGAGGGATAGAAAGTAGGGGAGAGAGAGGGATAGAAAGTAGGGGAGAGAGAAGGATAGTGATATAATGTAGGGGGAGAGAGAGGGATAGAATGTAGGGGGAGAGAGAGGGACAGTGATAGAATGTAGGGGGAAAGAGAGGGATAGAAAGTAGGGGAGAGAGAGAGGGATAGTGATATAATGTAGGGGGAGAGAGAGGGATAGAAAGTAGGGGAGAGAGGGATAGTGATATAATGTAGGGAGAGAGAGAGGGATAGTGATATAATGTAGGGGAGAGAGAGGGATAGAAAGTAGGGGAGAGAGAGGGATAGTGATATAATGTAGGGAGAGAGAGAGAGGGATAGTGATATAATGTAGGGGAGAGAGAGGGATAGAAAGTAGGGGAGAGAGAGGGATAGTGATATAATGTAGGGAGAGAGAGAGGGATAGTGATATAATGTAGGGGGAGATAGAGGGATAGAATGTAGGGGGAGAGAGAGAGGGATAGAATGTAGGGGGAAAGAGAGGGATAGAAAGTAAGGGAGAGAGAGGGATAGTGATATAATGTAGGGGGAGAGAGAGGGATAGAAAGTAGGGGAGAGAGAGGGATAGTGATATAATGTAGGGAGAGAGAGGGATAGAAAGTAGGGGAGAGAGAGGGATAGTGATATAATGTAGGGGGAGATAGAGGGATAGAATGTAGGGGGAGAGAGAGGGATAGAATGTAGGGGAAAGAGAGGGATAGAAAGTAGGGGAGAGAGAGGGATAGTGATAGAATGTAGGGGGAGAGAGAGGGATAGAAAATAGGGGAGAGAGAGGGATAGTGATATAATGTAGGGAGAGAGAGAGGGATAGAAAGTAGGGGGAGAGAGGGATGGTGATATAATGTAGGGAGAGAGAGAGGGATAGAAAGTAGGGGAGAGAGAGGGATAGTGATATAATGTAGGGGGAGAGAGAGGGATGGTGATATAATGTAGGGAGAGAGAGGGATAGAAAGTAGGGGGAGAGAGGGATAGTGATATAATGTAGGGGGAGATAGAGGGATAGAATGTAGGGGGAGAGAGAGGGATAGAATGTAGGGGGAAAGAGAGGGATAGAAAGTAGGGGAAAGAGAGGGATAGTGATATAATGTAGGGAGAGAGAGAGGGATAGAAAGTAGGGGAGAGAGAGGGATACTGATATAATGTAGGGGGAGAGAGAGGGATAGAAAGTAGGGGAGAGAGAGGGATAGTGATATAAGGTAGGGAGAGAGAGAGGGATAGAAAGTAGGGGAGAGAGAGGGATAATGATATAATGTAGGGAGAGAGAGGGATAGAAAGTAGGGGAGAGAGAGGGATAGTGATATAAATGTAGGGAGAGAGAGGGATAGAAAGTAGGGGAGAGAGAGGGATAGAAAGTAGGGGAGAGAGAAGGATAGTGATATAATGTAGGGGGAGAGAGAGGGATAGAATGTAGGGGGAGAGAGAGGGATAGTGATAGAATGTAGGGGGAAAGAGAGGGATAGAAAGTAGGGGAGAGAGAAGGATAGTGATATAATGTAGGGGGAAAAAGAGGGATAGAATGTAGGGGGAGAGAGAGGGATAGTGATAGAATGTAGGGGGAAAGAGAGGGATAGAAAGTAGGGGAGAGAGAGGGATAGTGATATAATGTAGGGAGAGAGAGAGGGATAGAAAGTAGGGGAGAGAGAGGGATAGTGATATAATGTAGGGGGAGAGAGAGGGATAGAAAGTAGGGGAGAGAGAGGGATAGAAAGTAGGGGGAGAGAGAGGGATAGTGATATAATGTAGGGGGAGAGAGAGGGATAGTGATATAATGTAGGGGGAGATAGAGGGATAGAATGTAGGGGGAGAGAGAGGGATAGTGATATAATGTAGGGAGAGAGAGAGGGATAGTGATATAATGTAGGGGGAGAGAGAGGGATAGAATGTAGGGGGAAAGAGAGGGATAGAAAGTAGGGGAGAGAGAGGGATAGTGATATAATGTAGGGAGAGAGAGAGGGATAGTGATATAATGTAGGGGGAGATAGAGGGATAGAATGTAGGGGGAGAGAGAGGGATAGAATGTAGGGGGAAAGAGAGGGATAGAAAGTAGGGGAGAGAGAGGGATAGTGATATAATGTAGGGGGAGAGAGAGGGATAGAAAGTAGGGGAGAGAGAGGGATAGTGATATAATGTAGGGGGAGATAGAGGGATAGTGATATAATGTAGGGGGAGATAGAGGGATAGAATGTAGGGGGAGAAAGAGGGATAGAATGTAGGGGGAAAGAGAGGGATAGAAAGTAGGGGAGAGAGAGGGATAGTGATAGAATGTAGGGGGAGAGAGAGGGATAGAAAGTAGGGGAGAGAGAGGGATAGTGATATAATGTAGGGAGAGAGAGAGGGATAGAAAGTAGGGGGAGAGAGGGATGGTGATATAATGTAGGGAGAGAGAGAGGGATAGAAAGTAGGGGAGAGAGAGGGATAGTGATAGAATGTAGGGGGAGAGAGAGGGATAGTGATATAATGTAGGGAGAGAGAGAGGGATAGAAAGTAGGGGGAGAGAGGGATAGTGATATAATGTAGGGGGAGATAGAGGGATAGAATGTAGGGGGAGAGAGAGGGATAGAATGTAGGGGGAAAGAGAGGGATAGAAAGTAGGGGAAAGAGAGGGATAGTGATATAATGTAGGGAGAGAGAGAGGGATAGAAAGTAGGGGAGAGAGAGGGATACTGATATAATGTAGGGGGAGAGAGATGGATAGAAAGTAGGGGAGAGAGAGGGATAGTGATATAAGGTAGGGAGAGAGAGAGGGATAGAAAGTAGGGGAGAGAGAAGGATAGTGATATAATGTAGGGAGAGAGAGAGGGATAGAAAGTAGGGGGAGAGAGAGGGATAGTGATATAATGTAGGGGGAGATAGAGGGATAGAATGTAGGGGGAGAGAGAGGGATAGAATGTAGGGGGAAAAAGAGGGATAGAAAGTAGGGGATAGAGAGGGATAGTGATATAATGTAGGGAGAGAGAGAGGGATAGAAAGTAGGGGAGAGAGAGGGATAGAATGTAGGGGGAAAGAGAGGGATAGTGATATAATGTAGGGAGAGAGAGAGGGATAGAAAATAGGGGAGAGAGAGGGATAGAATGTAGGGGAAAGAGAGGGATAGTGATATAATGTTGGGAGAGAGAGAGGGATAGAAAGTAGGGGAAAGAGAGGGATAGAATGTAGGGGGAAAGAGAGGGATAGTGATATAATGTAGGGAGAGAGAGAGGGATAGAAAATAGGGGGGAGAGAGGGATAGAATGTAGGGGGAGAGAGAGGGATAGAATGTAGGGGGAAAGAGAGGGATAGAAAGTAGGGGAAAGAGAGGGATAGTGATATAATGTAGGGAGAGAGAGAGAGGGATAGAAAGTAGGGGAGAGAGAGGGATACTGATATAATGTAGGGGAGAGAGAGGGATAGAAAGTAGGGGAGAGAGAGGGATAGTGATATAAGGTAGGGAGAGAGAGAGGGATAGAAAGTAGGGGAGAGAGAGGGATAGTGATATAATGTAGGGAGAGAGAGAGGGATAGAAAGTAGGGGGAGAGAGAGGGATAGTGATATAATGTAGGGGGAGATAGAGGGATAGAATGTAGGGGGAAAAAGAGAGATAGAAAGTAGGGGAGAGAGAGGGATAGTGATATAATGTAGGGAGAGAGAGAGGGATAGAAAGTAGGGGGAGAGAGAGGGATAGTGATATAATGTAGGGGGAGATAGAGGGATAGAATGTAGGGGGAGAGAGAGGGATAGAATGTAGGGGAAAAAAGAGGGATAGAAAGTAGGGGAGAGAGAGGGATAGTGATATAATGTAGGGAGAGAGAGAGGGATAGAAAGTAGGGGGAGAGAGAGGGATAGTGATATAATGTAGGGGGAGATAGAGGGATAGAATGTAGGGGGAAAAAGAGGGATAGAAAGTAGGGGGAGAGAGAGGGATAGTGATATAATGTAGGGAGAGAGAGAGGGATAGAAAGTAGGGGGAGAGAGAGGATAGTGATATAATGTAGGGGGAGATAGAGGGATAGAATGTAGGGGGAGAGAGAGGGATAGAATGTAGGGGGAAAAAGAGGGATAGAAAGTAGGGGAGAGAGAGGGATAGTGATATAATGTAGGGAGAGAGAGAGGGATAGAAAGTAGGGGGAGAGAGAGGGATAGTGATATAATGTAGGGGGAGATAGAGGGATAGAATGTAGGGGGAGAGAGAGGGATAGAATGTAGGGGAAAAAGAGGGATAGAAAGTAGGGGAGAGAGAGGGATAGTGATATAATGTAGGGAGAGAGAGAGGGATAGAAAGTAGGGGAGAGAGAGGGATAGTGATATAATGTAGGGGGAGATAGAGGGATAGAAAGTAGGGGAGAGAGAGGGATAGAATGTAGGGGGAGATAGAGGGATAGAATGTAGGGGGAGAGAGAGGGATAGAATGTAGGGGGAAAGAGAGGGATAGAAAGTAGGGAGAGAGAGGGATAGTGATAGAATGTAGGGGGAGAGAGAGGGATAGAAAGTAGGGGAGAGAGAGGGATAGTGATATAATGTAGGGAGAGAGAGAGAGGGATAGAAAGTAGGGGGAGAGAGGGATGGTGATATAATGTAGGGAGAGAGAGAGGGATAGAAAGTAGGGGAGAGAGAGGGATAGTGATAGAATGTAGGGGGAGAGAGAGGGATAGTGATATAATGTAGGGAGAGAGAGAGGGATAGAAAGTAGGGGGAGAGAGGGATAGTGATATAATGTAGGGGGAGATAGAGGGATAGAATGTAGGGGGAGAGAGAGGGATAGAATGTAGGGGGAAAGAGAGGGATAGAAAGTAGGGGAAAGAGAGGGATAGTAATATAATGTAGGGAGAGAGAGAGGGATAGAAAGTAGGGGAGAGAGAGGGATACTGATATAATGTAGGGGGAGAGAGAGGGATAGAAAGTAGGGGAGAGAGAGGGATAGTGATATAAGGTAGGGAGAGAGAGAGGGATAGAAAGTAGGGGAGAGAGAGGGATAGTGATATAATGTAGGGAGAGAGAGAGGGATAGAAAGTAGGGGGAGAGAGAGGGATAGTGATATAATGTAGGGGGAGATAGAGGGATAGAATGTAGGGGGAGAGAGAGGGATAGAATGTAGGGGAAAACGAGGGATAGAAAGTAGGGGAGAGAGAGGGATAGTGATATAATGTAGGGAGAGAGAGAGGGATAGAATGTAGGGGGAAAGAGAGGCATAGTGATATAATGTAGGGAGAGAGAGAGGGATAGAAAAAAGGGGAGAGAGAGGGATAGAATGTAGGGGGAAAGAGAGGGATAGTGATATAATGTAGGGAGAGAGAGAGGGATAGAAAGTAGGGGAAAGAGAGGGATAGAATGTAGGGGGAAAGAGAGGGATAGTGATATAATGTAGGGAGAGAGAGAGGGATAGAAAATAGGGGAGAGAGAGGGATAGAATGTAGGGGGAAAGAGAGGGATAGTGATATAATGTAGGGAGAGAGAGAGGGATAGAAAGTAGGGGAAAGAGAGGGATAGTGATATAATGTAGGGAGAGAGAGAGGGATAGAAAGTAGGGGAGAGAGAGGGATAGTGATATAATGTAGGGAGAGAGAGAGGGATAGAAAGTAGGGGAGAGAGAGGGATAGTGATATAAGGTAGGGAGAGAGAGAGGGATAGAAAGTAGGGGAGAGAGAGGGATAGTGATATAATGTAGGGAGAGAGAGAGGGATAGAATGTAGGGAGAGAGAGAGAGGGATAGAAAGTAGGGGAAAGAGAGGGATAGTGATATAATGTAGGGAGAGAGAGAGGGATAGAATGTAGGGGAAAGAGAGGGATAGTGATATAATGTAGGGAGAGAGAGAGGGATAGAAAGTAGGGGAGAGAGAGGGATAGAATGTAGGGGGAAAGAGAGGGATAGTGATATAATGTAGGGAGAGAGAGAGGGATAGAAAATAGGGGAGAGAGAGGGATAGAATGTAGGGGGAAAGAGAGGGATAGTGATATAATGTAGGGAGAGAGAGAGGGATAGAAAGTAGGGGAAAGAGAGGGATAGAATGTAGGGGGAAAGAGAGGGATAGTGATATAATGTAGGGAGAGAGAGAGGGATAGAAAATAGGGGAGAGAGAGGGATAGAATGTAGGGGAAAGAGAGGGATAGTGATATAATGTAGGGAGAGAGAGAGGGATAGAATGTAGGGGAAAGAGAGGGATAGTGATATAATGTAGGGAGAGAGAGAGGGATAGAAAGTAGGGGGAGAGAGGGATAGTGATATAATGTAGGGGGAGATAGAGGGATAGAATGTAGGGGGAGAGAGAGGGATAGAATGTAGGGGGAAAGAGAGGGATAGAAAGTAGGGGAAAGAGAGGGATAGTAATATAATGTAGGGAGAGAGAGAGGGATAGAAAGTAGGGGAGAGAGAGGGATACTGATATAATGTAGGGGGAGAGAGAGGGATAGAAAGTAGGGAAGAGAGAGGGATAGTGATATAAGGTAGGGAGAGAGAGAGAGGGATAGAAAGTAGGGGAGAGAGAGGGATAGTGATATAATGTAGGGAGAGAGAGAGGGATAGAAAGTAGGGGGAGAGAGAGGGATAGTGATATAATGTAGGGGGAGATAGAGGGATAGAATGTAGGGGGAGAGAGAGGGATAGAATGTAGGGGGAAAACGAGGGATAGAAAGTAGGGGAGAGAGAGGGATAGTGATATAATGTAGGGAGAGAGAGAGGGATAGAAAGTAGGGGAGAGAGAGGGATAGAATGTAGGGGGAAAGAGAGGGATAGTGATATAATGTAGGGAGAGAGAGAGGGATAGAAAATAGGGGAGAGAGAGGGATAGAATGTAGGGGGAAAGAGAGGGATAGTGATATAATGTAGGGAGAGAGAGAGGGATAGAAAGTAGGGGAAAGAGAGGGATAGAATGTAGGGGGAAAGAGAGGGATAGTGATATAATGTAGGGAGAGAGAGAGGGATAGAAAATAGGGGAGAGAGAGGGATAGAATGTAGGGGGAAAGAGAGGATAGTGATATAATGTAGGGAGAGAGAGAGGGATAGAAAGTAGGGGAAAGAGAGGGATAGTGATATAATGTAGGGAGAGAGAGAGGGATAGAAAGTAGGGGAGAGAGAGGGATAGTGATATAATGTAGGGAGAGAGAGTGGGATAGAAAGTAGGGGAGAGAGAGGGATAGTGATATAAGGTAGGGAGAGAGAGAGGGATAGAAAGTAGGGGAGAGAGAGGGATAGTGATATAATGTAGGGAGAGAGAGAGGGATAGAATGTAGGGAGAGAGAGAGGGATAGAAAGTAGGGGAAAGAGAGGGATAGTGATATAATGTAGGGAGAGAGAGAGGGATAGAAAGTAGGGGAGAGAGAGGGATAGTGATATAATGTAGGGAGAGAGAGAGGGATAGAAAGTAGGGGAGAGAGAGGGAAAAGAAGAAGAAGAGTGCATGACATACACTCGTGAGCTCTGTAGCTTTTGCAATTTTTTGTATAGTTCTCCTACATATGCTGTTTCCAATTGTGGACTGAAGTTTGATTCTATAGCAAGGATCCGGCAGGACAAATTTCAGTTGATTTCAAGACAGGAAGAAGAAGATATAAGTGGAGATAACTTTCCAGGTAGTACTGTATCTGATTCTACATTGGCAGCCATGATACTTGGCTGCCTGGAGATGTTCACTTAACCTTGTCAGCTGAACAAAGGATTGTTAAAGTCTACTGTGCCTTCAGAACTGTGAGTTAAGTACTTAAGAATGGAGCTACATTGTTATCTCCTTTGTGCCCTTATATGCGGAGTGCAGACTGGGTGGAATAAGCCCAATCAACAAGATTACTTCTTTTCTTCAGAGGTCCATCCCCGAGAAATTAACTCTTGCTTGAATAGGCGTTTTGTTGGGAGGAGAATACCCCATTACTCCAATACAACATCCACTTTTCAAGTAGAAATCTTTTCTTGTGGGGATGTCGAATCTAACCCGGGACCTCATGGGGGTTTATTTGAGGTCACTGCCCCTGATCCACCCCGCCCCACGACAAGCAAACTTCTGAGTTGTACTTTACTTAATGCAAGAAGTTTGCGTTCAAAGATACCTGAACTTGAGTCATATATATGCACCACCAACCAGATATCATTTGTATAAACGAGACATGGCTTACTGAAGATATTTATGATGCGTCACTGGGGTTTCCGAATGAATACCTTGTTTTTCGACGTGATCGCGCTGATAATCGACGAGGAGGGGGTGTTCTGCTGGCACTCCATCGGCATCTGAAACCCGACCGGAAGAGCATCCACAACGACACCTTAGAATTAATCTGGGCCACGTTCAAGAATGGCTCTGACTCGTGGCTTATTGGCGTTCTGTATAGGCCTCCAAACAGCAACGCATCATATTGGGAGTTGCTACAAGCTGAGCTGGATTCTGTGAAACCCGATGACTACGATGGGCTTCTTCTCCTAGGGGACCTCAACGTCGACATGTCCCCTAATGTTCTTTCAAACAACCGGACCCATTTGTCATCTTTCATGAATGACTTCGATCTCACTCAAATGGTAGCTTCTCCTACTCGTCTGACCGCTACGAATGTCTATTCAGGGTCACTCATAGACTTAGTATTGACCAATCGTGACCATGCCATAACAAATGTTCATACTATGGCCAATCCTGTGGAATCGGACCATTTGGCTGTTTGCGTTCGTCTTCGCTCATCGCAGCCCGCTCCAATGCCTTCTGTTCTCCGGTCTTTCCTACATGTCAACAAGGGAGACTTTGACCACCTGCGGACTCTTCTTCATCTCATTCCCTGGAACTCATTTCTAGACCCTTGTAATGTTGAAGAAAGTTCTGAACTATTCTTAGATCTTTTTAATGCAGCAATTAAAGAATCGATTCCACAATCATCTAAGCGTAAATCCAAATGCTCACCATGGATCACAGCTGAACTCAAGAAACTTATTTCTAAGAAACACTGTCTGTTCAGAAACGCTAAAAGAACTAAAGCTTCTACTGACTGGGTTACATACAAAACTATTAGGAATCAGGTGAAAACCCTCACAAGGAAAGCTTACTGGACTTATGTTAACACGTTATTTGCACGTAAAGACAACAGGAAGAGTTTTTGGTCATTTGTACGTAGTCGTAAACAATCACTACCTCCTCCTAAATTTAAGTATAATGAAGCACAGTTTACTCAACCAGATGATATAGCTGCAGCTTTCAATTCTCATTTCTCTTCAGTTTTTTCCCCTCCTTCTACTCTACCTACTGAAGCTCCTGAGTGCACCTTGCCTATCTCTGAACTTAATCGTTTAACAGTATCTGATACAGATGTCAGCTCAGCTCTCTCCAGATTACCTGTAAATAAATCTCCTGGGCCAGACGGTATTTCACCAAATGTTCTCTCTAAAGTAGCTTCTGAAATTTCACATCCCTTGTCAATTCTGTTCAATGCATCTCTGAGTTGTGGTAAAGTTCCTTCTTCATGGAGAAAATCCCATATTACTCCTGTATTCAAGAATGGTGATAGGTCGTTGGTCTCTAACTACCGCCCAGTAGCCCTTACTTCTGTGTTATGTAAAGTTCTAGAGAAACTTGTAGTCAACTGCATACAGGAACATGTAGGGTTATACGGTCTGATGAGTAAACACCAACATGGATTCACTAAAGGTAAAAATTGTGTAACACAACTTGTAAACTTGGTACATAATTGGGCAGCCTCACTAGACAAACCACGCCCTCCACACATTGATGCAATTTTTCTTGACATGTCAAAGGCTTTTGATAGAATGCCTCACAATATCCTCCTATCCAAGTTAGCAACCCAGTACAATATTCGTGGTAACATATGGAAGTGGGTACGTTCCTTTCTATCAAATCGGCTCCAAAGAGTAATGTTCCTGGGTTCTCTCTCTTCTTGGAGTAATGTCCCTTCTGGTGTGCCCCAGGGTAGTGTAATTGGACCGCTACTTTTTAATCTATTTGTCAACAATGTTATCTCTGATGTTTCCTCCGATCTTTTTCTTTTTGCTGACGATATGTTACTGTTTCGTACAATTCGTTCACACGATGATGAAATGCAATTGCAACATGACTTAGACTCACTCCATCAATGGACAATTACAAATGGCATGTCATTCAATCCATCCAAAACGAAAGTGATGCATATAACTAGGAAGCGGAACATCCAAAATGCCGTCTATACCCTGGGTGACACACTGCTTTCTTCTGTCACTTCTTACAAATATCTTGGTATTGTAATAGGTTCAAACCTCTCTTGGAACATTCAGGTTGATGCAATTACTGCACGCGCGAGTCGTCTTCTTGGGTTTATAAGAGTTGTAGCCCGTGGTTCGTCCACCTCTGCTATATTTGCCCTCTACAAGGCCTTGGTACTGCCAATACTTGAATATGGCATCCCTGCATGGCATCCCAATACCCTAAAACAAACACAACAATTAGAAAGAATCCAACGTATAGCAACGCGCGTTGCTCTTAAACAGAGAAGAGGAGAAATGCCGTATGAAGAAAGGTTAAGGGTTCTCAACTGGTCTACCTTGTCAGCTCGTAGAGATTATCTTTTATGTTCATTTACCTTCAAATGTCTGTACTTTTGTTGTGACTGTGAAACACTAATAGAAAACATAGCCATTAGCAAGAGACGCCTCTTTACACTGTCCTTCATTCATCAGCAATCACGAACACAGGCCCTGTTCCTGTCCGCTTCCCGGAGATTTCCTCGGGTATGGGATGAATTACCGTTAGAGGTTAGGGATGCATCGGTGGTCTCCTCACTTTCATCCTTTCTACTCTCTATGAAGCGGTCCCTTCTCGATTCTAACTAATTTTCAAACTGAGAGGGGCTTCCTCACTGAGAGTGGGGGATTCCTCCTTTTCTTTAATAATCATTGTTTATCAATATCCAAGAACTTATTGAAACACTGGATTCAGAATGTTACTTGTTTAATTTTTTTTTTTTTTTTTTTCTTTCAATGATACAATGATTATATATTAATTGAACCTGGAACAATGGTCCACATTGATAGCTTCATATCCACATTATGCCACTCTTCTTAAATGATAACACCATAGGCCCTACTCAATATTTTGTGAATGATTATCAATCCTAATGCTTATTGCACCTTTAATTTCTGCAAAAATTGTACATTATTGTGGTACATGACGTTTTATAATTTCCTTGATTGTATAGCCCAAAACAAAACAATATTTACGCTCTATTCATATGTATATTTTTGTTATATACAAGAAATTGCTGGTCAGATTTACCTTGAACAATTACACATCTCTTCTTTTTTCTTTTTAATTAGAATTTCTTTGAATGAGACACCGTTGGATCAATTGAATAATGACGATTTATGTTAATTGTGTTCTGGTTATTTTAAGTTTTAAGTTTTTTCTGCATACAAATCTTAAAGCACTCTATTCATTGCAGCTTCATATCCTCTTAATGCATTTATCGAAATTTAATTTAATCATGATTTTCTGAATGATTGTTTGTAATTATTTTGTATACTTATATAATGTGAACCTTGCAATATATTCTATTATGTCTCGGAATGGCATGTGAGGGTGCACATGCCCCCGGGCAACAGGGAAGAATTTCGCTTTTGTGCACCCTGACCCACATGCTATTCCTTCTTTATCTTACTTTGTATTTTTCCTATTTCACTCTGTATACACCTATATACACTGTACATGCTGAATGTGTTTTTATGGTCGAATAAATAATAATAATAATAATAATAATAGTGATATAAGGTAGGGAGAGAGAGAGGGATAGAATGTAGGGGGAGAGAGAGGGATAGAATGTAGGGGGAAAAGAGGGATAGAAAGTAGGGGAGAGAGAGGGATAGTGATATAATGTAGGGAGAGAGAGAGGGATAGAAAGTAGGGGAGAGAGAGGGATAGTGATATAATGTAGGGGGAGATAGAGGGATAGAAAGTAGGGGAGAGAGAGGGATAGAATGTAGGGGGAGATAGAGGGATAGAATGTAGGGGGAGAGAGAGGGATAGAATGTAGGGGAAAGAGAGGGATAGAAAGTAGGGGAGAGAGAGGGATAGTGATAGAATGTAGGGGGAGAGAGAGGGATAGAAAGTAGGGGAGAGAGAGGGATAGTGATATAATGTAGGGAGAGAGAGAGAGGGATAGAAAGTAGGGGGAGAGAGGGATGGTGATATAATGTAGGGAGAGAGAGAGGGATAGAAAGTAGGGGAGAGAGAGGGATAGTGATAGAATGTAGGGGGAGAGAGAGGGATAGTGATATAATGTAGGGAGAGAGAGAGGGATAGAAAGTAGGGGGAGAGAGGGATAGTGATATAATGTAGGGGGAGATAGAGGGATAGAATGTAGGGGGAGAGAGAGGGATAGAATGTAGGGGGAAAGAGAGGGATAGAAAGTAGGGGAAAGAGAGGGATAGTAATATAATGTAGGGAGAGAGAGAGGGATAGAAAGTAGGGGAGAGAGAGGGATACTGATATAATGTAGGGGGAGAGAGAGGGATAGAAAGTAGGGGAGAGAGAGGGATAGTGATATAAGGTAGGGAGAGAGAGAGGGATAGAAAGTAGGGGAGAGAGAGGGATAGTGATATAATGTAGGGAGAGAGAGAGGGATAGAAAGTAGGGGGAGAGAGAGGGATAGTGATATAATGTAGGGGGAGATAGAGGGATAGAATGTAGGGGGAGAGAGAGGGATAGAATGTAGGGGGAAAACGAGGGATAGAAAGTAGGGGAGAGAGAGGGATAGTGATATAATGTAGGGAGAGAGAGAGGGATAGAATGTAGGGGGAAAGAGAGGCATAGTGATATAATGTAGGGAGAGAGAGAGGGATAGAAAAAAGGGGAGAGAGAGGGATAGAATGTAGGGGGAAAGAGAGGGATAGTGATATAATGTAGGGAGAGAGAGAGGGATAGAAAGTAGGGGAAAGAGAGGGATAGAATGTAGGGGGAAAGAGAGGGATAGTGATATAATGTAGGGAGAGAGAGAGGGATAGAAAATAGGGGAGAGAGAGGGATAGAATGTAGGGGAAAGAGAGGGATAGTGATATAATGTAGGGAGAGAGAGAGGGATAGAAAGTAGGGGAAAGAGAGGGATAGTGATATAATGTAGGAGAGAGAGAGGGATAGAAAGTAGGGGAGAGAGAGGGATAGTGATATAATGTAGGGAGAGAGAGAGGGATAGAAAGTAGGGGAGAGAGAGGGATAGTGATATAAGGTAGGGAGAGAGAGAGGATAGAAAGTAGGGGAGAGAGAGGGATAGTGATATAATGTAGGGAGAGAGAGAGGGATAGAATGTAGGGAGAGAGAGAGAGGGATAGAAAGTAGGGGAAAGAGAGGGATAGTGATATAATGTAGGAGAGAGAGAGGGATAGAATGTAGGGGAAGAGAGGGATAGTGATATAATGTAGGGAGAGAGAGAGGGATAGAAAGTAGGGGAGAGAGAGGGATAGAATGTAGGGGGAAAGAGAGGGATAGTGATATAATGTAGGGAGAGAGAGAGGGATAGAAAATAGGGGAGAGAGAGGGATAGAATGTAGGGGGAAAGAGAGGGATAGTGATATAATGTAGGGAGAGAGAGAGGGATAGAAAGTAGGGGAAAGAGAGGGATAGAATGTAGGGGGAAAGAGAGGGATAGTGATATAATGTAGGGAGAGAGAGAGGGATAGAAAATAGGGGAGAGAGAGGGATAGAATGTAGGGGAAAGAGAGGGATAGTGATATAATGTAGGGAGAGAGAGAGGGATAGAATGTAGGGAAAGAGAGGGATAGTGATATAATGTAGGGAGAGAGAGAGGGATAGAAAGTAGGGGGAGAGAGGGATAGTGATATAATGTAGGGGGAGATAGAGGGATAGAATGTAGGGGGAGAGAGAGGGATAGAATGTAGGGGAAAGAGAGGGATAGAAAGTAGGGGAAAGAGAGGGATAGTAATATAATGTAGGGAGAGAGAGAGGGATAGAAAGTAGGGGAGAGAGAGGGATACTGATATAATGTAGGGGGAGAGAGAGGGATAGAAAGTAGGGAAGAGAGAGGGATAGTGATATAAGGTAGGGAGAGAGAGAGAGGGATAGAAAGTAGGGGAGAGAGAGGGATAGTGATATAATGTAGGGAGAGAGAGAGGGATAGAAAGTAGGGGGAGAGAGAGGGATAGTGATATAATGTAGGGGGAGATAGAGGGATAGAATGTAGGGGGAGAGAGAGGGATAGAATGTAGGGGGAAAACGAGGGATAGAAAGTAGGGGAGAGAGAGGGATAGTGATATAATGTAGGGAGAGAGAGAGGGATAGAAAGTAGGGGAGAGAGAGGGATAGAATGTAGGGGAAAGAGAGGGATAGTGATATAATGTAGGGAGAGAGAGAGGGATAGAAAATAGGGGAGAGAGAGGGATAGAATGTAGGGGGAAAGAGAGGGATAGTGATATAATGTAGGGAGAGAGAGAGGGATAGAAAGTAGGGGAAAGAGAGGGATAGAATGTAGGGGAAAGAGAGGGATAGTGATATAATGTAGGGAGAGAGAGAGGGATAGAAAATAGGGGAGAGAGAGGGATAGAATGTAGGGGGAAAGAGAGGGATAGTGATATAATGTAGGGAGAGAGAGAGGGATAGAAAGTAGGGAAAGAGAGGGATAGTGATATAATGTAGGGAGAGAGAGAGGGATAGAAAGTAGGGGAGAGAGAGGGATAGTGATATAATGTAGGGAGAGAGAGGGGATAGAAAGTAGGGGAGAGAGAGGGATAGTGATATAAGGTAGGGAGAGAGAGAGGGATAGAAAGTAGGGGAGAGAGAGGGATAGTGATATAATGTAGGGAGAGAGAGAGGGATAGAATGTAGGGAGAGAGAGAGGGATAGAAAGTAGGGGAAAGAGAGGGATAGTGATATAATGTAGGGAGAGAGAGAGGGATAGAAAGTAGGGGAGAGAGAGGGATAGTGATATAATGTAGGGAGAGAGAGAGGGATAGAAAGTAGGGGAGAGAGAGGGATAGTGATATAAGGTAGGGAGAGAGAGAGGGATAGAAAGTAGGGGAGAGAGAGGGATAGTGATATAATGTAGGGGGAGAGAGAGGGATAGAAAGTAGGGGAGAGAGAGGGATACTGATATAATGTAGGGGGAGAGAGAGGGATAGAAAGTAGGGAGAGAGAGGGATAGTGATATAAGGTAGGGAGAGAGAGAGGGATAGAAAGTAGGGGAGAGAGAGGGATAGTGATATAATGTAGGGAGAGAGAGAGGGATAGAAAGTAGGGGGAGAGAGAGGGATAGTGATATAATGTAGGGGGAGATAGAGGGATAGAATGTAGGGGAGAGAGAGGGATAGAATGTAGGGGGAAAAAGAGGGATAGAAAGTAGGGGAGAGAGAGGGATAGTGATATAATGTAGGGAGAGAGAGAGGGATAGAAAGTAGGGGGAGAGAGAGGGATAGTGATATAATGTAGGGGGAGATAGAGGGATAGAATGTAGGGGGAGAGAGAGGGATAGAATGTAGGGGGAAAAAGAGGGATAGAAAGTAGGGGAGAGAGAGGGATAGTGATATAATGTAGGGAGAGAGAGAGGGATAGAAAGTAGGGGAGAGAGAGGGATAGAATGTAGGGGGAAAGAGAGGGATAGTGATATAATGTAGGGAGAGAGAGAGGGATAGAAAATAGGGGAGAGAGAGGGATAGAATGTAGGGGGAAAGAGAGGGATAGTGATATAATGTAGGGAGAGAGAGAGAGGGATAGAAAGTAGGGGAAAGAGAGGGATAGAATGTAGGGGAAAGAGAGGGATAGTGATATAATGTAGGGAGAGAGAGAGGGATAGAAAATAGGGGAGAGAGAGGGATAGAATGTAGGGGAAAGAGAGGGATAGTGATATAATGTAGGGAGAGAGAGAGGGATAGAAAAGAGGGGAGAGAGAGGGATAGAATGTAGGGGAAAGAGAGGGATAGTGATATAATGTAGGGAGAGAGAGAGGGATAGAATGTAGGGGAAAGAGAGGGATAGTGATATAATGTAGGGAGAGAGAGAGGGATAGAAAGTAGGGGAGAGAGAGGGATAGAATGTAGGGAAAGAGAGGGATAGTGATATAATGTAGGGAGAGAGAGAGGGATAGAAAATAGGGGAGAGAGAGGGATAGAATGTAGGGGGAAAGAGAGGGATAGTGATATAATGTAGGGAGAGAGAGAGGGATAGAAAGTAGGGGAAGGAGAGGGATAGAATGTAGGGGAAAGAGAGGGATAGTGATATAATGTAGGGAGAGAGAGAGGGATAGAAAATAGGGGAGAGAGAGGGATAGAATGTAGGGGAAAGAGAGGGATAGTGATATAATGTAGGGAGAGAGAGAGGGATAGAAAGTAGGGGAAAGAGAGGGATAGTGATATAATGTAGGGAGAGAGAGAGGGATAGAAAGTAGGGGAGAGAGAGGGATAGTGATATAATGTAGGGAGAGAGAGAGGGATAGAAAGTAGGGGAGAGAGAGGGATAGTGATATAAGGTAGGGAGAGAGAGAGGGATAGAAAGTAGGGGAGAGAGAGGGATAGTGATATAATGTAGGGAGAGAGAGAGGGATAGAATGTAGGGAGAGAGAGAGAGGGATAGAAAGTAGGGGAAAGAGAGGGATAGTGATATAATGTAGGGAGAGAGAGAGGGATAGAATGTAGGGGAAAGAGAGGGATAGTGATATAATGTAGGGAGAGAGAGAGGGATAGAAAGTAGGGGAGAGAGAGGGATAGAATGTAGGGGGAAAGAGAGGGATAGTGATATAATGTAGGGAGAGAGAGAGGGATAGAAAATAGGGGAGAGAGAGGGATAGAATGTAGGGGAAAGAGAGGGATAGTGATATAATGTAGGGAGAGAGAGAGGGATAGAAAGTAGGGGAAAGAGAGGGATAGAATGTAGGGGGAAAGAGAGGGATAGTGATATAATGTAGGGAGAGAGAGAGGGATAGAAAATAGGGGAGAGAGAGGGATAGAATGTAGGGGAAAGAGAGGTATAGTGATATAATGTAGGGAGAGAGAGAGGGATAGAATGTAGGGGAAAGAGAGGGATAGTGATATAATGTAGGGAGAGAGAGAGGGATAGAAAGTAGGGGGAGAGAGGGATAGTGATATAATGTAGGGGGAGATAGAGGGATAGAATGTAGGGGGAGAGAGAGGGATAGAATGTAGGGGGAAAGAGAGGGATAGAAAGTAGGGGAAAGAGAGGGATAGTAATATAATGTAGGGAGAGAGAGAGGGATAGAAAGTAGGGGAGAGAGAGGGATACTGATATAATGTAGGGGGAGAGAGAGGGATAGAAAGTAGGGAAGAGAGAGGGATAGTGATATAAGGTAGGGAGAGAGAGAGAGGGATAGAAAGTAGGGGAGAGAGAGGGATAGTGATATAATGTAGGGAGAGAGAGAGGGATAGAAAGTAGGGGGAGAGAGAGGGATAGTGATATAATGTAGGGGGAGATAGAGGGATAGAATGTAGGGGAGAGAGAGGGATAGAATGTAGGGGGAAAACGAGGGATAGAAAGTAGGGGAGAGAGAGGGATAGTGATATAATGTAGGGAGAGAGAGAGGGATAGAAAGTAGGGGAGAGAGAGGGATAGAATGTAGGGGGAAAGAGAGGGATAGTGATATAATGTAGGGAGAGAGAGAGGGATAGAAAATAGGGGAGAGAGAGGGATAGAATGTAGGGGGAAAGAGAGGGATAGTGATATAATGTAGGGAGAGAGAGAGGGATAGAAAGTAGGGGAAAGAGAGGGATAGAATGTAGGGGGAAAGAGAGGGATAGTGATATAATGTAGGGAGAGAGAGAGGGATAGAAAATAGGGGAGAGAGAGGGATAGAATGTAGGGGGAAAGAGAGGGATAGTGATATAATGTAGGGAGAGAGAGAGGGATAGAAAGTAGGGGAAAGAGAGGGATAGTGATATAATGTAGGGAGAGAGAGAGGGATAGAAAGTAGGGGAGAGAGAGGGATAGTGATATAATGTAGGGAGAGAGAGTGGGATAGAAAGTAGGGGAGAGAGAGGGATAGTGATATAAGGTAGGGAGAGAGAGAGGGATAGAAAGTAGGGGAGAGAGAGGGATAGTGATATAATGTAGGGAGAGAGAGAGGGATAGAATGTAGGGAGAGAGAGAGGGATAGAAAGTAGGGGAAAGAGAGGGATAGTGATATAATGTAGGGAGAGAGAGAGGGATAGAAAGTAGGGGAGAGAGAGGGATAGTGATATAATGTAGGGAGAGAGAGAGGGATAGAAAGTAGGGGAGAGAGAGGGATAGTGATATAAGGTAGGGAGAGAGAGAGGGATAGAAAGTAGGGGAGAGAGAGGGATAGTGATATAATGTAGGGGGAGAGAGAGGGATAGAAAGTAGGGGAGAGAGAGGGATACTGATATAATGTAGGGGGAGAGAGAGGGATAGAAAGTAGGGGAGAGAGAGGGATAGTGATATAAGGTAGGGAGAGAGAGAGGGATAGAAAGTAGGGGAGAGAGAGGGATAGTGATATAATGTAGGGAGAGAGAGAGGGATAGAAAGTAGGGGGAGAGAGAGGGATAGTGATATAATGTAGGGGGAGATAGAGGGATAGAATGTAGGGGGAGAGAGAGGGATAGAATGTAGGGGAAAAAGAGGGATAGAAAGTAGGGGAGAGAGAGGGATAGTGATATAATGTAGGGAGAGAGAGAGGGATAGAAAGTAGGGGGAGAGAGAGGGATAGTGATATAATGTAGGGGGAGATAGAGGGATAGAATGTAGGGGGAGAGAGAGGGATAGAATGTAGGGGGAAAAAGAGGGATAGAAAGTAGGGGAGAGAGAGGGATAGTGATATAATGTAGGGAGAGAGAGAGGGATAGAAAGTAGGGGAGAGAGAGGGATAGAATGTAGGGGGAAAGAGAGGGATAGTGATATAATGTAGGGAGAGAGAGAGGGATAGAAATAGGGGAGAGAGAGGGATAGAATGTAGGGGGAAAGAGAGGGATAGTGATATAATGTAGGGAGAGAGAGAGGGATAGAAAGTAGGGGAAAGAGAGGGATAGAATGTAGGGGGAAAGAGAGGGATAGTGATATAATGTAGGGAGAGAGAGAGGGATAGAAAATAGGGGAGAGAGAGGGATAGAATGTAGGGGAAAGAGAGGGATAGTGATATAATGTAGGGAGAGAGAGAGGGATAGAAAAGAGGGGAGAGAGAGGGATAGAATGTAGGGGAAAGAGAGGGATAGTGATATAATGTAGGGAGAGAGAGAGGGATAGAATGTAGGGGAAAGAGAGGGATAGTGATATAATGTAGGGAGAGAGAGAGGGATAGAAAGTAGGGGAGAGAGAGGGATAGAATGTAGGGGGAAAGAGAGGGATAGTGATATAATGTAGGGAGAGAGAGAGGGATAGAAAATAGGGGAGAGAGAGGGATAGAATGTAGGGGAAAGAGAGGGATAGTGATATAATGTAGGGAGAGAGAGAGGGATAGAAAGTAGGGAAGGAGAGGGATAGAATGTAGGGGGAAAGAGAGGGATAGTGATATAATGTAGGGAGAGAGAGAGGGATAGAAAATAGGGGAGAGAGAGGGATAGAATGTAGGGGAAAGAGAGGGATAGTGATATAATGTAGGGAGAGAGAGAGGGATAGAATGTAGGGGAAAGAGAGGGATAGTGATATAATGTAGGGAGAGAGAGAGGGATAGAAAGTAGGGGAAAGAGAGGGATAGTGATATAATGTAGGGAGAGAGAGAGGGATAGAAAGTAGGGGAGAGAGAGGGATACTGATATAATGTAGGGGGAGAGAGAGGGATAGAAAGTAGGGGAGAGAGAGGGATAGTGATATAAGGTAGGGAGAGAGAGAGGGATAGAAAGTAGGGGAGAGAGAGGGATAGTGATATAATGTAGGGAGAGAGAGAGGGATAGAAAGTAGGGGGAGAGAGAGGGATAGTGATATAATGTAGGGGGAGATAGAGGGATAGAATGTAGGGGGAGAGAGAGGGATAGAATGTAGGGGGAAAAAGAGGGATAGAAAGTAGGGGAGAGAGAGGGATAGTGATATAATGTAGGGAGAGAGAGAGGGATAGAAAGTAGGGGGAGAGAGAGGGATAGTGATATAATGTAGGGGGAGATAGAGGGATAGAATGTAGGGGGAGAGAGAGGGATAGAATGTAGGGGGAAAAAGAGGGATAGAAAGTAGGGGAGAGAGAGGGATAGTGATATAATGTAGGGAGAGAGAGAGGGATAGAAAGTAGGGGAGAGAGAGGGATAGAATGTAGGGGGAAAGAGAGGGATAGTGATATAATGTAGGGAGAGAGAGAGGGATAGAAAATAGGGGAGAGAGAGGGATAGAATGTAGGGGGAAAGAGAGGGATAGTGATATAATGTAGGGAGAGAGAGAGGGATAGAAAGTAGGGGAGAGAGAGGGATACTGATATAATGTAGGGGGAGAGAGAGGGATAATGATATAAGGTAGGGAGAGAGAGAGGGATAGAAAGTAGGGGAGAGAGAGGGATAGTGATATAATGTAGGGAGAGAGAGAGGGATAGAAAGTAGGGGGAGAGAGAGGGATAGTGATATAATGTAGGGGGAGATAGAGGGATAGAATGTAGGGGGAGAGAGAGGGATAGAATGTAGGGGAAAAAGAGGGATAGAAAGTAGGGGAGAGAGAGGGATAGTGATATAATGTAGGGAGAGAGAGAGGGATAGAAAGTAGGGGAGAGAGAGGGATAGAATGTAGGGGGAAAGAGAGGGATAGTGATATAATGTAGGGAGAGAGAGAGGGATAGAAAATAGGGGAGAGAGAGGGATAGAATGTAGGGGAAAAGAGAGGGATAGTGATATAATGTAGGGAGAGAGAGAGGGATAGAAAGTAGGGGAGAGAGAGGGATAGTGATATAATGTAGGGGGAGAGAGAGGGATAGAAAGTAGGGGAGAGAGAGGGATAGAAAGTAGGGGAGAGAGAGGGATAGAAAGTAGGGGAGAGAGAGGGATAGTGATATAATGTAGGGGGAGAGAGAGGGATAGAATGTAGGGGGAGAGAGAGGGATAGAATGTAGGGGGAAAGAGAGGGATAGAAAGTAGGGGAGAGAGAGGGATAGTGATATAATGTAGGGGGAAAGAGAGGGATAGAATGTAGGGGGAAAGAGAGGGATAGAAAGTAGGGGAGAGAGAGGGATAGTGATATAATGTAGGGGGAGAGAGAGGGATAGAAAGTAGGGGAGAGAGAGGGATAGTGATATAAGGTAGGAGAGAGAGAGGGATAGAAAGTAGGGGAGAGAGAGGGATAGTGATATAATGTAGGGAGAGAGAGAGGGATAGAAAGTAGGGGGAGAGAGAGGGATAGTGATATAATGTAGGGGGAGATAGAGGGATAGAATGTAGGGGGAGAGAGAGGGATAGAATGTAGGGGGAAAAAGAGGGATAGAAAGTAGGGGAGAGAGAGGGATAGTGATATAATGTAGGGAGAGAGAGAGGGATAGAAAGTAGGGGGAGAGAGAGGGATAGTGATATAATGTAGGGGGAGATAGAGGGATAGAATGTAGGGGAGAGAGAGGGATAGAATGTAGGGGAAAAAGAGGGATAGAAAGTAGGGGAGAGAGAGGGATAGTGATATAATGTAGGGAGAGAGAGAGGGATAGAAAGTAGGGGAGAGAGAGGGATAGAATGTAGGGGGAAAGAGAGGGATAGTGATATAATGTAGGGAGAGAGAGAGGGATAGAAAATAGGGGAGAGAGAGGGATAGAATGTAGGGGAAAGAGAGGGATAGTGATATAATGTAGGGAGAGAGAGAGGGATAGAAAGTAGGGGAGAGAGAGGGATACTGATATAATGTAGGGGGAGAGAGAGGGATAGAAAGTAGGGGAGAGAGAGGGATAATGATATAAGGTAGGGAGAGAGAGAGGGATAGAAAGTAGGGGAGAGAGAGGGATAGTGATATAATGTAGGGAGAGAGAGAGGGATAGAAAGTAGGGGGAGAGAGAGGGATAGTGATATAATGTAGGGGGAGATAGAGGGATAGAATGTAGGGGGAGAGAGAGGGATAGAATGTAGGGGGAAAAAGAGGGATAGAAAGTAGGGGAGAGAGAGGGATAGTGATATAATGTAGGGAGAGAGAGGGGATAGAAAGTAGGGGAGAGAGAGGGATAGAATGTAGGGGGAAAGAGAGGGATAGTGATATAATGTAGGGAGAGAGAGAGGGATAGAAAATAGGGGAGAGAGAGGGATAGAATGTAGGGGGAAAGAGAGGGATAGTGATATAATGTAGGGAGAGAGAGAGGGATAGAAAGTAGGGGAGAGAGAGGGATAGTGATATAATGTAGGGGGAGAGAGAGGGATAGAAAGTAGGGGAGAGAGAGGGATAGAAAGTAGGGGAGAGAGAGGGATAGAAAGTAGGGGAGAGAGAGGGATAGTGATATAATGTAGGGGGAGAGAGAGGGATAGAATGTAGGGGAGAGAGAGGGATAGAATGTAGGGGGAAAGAGAGGGATAGAAAGTAGGGGAGAGAGAGGGATAGTGATATAATGTAGGGGGAAAGAGAGGGATAGAATGTAGGGGGAAAGAGAGGGATAGAAAGTAGGGGAGAGAGAGGGATAGTGATATAATGTAGGGGGAGAGAGAGGGATAGAATGTAGGGGGAGAGAGAGGGATATAATGTAGGGGGAGAGAGAGGGATAGAATGTAGGGGGAAAGAGAGGGATAGAAAGTAGGGGAGAGAGAGGGATAGTGATATAATGTAGGGGGAGAGAGAGGGATAGAAAGTAGGGGAGAGAGAGGGATAGAATGTAGGGGGAAAGAGAGGGATAGAAAGTAGGGGAGAGAGAGGGATAGTGATATAATGTAGGGGGAGAGAGAGGGATAGAATGTAGGGGGAAAGAGAGGGATAGAAAGTAGGGGAGAGAGAGGGATAGTGATATAATGTAGGGGAGAGAGAGGGATAGAAAGTAGGGGAGAGAGAGGGATAGAAAGTAGGGGAGAGAGAGGGATAGAAAGTAGGGGAGAGAGAGGGATAGTGATATAATGTAGGGGGAGAGAGAGGGATAGAATGTAGGGGAGAGAGAGGGATAGAATGTAGGGGGAAAGAGAGGAATACAAAGTAGGGGAGAGAGGGGGATAGTGATAGAAAGTAGGGGAGAGAGAGGGATAGTGATATAATGTAGGGGGAGAGAGAGGGATAGAATGTAGGGGGAAAGAGAGGGATAGAAAGTAGGGGAGAGAGAGGGATAGTGATATAATGTAGGGGGAGAGAGAGGGATAGAAAGTAGGGGAGAGAGAGGGATAGAATGTAGGGGAAAGAGAGGGATAGTGATATAATGTAGGGAGAGAGAGAGGGATAGAAAATAGGGGAGAGAGAGGGATAGAATGTAGGGGAAAGAGAGGGATAGTGATATAATGTAGGGAGAGAGAGAGGGATAGAATGTAGGGGAAAGAGAGGGATAGTGATATAATGTAGGGAGAGAGAGAGGGATAGAAAGTAGGGGAGAGAGGGATAGTGATATAATGTAGGGGGAGATAGAGGGATAGAATGTAGGGGGAGAGAGAGGGATAGAATGTAGGGGGAAAGAGAGGGATAGAAAGTAGGGGAAAGAGAGAGATAGTAATATAATGTAGGGAGAGAGAGAGGGATAGAAAGTAGGGGAGAGAGAGGGATACTGATATAATGTAGGGGGAGAGAGAGGGATAGAAAGTAGGGGAGAGAGAGGGATAGTGATATAAGGTAGGGAGAGAGAGAGGGATAGAAAGTAGGGGAGAGAGAGGGATAGTGATATAATGTAGGGAGAGAGAGAGGGATAGAAAGTAGGGGGAGAGAGAGGGATAGTGATATAATGTAGGGGGAGATAGAGGGATAGAATGTAGGGGGAGAGAGAGGGATAGAATGTAGGGGGAAAACGAGGGATAGAAAGTAGGGGAGAGAGAGGGATAGTGATATAATGTAGGGAGAGAGAGAGGGATAGAAAGTAGGGGAGAGAGAGGGATAGAATGTAGGGGGAAAGAGAGGGATAGTGATATAATGTAGGGAGAGAGAGAGGGATAGAAAATAGGGGAGAGAGAGGGATAGAATGTAGGGGGAAAGAGAGGGATAGTGATATAATGTAGGGAGAGAGAGAGGGATAGAAAGTAGGGGAAAGAGAGGGATAGAATGTAGGGGGAAAGAGAGGGATAGTGATATAATGTAGGGAGAGAGAGAGGGATAGAAAATAGGGGAGAGAGAGGGATAGAATGTAGGGGGAAAGAGAGGGATAGTGATATAATGTAGGGAGAGAGAGAGGGATAGAAAGTAGGGGAAAGAGAGGGATAGTGATATAATGTAGGGAGAGAGAGAGGGATAGAAAGTAGGGAAGAGAGAGGGATAGTGATATAATGTAGGGAGAGAGAGAGGGATAGAAAGTAGGGGAGAGAGAGGGATAGTGATATAAGGTAGGGAGAGAGAGAGGGATAGAAAGTAGGGGAGAGAGAGGGATAGTGATATAATGTAGGGAGAGAGAGAGGGATAGAATGTAGGGAGAGAGAGAGGGATAGAAAGTAGGGGAAAGAGAGGGATAGTGATATAATGTAGGGAGAGAGAGAGGGATAGAAAGTAGGGGAGAGAGAGGGATAGTGATATAATGTAGGGAGAGAGAGAGGGATAGAAAGTAGGGGAGAGAGAGGGATAGTGATATAAGGTAGGGAGAGAGAGAGGGATAGAAAGTAGGGGAGAGAGAGAGGGATAGTGATATAATGTAGGGGGAGAGAGAGGGATAGAAAGTAGGGGAGAGAGAGGGATACTGATATAATGTAGGGGGAGAGAGAGGGATAGAAAGTAGGGGAGAGAGAGGGATAGTGATATAAGGTAGGGAGAGAGAGAGGGATAGAAAGTAGGGGAGAGAGAGGGATAGTGATATAATGTAGGGAGAGAGAGAGGGATAGAAAGTAGGGGGAGAGAGAGGGATAGTGATATAATGTAGGGGGAGATAGAGGGATAGAATGTAGGGGGAGAGAGAGGGATAGAATGTAGGGGGAAAAGAGGGATAGAAAGTAGGGGAGAGAGAGGGATAGTGATATAATGTAGGGAGAGAGAGAGGGATAGAAAGTAGGGGGAGAGAGAGGGATAGTGATATAATGTAGGGGGAGATAGAGGGATAGAATGTAGGGGGAGAGAGAGGGATAGAATGTAGGGGGAAAAAGAGGGATAGAAAGTAGGGGAGAGAGAGGGATAGTGATATATAACGTAGGGAGAGAGAGAGGGATAGAAAGTAGGGGAGAGAGAGGGATAGAATGTAGGGGGAAAGAGAGGGATAGTGATATAATGTAGGGAGAGAGAGAGGGATAGAAAATAGGGGAGAGAGAGGGATAGAATGTAGGGGGAAAGAGAGGGATAGTGATATAATGTAGGGAGAGAGAGAGGGATAGAAAGTAGGGGAAAGAGAGGGATAGAATGTAGGGGGAAAGAGAGGGATAGTGTTATAATGTAGGGAGAGAGAGAGGGATAGAAAATAGGGGAGAGAGAGGGATAGAATGTAGGGGAAAGAGAGGGATAGTGATATAATGTAGGGAGAGAGAGAGGGATAGAAAATAGGGGAGAGAGAGGGATAGAATGTAGGGGAAAGAGAGGGATAGTGATATAATGTAGGGAGAGAGAGAGGGATAGAATGTAGGGGAAAGAGAGGGATAGTGATATAATGTAGGGAGAGAGAGAGGGATAGAAAGTAGGGGAGAGAGAGGGATAGAATGTAGGGGGAAAGAGAGGGATAGTGATATAATGTAGGGAGAGAGAGAGGGATAGAAAATAGGGGAGAGAGAGGGATAGAATGTAGGGGAAAGAGAGGGATAGTGATATAATGTAGGGAGAGAGAGAGGGATAGAAAATAGGGGAGAGAGAGGGATAGAATGTAGGGGAAAGAGAGGGATAGTGATATAATGTAGGGAGAGAGAGAGAGGGATAGAATGTAGGGGAAAGAGAGGGATAGTGATATAATGTAGGGAGAGAGAGAGGGATAGAAAGTAGGGGAGAGAGAGGGATAGAATGTAGGGGGAAAGAGAGGGATAGTGATATAATGTAGGGAGAGAGAGAGGGATAGAAAATAGGGGAGAGAGAGGGATAGAATGTAGGGGAAAGAGAGGGATAGTGATATAATGTAGGGAGAGAGAGAGGGATAGAAAGTAGGGGAAAGAGAGGGATAGAATGTAGGGGGAAAGAGAGGGATAGTGATATAATGTAGGGAGAGAGAGAGGGATAGAAAATAGGGGAGAGAGAGGGATAGAATGTAGGGGAAAGAGAGGGATAGTGATATAATGTAGGGAGAGAGAGAGGGATAGAATGTAGGGGAAAGAGAGGGATAGTGATATAATGTAGGGAGAGAGAGAGGGATAGAAAGTAGGGGAAAGAGAGGGATAGTGATATAATGTAGGGAGAGAGAGAGGGATAGAAAGTAGGGGAGAGAGAGGGATACTGATATAATGTAGGGGGAGAGAGAGGGATAGAAAGTAGGGGAGAGAGAGGGATAGTGATATAAGGTAGGGAGAGAGAGAGGGATAGAAAGTAGGGGAGAGAGAGGGATAGTGATATAATGTAGGGAGAGAGAGAGGGATAGAAAGTAGGGGGAGAGAGAGGGATAGTGATATAATGTAGGGGGAGAGAGAGGGATAGAAAGTAGGGGAGAGAGAGGGATAGTGATATAATGTAGGGAGAGAGAGAGGGATAGAAAGTAGGGGAGAGAGAGGGATAGTGATATAATGTAGGGGGAGATAGAGGGATAGAATGTAGGGGGAGAGAGAGGGATAGAATGTAGGGGAAAAAGAGGGATAGAAAGTAGGGGAGAGAGAGGGATAGTGATATAATGTAGGGAGAGAGAGAGGGATAGAAAGTAGGGGGAGAGAGAGGGATAGTGATATAATGTAGGGGGAGATAGAGGGATAGAATGTAGGGGGAGAGAGAGGGATAGAATGTAGGGGAAAAAGAGGGATAGAAAGTAGGGGAGAGAGAGGGATAGTGATATAATGTAGGAGAGAGAGAGGGATAGAAAGTAGGGGAGAGAGAGGGATAGAATGTAGGGGGAAAGAGAGGGATAGTGATATAATGTAGGGAGAGAGAGAGGGATAGAAAATAGGGGAGAGAGAGGGATAGAATGTAGGGGGAAAGAGAGGGATAGTGATATAATGTAGGGAGAGAGAGAGGGATAGAAAGTAGGGGAGAGAGAGGGATACTGATATAATGTAGGGGGAGAGAGAGGGATAATGATATAAGGTAGGGAGAGAGAGAGGGATAGAAAGTAGGGGAGAGAGAGGGATAGTGATATAATGTAGGGAGAGAGAGAGGGATAGAAAGTAGGGGGAGAGAGAGGGATAGTGATATAATGTAGGGGGAGATAGAGGGATAGAATGTAGGGGGAGAGAGAGGGATAGAATGTAGGGGAAAAAGAGGGATAGAAAGTAGGGGAGAGAGAGGGATAGTGATATAATGTAGGGAGAGAGAGAGGGATAGAAAGTAGGGGAGAGAGAGGGATAGAATGTAGGGGAAAGAGAGGGATAGTGATATAATGTAGGGAGAGAGAGAGGGATAGAAAATAGGGGAGAGAGAGGGATAGAATGTAGGGGAAAAGAGAGGGATAGTGATATAATGTAGGGAGAGAGAGAGGGATAGAAAGTAGGGGAGAGAGAGGGATAGTGATATAATGTAGGGGGAGAGAGAGGGATAGAAAGTAGGGGAGAGAGAGGGATAGAAAGTAGGGGAGAGAGAGGGATAGAAAGTAGGGGAGAGAGAGGGATAGTGATATAATGTAGGGGGAGAGAGAGGGATAGAATGTAGGGGGAGAGAGAGGGATAGAATGTAGGGGGAAAGAGAGGGATAGAAAGTAGGGGAGAGAGAGGGATAGTGATATAATGTAGGGGGAAAGAGAGGGATAGAATGTAGGGGAAAGAGAGGGATAGAAAGTAGGGGAGAGAGAGGGATAGTGATATAATGTAGGGGGAGAGAGAGGGATAGAAAGTAGGGGAGAGAGAGGGATAGTGATATAAGGTAGGGAGAGAGAGAGGGATAGAAAGTAGGGGAGAGAGAGGGATAGTGATATAATGTAGGGAGAGAGAGAGGGATAGAAAGTAGGGGGAGAGAGAGGGATAGTGATATAATGTAGGGGGAGATAGAGGGATAGAATGTAGGGGGAGAGAGAGGGATAGAATGTAGGGGGAAAAAGAGGGATAGAAAGTAGGGGAGAGAGAGGGATAGTGATATAATGTAGGGAGAGAGAGAGGGATAGAAAGTAGGGGGAGAGAGAGGGATAGTGATATAATGTAGGGGGAGATAGAGGGATAGAATGTAGGGGGAGAGAGAGGGATAGAATGTAGGGGGAAAAAGAGGGATAGAAAGTAGGGGAGAGAGAGGGATAGTGATATAATGTAGGGAGAGAGAGAGGGATAGAAAGTAGGGGAGAGAGAGGGATAGAATGTAGGGGGAAAGAGAGGGATAGTGATATAATGTAGGGAGAGAGAGAGGGATAGAAAATAGGGAGAGAGAGGGATAGAATGTAGGGGAAAGAGAGGGATAGTGATATAATGTAGGGAGAGAGAGAGGGATAGAAAGTAGGGGAGAGAGAGGGATACTGATATAATGTAGGGGGAGAGAGAGGGATAGAAAGTAGGGGAGAGAGAGGGATAATGATATAAGGTAGGGAGAGAGAGAGGGATAGAAAGTAGGGGAGAGAGAGGGATAGTGATATAATGTAGGGAGAGAGAGAGGGATAGAAAGTAGGGGGAGAGAGAGGGATAGTGATATAATGTAGGGGGAGATAGAGGGATAGAATGTAGGGGGAGAGAGAGGGATAGAATGTAGGGGGAAAAAGAGGGATAGAAAGTAGGGGAGAGAGAGGGATAGTGATATAATGTAGGGAGAGAGAGAGGGATAGAAAGTAGGGGAGAGAGAGGGATAGAATGTAGGGGAAAGAGAGGGATAGTGATATAATGTAGGGAGAGAGAGAGGGATAGAAAATAGGGGAGAGAGAGGGATAGAATGTAGGGGGAAAGAGAGGGATAGTGATATAATGTAGGGAGAGAGAGAGGGATAGAAAGTAGGGGAGAGAGAGGGATAGTGATATAATGTAGGGGGAGAGAGAGGGATAGAAAGTAGGGGAGAGAGAGGGATAGAAAGTAGGGGAGAGAGAGGGATAGAAAGTAGGGGAGAGAGAGGGATAGTGATATAATGTAGGGGGAGAGAGAGGGATAGAATGTAGGGGGAGAGAGAGGGATAGAATGTAGGGGGAAAGAGAGGGATAGAAAGTAGGGGAGAGAGAGGGATAGTGATATAATGTAGGGGGAAAGAGAGGGATAGAATGTAGGGGGAAAGAGAGGGATAGAAAGTAGGGGAGAGAGAGGGATAGTGATATAATGTAGGGGGAGAGAGAGGGATAGAATGTAGGGGGAGAGAGAGGGATATAATGTAGGGGGAGAGAGAGGGATAGAATGTAGGGGAAAGAGAGGGATAGAAAGTAGGGGAGAGAGAGGGATAGTGATATAATGTAGGGGGAGAGAGAGGGATAGAAAGTAGGGGAGAGAGAGGGATAGAATGTAGGGGGAAAGAGAGGGATAGAAAGTAGGGGAGAGAGAGGGATAGTGATATAATGTAGGGGAGAGAGAGGGATAGAATGTAGGGGGAAAGAGAGGGATAGAAAGTAGGGGAGAGAGAGGGATAGTGATATAATGTAGGGGGAGAGAGAGGGATAGAAAGTAGGGGAGAGAGAGGGATAGAAAGTAGGGGAGAGAGAGGGATAGAAAGTAGGGGAGAGAGAGGGATAGTGATATAATGTAGGGGGAGAGAGAGGGATAGAATGTAGGGGGAGAGAGAGGGATAGAATGTAGGGGGAAAGAGAGGAATACAAGTAGGGGAGAGAGGGGGATAGTGATAGAAAGTAGGGGAGAGAGAGGGATAGTGATATAATGTAGGGGGAGAGAGAGGGATAGAATGTAGGGGGAAAGAGAGGGATAGAAAGTAGGGGAGAGAGAGGGATAGTGATATAATGTAGGGGGAGAGAGAGGGATAGAAAGTAGGGGAGAGAGAGGGATAGAATGTAGGGGGAAAGAGAGGGATAGTGATATAATGTAGGGAGAGAGAGAGGGATAGAAAATAGGGGAGAGAGAGGGATAGAATGTAGGGGAAAGAGAGGGATAGTGATATAATGTAGGGAGAGAGAGAGGGATAGAATGTAGGGGAAAGAGAGGGATAGTGATATAATGTAGGGAGAGAGAGAGGGATAGAAAGTAGGGGGAGAGAGGGATAGTGATATAATGTAGGGGGAGATAGAGGGATAGAATGTAGGGGGAGAGAGAGGGATAGAATGTAGGGGGAAAGAGAGGGATAGAAAGTAGGGAAAGAGAGAGATAGTAATATAATGTAGGGAGAGAGAGAGGGATAGAAAGTAGGGGAGAGAGAGGGATACTGATATAATGTAGGGGGAGAGAGAGGGATAGAAAGTAGGGGAGAGAGAGGGATAGTGATATAAGGTAGGGAGAGAGAGAGGGATAGAAAGTAGGGGAGAGAGAGGGATAGTGATATAATGTAGGGAGAGAGAGAGGGATAGAAAGTAGGGGGAGAGAGAGGGATAGTGATATAATGTAGGGGGAGATAGAGGGATAGAATGTAGGGGGAGAGAGAGGGATAGAATGTAGGGGGAAAACGAGGGATAGAAAGTAGGGGAGAGAGAGGGATAGTGATATAATGTAGGGAGAGAGAGAGGGATAGAAAGTAGGGGAGAGAGAGGGATAGAATGTAGGGGGAAAGAGAGGGATAGTGATATAATGTAGGGAGAGAGAGAGGGATAGAAAATAGGGGAGAGAGAGGGATAGAATGTAGGGGAAAGAGAGGGATAGTGATATAATGTAGGGAGAGAGAGAGGGATAGAAAGTAGGGGAAAGAGAGGGATAGAATGTAGGGGGAAAGAGAGGGATAGTGATATAATGTAGGGAGAGAGAGAGGGATAGAAAATAGGGGAGAGAGAGGGATAGAATGTAGGGGAAAGAGAGGGATAGTGATATAATGTAGGGAGAGAGAGAGGGATAGAAAGTAGGGGAAAGAGAGGGATAGTGATATAATGTAGGGAGAGAGAGAGGGATAGAAAGTAGGGAAGAGAGAGGGATAGTGATATAATGTAGGGAGAGAGAGAGGGATAGAAAGTAGGGAGAGAGAGGGATAGTGATATAAGGTAGGGAGAGAGAGAGGGATAGAAAGTAGGGGAGAGAGAGGGATAGTGATATAATGTAGGGAGAGAGAGAGGGATAGAATGTAGGGAGAGAGAGAGGGATAGAAAGTAGGGGAAAGAGAGGGATAGTGATATAATGTAGGGAGAGAGAGAGGGATAGAAAGTAGGGGAGAGAGAGGGATAGTGATATAATGTAGGGAGAGAGAGAGGGATAGAAAGTAGGGGAGAGAGAGGGATAGTGATATAAGGTAGGGAGAGAGAGAGGGATAGAAAGTAGGGGAGAGAGAGGGATAGTGATATAATGTAGGGGGAGAGAGAGGGATAGAAAGTAGGGAGAGAGAGGGATACTGATATAATGTAGGGGGAGAGAGAGGATAGAAAGTAGGGGAGAGAGAGGGATAGTGATATAAGGTAGGGAGAGAGAGAGGGATAGAAAGTAGGGGAGAGAGAGGGATAGTGATATAATGTAGGGAGAGAGAGAGGGATAGAAAGTAGGGGGAGAGAGAGGGATAGTGATATAATGTAGGGGGAGATAGAGGGATAGAATGTAGGGGGAGAGAGAGGGATAGAATGTAGGGGGAAAAAGAGGGATAGAAAGTAGGGGAGAGAGAGGGATAGTGATATAATGTAGGGAGAGAGAGAGGGATAGAAAGTAGGGGGAGAGAGAGGGATAGTGATATAATGTAGGGGGAGATAGAGGGATAGAATGTAGGGGGAGAGAGAGGGATAGAATGTAGGGGAAAAAGAGGGATAGAAAGTAGGGGAGAGAGAGGGATAGTGATATATAACGTAGGGAGAGAGAGAGGGATAGAAAGTAGGGGAGAGAGAGGGATAGAATGTAGGGGGAAAGAGAGGGATAGTGATATAATGTAGGGAGAGAGAGAGGGATAGAAAATAGGGGAGAGAGAGGGATAGAATGTAGGGGGAAAGAGAGGGATAGTGATATAATGTAGGGAGAGAGAGAGGGATAGAAAGTAGGGGAAAGAGAGGGATAGAATGTAGGGGGAAAGAGAGGGATAGTGTTATAATGTAGGGAGAGAGAGAGGGATAGAAAATAGGGGAGAGAGAGGGATAGAATGTAGGGGAAAGAGAGGGATAGTGATATAATGTAGGGAGAGAGAGAGGGATAGAAAATAGGGGAGAGAGAGGGATAGAATGTAGGGGAAAGAGAGGGATAGTGATATAATGTAGGGAGAGAGAGAGGGATAGAATGTAGGGGAAAGAGAGGGATAGTGATATAATGTAGGGAGAGAGAGAGGGATAGAAAGTAGGGGAGAGAGAGGGATAGAATGTAGGGGGAAAGAGAGGGATAGTGATATAATGTAGGAGAGAGAGAGGGATAGAAAATAGGGGAGAGAGAGGGATAGAATGTAGGGGAAAGAGAGGGATAGTGATATAATGTAGGGAGAGAGAGAGGGATAGAAAATAGGGGAGAGAGAGGGATAGAATGTAGGGGAAAGAGAGGGATAGTGATATAATGTAGGGAGAGAGAGAGAGGGATAGAATGTAGGGAAAGAGAGGGATAGTGATATAATGTAGGGAGAGAGAGAGGGATAGAAAGTAGGGGAGAGAGAGGGATAGAATGTAGGGGAAAGAGAGGGATAGTGATATAATGTAGGGAGAGAGAGAGGGATAGAAAATAGGGGAGAGAGAGGATAGAATGTAGGGGGAAAGAGAGGGATAGTGATATAATGTAGGGAGAGAGAGAGGGATAGAAAGTAGGGGAAAGAGAGGGATAGAATGTAGGGGAAAGAGAGGGATAGTGATATAATGTAGGGAGAGAGAGAGGGATAGAAAATAGGGGAGAGAGAGGGATAGAATGTAGGGGAAAGAGAGGGATAGTGATATAATGTAGGGAGAGAGAGAGGGATAGAATGTAGGGGAAAGAGAGGGATAGTGATATAATGTAGGGAGAGAGAGAGGGATAGAAAGTAGGGGAAAGAGAGGGATAGTGATATAATGTAGGGAGAGAGAGAGGGATAGAAAGTAGGGGAGAGAGAGGGATACTGATATAATGTAGGGGGAGAGAGAGGGATAGAAAGTAGGGGAGAGAGAGGGATAGTGATATAAGGTAGGGAGAGAGAGAGGGATAGAAAGTAGGGGAGAGAGAGGGATAGTGATATAATGTAGGGAGAGAGAGAGGGATAGAAAGTAGGGGGAGAGAGAGGGATAGTGATATAATGTAGGGGGAGATAGAGGGATAGAATGTAGGGGGAGAGAGAGGGATAGAATGTAGGGGGAAAAAGAGGGATAGAAAGTAGGGGAGAGAGAGGGATAGTGATATAATGTAGGGAGAGAGAGAGGGATAGAAAGTAGGGGGAGAGAGAGGGATAGTGATATAATGTAGGGGGAGATAGAGGGATAGAATGTAGGGGGAGAGAGAGGGATAGAATGTAGGGGGAAAAAGAGGGATAGAAAGTAGGGGAGAGAGAGGGATAGTGATATAATGTAGGGAGAGAGAGAGGGATAGAAAGTAGGGGAGAGAGAGGGATAGAATGTAGGGGGAAAGAGAGGGATAGTGATATAATGTAGGGAGAGAGAGAGGATAGAAAATAGGGGAGAGAGAGGGATAGAATGTAGGGGGAAAGAGAGGGATAGTGATATAATGTAGGGAGAGAGAGAGGGATAGAAAGTAGGGGAGAGAGAGGGATACTGATATAATGTAGGGGGAGAGAGAGGGATAGAAAGTAGGGGAGAGAGAGGGATAATGATATAAGGTAGGGAGAGAGAGAGGGATAGAAAGTAGGGGAGAGAGAGGGATAGTGATATAATGTAGGGAGAGAGAGAGGGATAGAAAGTAGGGGGAGAGAGAGGGATAGTGATATAATGTAGGGGGAGAGAGGGATAGAATGTAGGGGGAGAGAGAGGGATAGAATGTAGGGGGAAAAAGAGGGATAGAAAGTAGGGGAGAGAGAGGGATAGTGATATAATGTAGGGAGAGAGAGAGGGATAGAAAGTAGGGGAGAGAGAGGGATAGAATGTAGGGGGAAAGAGAGGGATAGTGATATAATGTAGGGAGAGAGAGAGGGATAGAAAATAGGGGAGAGAGAGGGATAGAATGTAGGGGGAAAGAGAGGGATAGTGATATAATGTAGGGAGAGAGAGAGGGATAGAAAGTAGGGGAGAGAGAGGGATAGTGATATAATGTAGGGGGAGAGAGAGGGATAGAAAGTAGGGAGAGAGAGGGATAGAAAGTAGGGGAGAGAGAGGGATAGTGATATAATGTAGGGGGAGAGAGAGGATAGAATGTAGGGGAGAGAGAGGGATAGAATGTAGGGGGAAAGAGAGGGATAGAAAGTAGGGGAGAGAGAGGGATAGTGATATAATGTAGGGGGAAAGAGAGGGATAGAATGTAGGGGAAAGAGAGGGATAGAAAGTAGGGGAGAGAGAGGGATAGTGATATAATGTAGGGGGAGAGAGAGGGATAGAATGTAGGGGAGAGAGAGGGATATAATGTAGGGGGAGAGAGAGGGATAGAATGTAGGGGAAAGAGAGGGATAGAAAGTAGGGGAGAGAGAGGGATAGTGATATAATGTAGGGGGAGAGAGGGATAGAAAGTAGGGGAGAGAGAGGGATAGAATGTAGGGGGAAAGAGAGGGATAGAAAGTAGGGGAGAGAGAGGGATAGTGATATAATGTAGGGGGAGAGAGAGGGATAGAATGTAGGGGGAAAGAGAGGGATAGAAAGTAGGGGAGAGAGAGGGATAGTGATATAATGTAGGGGGAGAGAGAGGGATAGAAAGTAGGGGAGAGAGAGGGATAGAAAGTAGGGGAGAGAGAGGGATAGAAAGTAGGGGAGAGAGAGGGATAGTGATATAATGTAGGGGGAGAGAGAGGGATAGAATGTAGGGGAGAGAGAGGGATAGAATGTAGGGGGAAAGAGAGGAATAGAAAGTAGGGGAGAGAGAGGGATAGTGATAGAAAGTAGGGGGAGAGAGAGGAATAGAAAGTAGGGGAGAGAGAGGGATAGTGATATAATGTAGGGGGAAAGAGAGGGATAGAAAGTAGGGGAGAGAGAGGGATAGTGATAGAGAGTAGGGGGAGAGAGAGGAATAGAAAGTAGGGGAGAGAGAGGGATAGTGATATAATGTAGGGGAAAGAGAGGGATAGAAAGTAGGGGAGAGAGAGGAATAGAAAGTAGGGGAGAGAGAGGGATAGTGATATAATGTAGGGGGAGAGAGAGGAATAGAAAGTAGGGGAGAGAGAGGGATAGTGATAGAATGTAGGGGGAGAGAGAGGGATAGAAAGTAGGGGAGAGAGAGGGATAGTGATAGAATGTAGGGGGAGAGAGAGGGATAGAAAGTAGGGGAGAGAGAGGGATAGAAAGTAGGGGAGAGAGAGGGATAGAAAGTAGGGGAGAGAGAGGGATAGTGATATAATGTAGGGGGAGAGAGAGGGATAGAATGTAGGGGGAGAGAGAGGGATAGAATGTAGGGGGAAAGAGAGGAATGCAAAGTAGGGGAGAGAGGGGGATAGTGATAGAAAGTAGGGGAGAGAGAGGGATAGTGATATAATGTAGGGGGAGAGAGAGGGATAGAATGTAGGGGAAAGAGAGGGATAGAAAGTAGGGGAGAGAGAGGGATAGTGATATAATGTAGGGGGAGAGAGAGGGATAGAATGTAGGGGGAAAGAGAGGAATAGAAAGTAGGGGAGAGAGAGGGATAGTGATATAATGTAGGGAGAGAGAGAGGGATAGAATGTAGGGGGAAAGAGAGGAATAGAAAGTAGGGGAGAGAGAGGGATAGTGATATAATGTAGGGGAGAGAGAGGGATAGAAAGTAGGGGAGAGAGAGGGATAGTGATATAATGTAGGGAGAGAGAGAGGGATAGAATGTAGGGGGAAAGAGAGGAATAGAAAGTAGGGGAGAGAGAGGGATAGTGATATAATGTAGGGGAGAGAGAGGGATAGAAAGTAGGGGAGAGAGAGGGATAGTGATATAATGTAGGGGGAGAGAGAGGGATAGAATGTAGGGGGAGAGAGAGGGATAGAATGTAGGGGGAAAGAGAGGAATAGAAAGTAGGGGAGAGAGGGGGATAGTGATAGAAAGTAGGGGAGAGAGAGGGATAGTGATATAATGTAGGGGGAGAGAGAGGGATAGAATGTAGGGGGAAAGAGAGGGATAGAAAGTAGGGGAGAGAGAGGGATAGTGATATAATGTAGGGGGAGAGAGAGGGATAGAAAGTAGGGGAGAGAGAGGGATAGAATGTAGGGGGAAAGAGAGGGATAGAAAGTAGGGGAGAGAGAGGGATAGTGATATAATGTAGGGGGAGAGAGAGGGATAGAATGTAGGGGAAAGAGAGGGATAGAAAGTAGGGGAGAGAGAGGGATAGTGATATAATGTAGGGGGAGAGAGAGGGATAGAAAGTAGGGGAGAGAGAGGGATAGTGATATAATGTAGGGGGAGAGAGAGGGATAGAATGTAGGGGGAGAGAGAGAGAGGGATAGAATGTAGGGGAAAGAGAGGAATAGAAAGTAGGGGAGAGAGAGGGATAGTGATAGAAAGTAGGGGGAGAGAGAGGAATAGAAAGTAGGGGAGAGAGAGGGATAGTGATATAATGTAGGGGGAAAGAGAGGGATAGAAAGTAGGGGAGAGAGAGGGATAGTGATAGAGAGTAGGGGGAGAGAGAGGAATAGAAAGTAGGGGAGAGAGAGGGATAGTGATATAATGTAGGGGGAAAGAGAGGGATAGAAAGTAGGGGAGAGAGAGGAATAGAAAGTAGGGGAGAGAGAGGGATAGTGATATAATGTAGGGGGAGAGAGAGGAATAGAAAGTAGGGGAGAGAGAGGGATAGTGATAGAATGTAGGGGGAGAGAGAGGGATAGAAAGTAGGGGAGAGAGAGGGATAGTGATAGAATGTAGGGGGAGAGAGAGGGATAGAAAGTAGGGGAGAGAGAGGGATAGTGATATAATGTAGGGGGAGAGAGAGGGATAGAAAGTAGGGGAGAGAGAGGGATAGTGATATAATGTAGGGGGAGAGAGAGGGATAGAAAGTAGGCCAACATGTAGGATAATGTGACTCAAAAGCTAATATTCTACAAAGTTCTTATGTCAGGCCCATTTGTCATGATATGACATTTAGGGACCATTGGACAATGACAATAGACAATAGAGAAGAAGGGGAAAAACACACAAATCTTCCATAATTGTCTTTAATGTGGTCCACACACTAATAATTTCACAAATATCGTAATTCTCCTCTAAAACATTACTTAATCAATCCTTTCAAACAGGTGCTGTCTGGGTTAACATATAACATGGGGGCATCGATCTGTACGGTACAGCACATTCAGTTTTAAAGGGGGATCAAGTTGCACGGCATGGTTATTGCCACTCCCCTCCCATCCATAACTTATAATTGCATTAAACTTATAATAAATTATATTACACTCCAGTCACTACATAATAATGGAAATAGTTACAAACAATTACAATCATCACATATGATAAAAAAAAGAGTATAAAAAGCGATAATCACTATCAACTGAGTACATGAAATATAGCATATCGGCAACATAGTACCTAGAAAAAAATCAACGGTTGTTTCCCTGACACAATAGGGACTTTTAGATTTGCACGTCGACATAGTGGACTGCTACGTGTGACGTCCTTTTCAGGTATTGCGATGTCCTTTTAAGGCACTGCCAGTGCCTTAAAAAGACGCACACGTAAAGTCCATCTCAAAGTCCCTATTGCTTGCTCTAGCTCCTGACCTCCTACACATACTAAGGTATGGAACTACACAAAATATGTAATATCCTAAGACGGTGGAAACTGGAAATAAAGAGCTCTGCAAGATACTTGATGTAACAAGGTAATTCTACTGGTATCTGCTCTTCATATCATCTTCTTTTATTTACCCTGATATAACAAGAATATCTAATAAAGCAAAGTTATTTCTCTGGCCCTGATGTCCTTGTTATAACGTCTTTCCACTGTATATACTTCTATATATACATACCATGTATATAAACCTGGGTGGTGAGAGACAACATCAAATAAAATGTCTTGTCAAAAGACAAAAGTTTCAATTTCGACTAAATATATATCCTATATTATGAAAGATCAAATTCATAAATACCATTATATCTTAATTGCAAACATATACATAATTCTGTATAAAAATATTCTTTTTTACTTCAAGCCTTGAGAAATTAGAGACAGCCATGTAAGTACTTCAGTCCAATACCTGATTTAAAGTCCAACTTACTCTACATATATACAATGAAATCTGATTTACTGACCACCTGTGTAGAAAGACCACCTGTCTACAACGACCACATTTGTTGTTTCCCTTGAAAATGGTTTCTCATTGAAACATGTACTAAAGGAACCTGTACATAAAGACCTTCTGTCTATACCACTTTTCTTGTCACCCTTGGATGGTCTTTATAGACAGGTTTCTCTGTACAATGACTACAGTGTATTCTAGATTGCATGTGTTAAGAGCCAGTAGCCATTTGGTCTATTTCGTCTACTACCCAAGTGGTATATATTTCCATATGGTCTACTTCAGGCCCGTCTACTATCCACATGATCTAATAATCATTTTGTCTATTTATCAATTGGTCTTATGAACATTTAGGCTAATATTCACTTGGTCCAATGTCCATTTGGCCTATATCCATTTGGTCTATTGCTCATTTGGTCTAGTTCCCAGTTTGCCCAATGCCCATTCTGTCTACTATCCATGAGGTCTAATAATCATCAAATCAGACAATGCGGGTAGTAGACGGCTGCATGTAGACCATATGGGAATAGACTAATTGGGTAGCATACAAACTGGTTGTAGACCAAACAGCCATTTACCACTACTCTGGGTACCAGTTGAATGATTTGATAGCACTGTTCTTGCTCCATACAGATGAAAAATCATCCTCATCCATTAAAAATCCATATCGATAAAACCTCACATATTTTTAAAAAAATAAAATAATTCTCTATATTGTGCAAAACACGTAAATGATGCACCTCTGTGTAAAATAACGCCCTTTTGAATCCGACAAACGTGCGAGTCCTTATCCCTTAAAAACTTCTAATACATGTACATGTAAACAGTTCTAAACAGTCTACAATAAATGTAAGTGACACTAGTAAAACACTTAATACAAAATAATGCACCTATTTTAGCATTTTCCTTGAGAATAACATCTACTCCATAGATGGGTGTTATATCGGGGCAATCCAATCTTTGTAATAAATTCATTGGGGTGGAAGCGGAAAAAAATGAGAAACAGAATGGCGAAAGTTCAAAATAAATCAGACCAATAATAAGGAAAAATATGAATGTTTGAAATATGAGATCACTATCAAAATACATGGGAAATCTCACATTGGTTTATTTGGTCAGAGAATTGTGAGGTAGTTTGTCCTTTACAAAATTATCACAAATTTCTCCTAAGTGCCTTCTCATCAAAGTTCAAAATATATTACAGATATTGTATTATTACAGGTCCTCTAAAAGAAATGATCCTCCTATAGTGATTAAAACCTTCAAAAGTTCATAACTTTTTTATTTTTTGTCAGATATAATTCAAAATTTTACCAATCTGCTTGCCTGATTTTCTGCTTCCTCTTAGAGTAGTTGTTTGTTTAGGTTGGATCTCACTTCAACACATGCAGATGAATGCCCTCCTGGCTTTTAAAGAAAAAAAATATTCTGGGATAAGAGAACATTAACCGGTAATATCATCACAGGCTCAAAGATATAGGCAATGTATTTCGTCAAATGGTGCTTTATGTGTGTGTGCATATCTACCAGGCAAACAAGTTAAACTCAAACTTACTTTGGTCATTCGTTACGAGAGTCCACGAGAGAGGAATGAAGTGATTTACAAAATATTTATCATTTTATAAATTAACCTTTTAAAACAAACTGAAACATGTGCCTGCTCCTCACTTGTTTCTGTGTATAAAGCTAAAGTGAGAAAAGATGCTGAAGAAAGTCTTCAAGTTTCTCAAGAACTTGTTCCTTGAAATTTCTTAAGACTTGAAATATGGTACATGTATCATAATAATATTCAGTTCTTGTATAGCGCATATTACATTATATAACGTCCTCATGCGCTTCCAAAGAGCTTCAGAAATTATTACTTAGCTTTAGCTCTGGCAGCCGTAATCAGTGCACAGTGTATTTCAAGGAATAATCCTACCAGGTACCCATTTACCTCACCTGGGTCGAGTGTGGCAAATGTAGATTAATGTCTTGCAAATGGACATGAGTGCAGCGCCGGGAATTGAACCATGGACCTTGTGATCCACAGTCCGGTGATATATCCACTTGACCACGACACCTTTACCATATATAACAGGCGTAATTAATATTGACTTTATAATGCTAGATTCGTACTGATCATAATATACATATTTCTTAGTGGAGTAATGTGTGATTTAAAATATCTAGTCTGTTTGTCACATATATACGTGACACCGTCACATCAAAAGCTAATTAAACCCACTTAGTAGCGCAATACTATAAGTTCAAATTAAAGTCTGTCAGTTTCAAACTTCAATTTTGTTTTCCTACATTGTACTGTTGGTATAGACAGACCAATATTGGTGATTTAATCTGTTTGTTCCTTTGCGTCTAGTTCTTTGCTGAGATCACAAAGCTGTTTCCTTCTTTGCACATCTTCACTTAGATCACAAGACACATTCTCTCCCCCCCCCCCTCCCTCTCTCTGTCTCTCTCTGTCTCTCTCTCACTCCCTCCCTCACAGTCTGTCTTGCAGATCTCCATGAAGATCACAAAGCTGCTCCTTTCTCCGTAGATGTTCAATGACATCACAATGCTACTTTGGTTTCACCCTCCTCTTTCTTTCTATGTAACTCTTCATTGAGATCACAAAGCTGCTGCAAGAATCCTTTGTTGGGTCCAATCTCTCTCTTCTCCCTGACCGTCGTAGCTGCTTGCTGAGCGGTCATGTTCCGGCTGACCATGAGGTAGGCTATGGCTATCGTAGCTGATCGGCTGTATCCTTGGACACAATGGACTAACACCTTACCTGTTAAGAGATGAGACATGGAGAGATACATCACTAATATGTAATAACGGTACACCGTTTCTGAACTAACACTTTACCTGTCTAAGAGATAAGATATAAAGAGATACTTAACATTCACATATAATACATGTAATACACTGTTTCTGAGCACAGCGAAAAAAGGCATGGAAAGAGAGAAAGAGAGAGAGAAAGAGAAAGATAAAGAGAGAGAGAGAAGGGAAAGAGGGGGAGGGAGGGAGAGAGAGAGAGAGAGAGAAGGGATAGAGCGGGAGGGAGGGAGAGAGAGAGAGAGAGAGAGAGAAGGAAAAGAGGGGGGAGGGAGAGAGAGAGAGAGAGAGAGAAAGAGAAGGGGGAACATGGAGAGAGAGGGGGAAGAGATCGAAAGAGAGAGAGAGAGGGGGAAGAGATCGAAAGAGAGAGAGAAGGGGAAAGAGAGAAAGAGAGAGAGAGGGGGAAGAGATCGAAAGAGAGAGAGAGGGGGAAGAGATCGAAAGAGAGAGAGAGGGGGAAGAGATCGAAAGAGAATGAGAGGGGGAAGAGATTGAAAGAGAGAGAGAAGGGGAAAGAGAGAAAGAGAGAGAGAGGGGGAAGAGATCGAAAGAGAGAGAGAGGGGGAAGAGATCGAAAGAGAGAGAGAGAGGGGGAAGAGATCGAAAGAGAAAGAGAGGGGGAAGAGATCGAAAGAGAGAGAGAAGGGGAAAGAGAGAAAGAGAAAGAGAAGGGGGAGACGAGAGAGAGAAGGGGACGATAGACAGTAATAGACCTGTTTATTAGCATATAGCATATTCAAATTTATGGATCTTTCGTTCCTGGAGACCTAGATATTCCACAAACCTGTTATTAATGAATGAACTACAATACTCAGAATCCAGTCTACTTATGTTACTTGATGCTATGTCAAGCAAACCTGATGCCTCAGTCACCCCTTTGCGTATTTGGCTTGTGTATTGCTGCATATTTATGGCAAGCTGTTTTAAAATTTATTCCTATTTCTTGATATCAAGAATTTAATTATTGAAATCAAATTCTTGATATCAAGAATCACCATTGCTTCACAACAGAAAATAATTTCTTGATACGCATCAAGAAATACGAATAAATGTTAAAACAAGCCAAATACGCGAAGGCAGGCCTTAAATTTCAATATTTTTAGGACAAGGCCACTTTTCTGGAGGGCACATTTCTATATTACAGCACACTAATAGGAAGTATTGGAAAGGGCACAACAAATCTCCAAGGCCAGTGAGAGGGGCATTGAGGCCAATCAAAAGGGTATCCATGGCCATGGCCTTGGTGGCCTGCAAAGGTGTGACTGAGGCATTATAGGCAAGCTTTTAGGCTGTCTAAAAAAACCTTTGTTTAATTCTGAATATGTTAGTAAATTGGTCTATTGTTCTGCGGTAATTTCATACACTAACCAAATTCTGAATTTTAAGTCTGGAACCAAGTCTATACCTAACCTAATAATCATGAAATGAACATATAAAGTACAACCTAACTGCAACCCTACCCAGATAAAAAAGAATGCCTGCAATAATTGCTGCCTTGGCAAGTATGGGATCAGCTTGCATTGCTCAGTACTCAAATTCTTTTTTAAAGCTTATCTGTACTATAGTTTATAGGAGGGATTAGACCACACCGCAAGGTCACTGGACAGGTGGCTATCTCATCAACTCAGCTCTCAATTAACATTTTAAGAGAAAGAGGATCATGGGGGACCAATGGTCACCGATTAGACAAGTAGCTACAAGTAGGACAGTGTAGCTTTATTAGCTTGCAAAAACTACAACACCGAACTTTAAACACCTTCATCTTTGCTCACCGTTTTCATGTTGTAACGCCTCATCCATAAACTTGAAAGCTGTATCAAAATGTTGTTTGATGTTCGACTGTGGGAAGTCTGATACGCCCAGACCTAGGAACTTGATCTTCAATTCCTGCACGGAAGGAAGAAATACAGAAAGTCTTGAGAATCAAAGCATCTTTGAAATACACAGTACCACACTCTTTTGAAGCAACACTAAAAGTGTACATTAATAAAAAGTAATTCATTGTAATTATAAACAAATTGCCTTTAAAGAAATATAATATTCAACACACTTTTAAATAAAATTCAGAGGAGGATTTTGTACTTCTTCAAAGAATATTTTTGTCATTGTTGAAACCAGTAAAACCAGAGAATTTAATAAAACTGCTTCTACTATTTCCAGTCTTGATTAGCTCCATGACAACCCTTTAACACAGGCATCATTAAACTGAAAGCAGTAAAATAATATTGAAGCCTTTGGTTTATCTATCCCATGAAAAATGCAATGTGGCACAAAAAGATTATCTGTGTGGCATATAAATAATTAATTAGTGTTCGTTCCTTTGTTCATTCATTTAATTTTTTAATAAATTAAAGAACACAGCAAAAGTAAATTTAACATAAAACTACAGTGTATACTTAGGCAGAGAATGTTCAGTTTATACAATAACTTTAAATGAAATAGGAGAACAAGGAGAAGCCTGTGGTGGCCTTGTTCCCCTGAAAAAGTTTAAGAGATATATATTATGACCCATCATCATAATAAACATTATAACAACTTTATAGATGTTGATTTATTGCATGGTGTTGACAATTTGGTATACTTACATCATAGAACTTCTGATCGGTATCCACATGAAAGAACTTCCTACCATGAGCGCAGTTAAGAACATGAGTGATCCCTAACGTTTTCAGCCTTTGCTTGTCTTTCGCTGACGATCTGATCAAAACAATTAACAAAATAATTGATTAGTTCTAAATTAAAATGAGTTAACTCTACATATACATTGTAACTTGCAAACTTTCTATGTCAAATTTGTTCTCAGCCAATCAAATTCCACTATTTCAGTTATGACAGTTATTGATAACGAAGGTATGAAACAGGGCCTTGGTTTCATAAAATGTAATGCTAGGAGTCCACTGGGCCAGCGCCAGTTGGTGTCAGTTTGCGCCAAAGATTATGTAATTGGCGCGTAGTGGCTCACTGTGGCGCCGAATTAATGTCCGCTCGGCATGTGTTGCCAAGTGGAATAAACTAGGTGCCACCCCCCCGGCTTGCTCCAAAATGTTGCGGTGGCATTTGGCGCGAAGCCCAGTGGACTCCTAGCATGAGATACAGTTTTGAGTGTAGACATTTTGTAGTTGAGTGGTTTAAGCACTTGACTTGAAAAGTAAAGGTTCAATCCCCAGTATTGTCCTTTGTAAATTCATTAATCTACATTTGCCACTCTATACCGAGGAGAGAAATGGGGACGAAAGCTTTGGGGTATGTAGAGGTGTCATGGTTGAGTAGATACATGTACATCACAGGACTGTCTGTGGGTCAAAGGTCAATGATTTGATAATTAGTATATGAAACAGGGCCCTGGATTCACGTTTTCGATTATTCCCTTTATAAATCCTTCTTAAAGGTAAAGACCAGTATTGGAAACGCCCCAATTTCAAAAAATGAAATGGAAGCTCTCATTACCAATCATGTGAAAGAATATGTTTTGACTAATACATGATAAAAAATTTGCCGGGAAACCGCCTAAAAATTCATATATTTGGTAAATTTGTTTCTCTCATAGACTGTGAGAGATATAGAATAGTCCCATATACATCTTTCTGTGTATAGTGCTTGTAACTTTACGAAGAATGGGCCATATTTCTTATCATTTTGATGATTCCAGAACCTTGCAGATGCTAGATGATCAACCTTTTCTGATCGATTCCACAACGTTTCTTTCACAATACAATCGCATGACCATAACTGGTCTTTACCTTTAACTGTTAGCCCATCAAATGGAATACAGTTTCTCAGAGTACCGGTAGTGTTTTGTAAATTGAGTGGTTTAAGCACTTGACTTGAAATGTAAAGAGCCCCCCCCCCCCCCCCCCCCCTTGCAGCACTAATGTCCTTTGGCAAGAGATTAATCTACATTTGCCACACTCAACCCAGGTGATGTAAAATGGGTACCTAGCAGTAATTAATTCCTTGAAATGCTAGAGCCCCGTAATGGCAACCATGCTAAAGCAAGGGTAATAATCGGGAGTGCCAGGAGTGTCAAGTCTGACAGATATGAGCGCTATACAAGAACCCAGTATTATAACCGTAAAGTGCTTAGAGACGGTATTTAAACGCTAAATAAATCCAGATTATTCAAGCCGATAGTAAACCTACATATATATATATACTAGCTGTGTGCACAAATTAGTTTGTTTAAAGGCATCATTTAACAATATTAAATCTGAGATGCATGGCCCTATATGTTATCAGTGTCTGTGATATGGTGTAATATTGAATCCCTAAATAAATCGCGCTTCAAAATGATCATGAAGTTTCGATTTCCAATTATAAATATCTTGATAATCAGATAGGCAATTGTCTTGTAAAAGTCATGGGATTCCTGACTGGCCTAAAGGTTTATAATTATGATTGCAGAATGAGCTAAATCCAGGATTTTGTTTCAGAATCTGAGGCAATGTTACCCAGTCGCTTTAAGTGATTGGTAACTATCCTTTATTCAGAATTCTACAATTAATTTGTAGGATGAGAAATATAACTTACTCTCCCCCGACGTACACGTTGGGATAAACTTCATCGATTTGTCTCTGTGGTAACGCGATGACGATGGAACCTTTCTTCATGACATTCTCAAGCTCATCAAAGCTGCACAATAACTCCTCCTCTGTTGCCATGGTGATAAGACTCAGGAGGATTTTCTAATTGATAAAAATAAAGATTAATTTGTTACTTTAATTACTTCAATCCAGAGATGCTTGAAGGATAAGGCCTGTTCATCGATCATTTGGCCAAAGTGCATCTGCTTCACACTCTCACATTCAATTGCATGTTTGCATATATATGGCAAAGAGGAAATTAAAGGGAACCAAAACCTTCATACGAAGTTGACTTTATTGTAAAGTATAACAGATTTGAATAAGATCAGTAAAAAATTTGAACCAAATCAAGCAAGGAATACAAACTTTTTGAAATAACTTGTCACCGGAGGGCGATATTTAATTGCATCATTAGTGGACAACTCTCCATGCCTTTTGTACTTCAAATTTCATGTTTGTCCTTCTTTCTTGTGATTTAGATAATCTACTCCCCTGAAAGCAAAATATAAAATGCAGATTGATATTCTACCCGGTGTACTTCACATTTTAACAAGTCGGATCATGAACACGACTGAATACAAAGAAAACAAAATAATTGTGAAATTTCATGGTCAGAAAGCATGGAGTTGTCCACAAATGATGTCATCAAATTAAATATCGCCCTTCGTAAACAAAAAACGCTGCGGATTTTTTTGTCACAGTTTACCAGTTGGTCATTTCTGTAACCCATGGCCAGATGACATGTCTTCACCTTTGAAAATGAGAACTCAAACTTTATCTGAGAAGTCTGTTTACATGAATTTTGTTCAGGGGATAATTTGTCGCTGAGCTGACTCAGCTGAGCTGAGACTAGTAGACTTCTACTACCTTTGTCACAACGAGAAGGGACACATTATTGTCATTAGACCGCCAACGTCGACAGATGAAACAAATACATGTATATTACATGACCTGATTACGTCTTCTATACGACCAAGAATAGCCTAAGGGCTTGGTGGTAATGTTTTAATGAATATGATGATATTGATAGCCAAGAATCGCTGGGCCCGGTTTGGAGTCAGCTCAGCTCAATCTGAAGTCAGTTTGACGGTGTGTCCAATTGTAAGTCTGGCTTCTGCACCGATCCAAAAAAGAGCGTCAATACCAAATGTTAAAAACTCACTCCTCCAATGTTCAGACTCCAAGCAGACAGATTCTTGACTAGATCTAGACCTCGAGGGCTTGAATGATAATCCGATTGAAACTAATCAATCAAACGGCATGAAATTAAGGAGATTGCCCCTGGCTGGCTTGAGGCTTGACAAGAAATTATAATAGTGATTTTTTTTTACATGTGGATTAACGACGGCACATACTTACCTCTACTTACAAACGAATTATGCCATTCTCATTCAGTCAATATTTATCTGCATTCACGTCTACACGTACGCGTAGTGTACTACCTGTGTGAGCTAAGCTGTGCTGCACGTAATGTATACAAGTCAAAGCTCGAGCTCGGAGTCAGTACCGTACTGTATTGTACTTTTGTAGACCTAGAGTCTAAGTTACACTATGGAAATCAAGGTTCTCGTTGTCGTTGGATAAATTCTTGGCTTCCCTGTACAATGAATATCGGATGATGAGAAAGTGCGAAGGACTAAGTTCATTGACGTAGTCTGAATTTATTGCATCGCATTGATTTCAGAACGACAATAATCTTCGAAAAGTGTCCCGATTTACGACATCTTGGTTATTTTCGGTGGAGTCTGGAGGTGTGTCTACGGTACGCGTGCAGAGCATGCTATTAATAAACATTACCGTATAGCGTAATGCATAATGCAGAAAGCAACTTCCGGATATGGGCGGAGTCAATTTCGTACGTGGGCGGGGTAAAATGTAAACACACGTGTACTTATAGAAAACACGAGATACCTAGGTGTGGTTTCTTTCAATTCAATTCAATTCACTCTAATTTGTATTGTCTTATGGACATAATTGTTGTCGCTCATAATTTACTTTACATAAAACAACATTATACATATACTTAAAATTGCACTTAAATTGTTTTTACTTAGTCTATGCTGTTTTTTGTTCTAGATCTATTAAAATGTTGTGAAAGAAAGAAATAAAATGAACCTTAAACCTTTCAAACCTTATGTGATAGCAAATAATGTATGAATCATGGCATTATGCCTATATACAGGGGCGGCGCGCGGCAGGGTATTTTGTTAGGGCCGGGATCGAGCGGCCGTGGGAGGGGGGGGGGGGGGGGGGTACGGGTGGGGGGGGGTGCAATTAGATACCCGAGTATAGAGTCAGGATTTCATTTCAGGGGGCGGTAGTGTCCACCCTAAGATCGGGTGCAGGGAGGGGATTTCCCTTCGGGCGCGAAGCGCGGAAGCTTTGACGTTTCAGCAAATTTTGAGAGAAACTAAGATGTACGTACGTCTCATAGTACTTCCGACTCTAATTCGATGCCCGGGCTTCTGTATGACGAAGAAACTGAATTATTGCGAGAAATAATTGATAGCCATGATGAAAACATAAAGTGTGTGTGTGTGTGGGGGGGGGGGGGGTGAGTGCAAAGGTGATAGATATATAGAGCTTCCTAGCTACTCCCTCACGAAGCGCGGAAGCTTTCAAGTTTCATTACATTTTGAGAGAAATAAGACGTCTCATGGTATACTTCCGACTCTAATTTAATGCCGGATTTGTTTTGATAATCTAGAAACTTGAATAATTGCGTGAAATAATATGTTAGCCATAATTGTGCAGGTAAAGCAGGGTAGGATGTGGGTGCGTGTAGGGAGGCGAGTTCCCCCTCCCGCGCGAAGCACAGAAACTCTGACGTTCATTCAATATTTTGAGAGGAGGAAGACGTACATCGCAGTAATTTGGTATTTAATTCCATGCCGGCTTCTGTATGTTGACGGTACTCGATTGCAAAAAAAAGTGTCAGTCATGGTGATTAATGAGCATAACGTACCAGGGAGGAATTATTATGTGGAGCTTAATTCCTAAAGCTTTGGCGATTCATCAAATTTTGAGAGAAAGAAGACGTCTCGTAGTACAGCTTCATCGGCTTATGTGGCTACATGCATTGTTTGATCAAGGATCTTGATTTCGAGAAATATAGCCATTAGGTAAATAATAAGCACGCACGCGGCGTAGGGTGGATGTATGAAGGTGAGTTTTCCTCTCCCGTGCTTTAAAGTTTCGTCAATTTTTAAGATAAAGAAAACGACTTTAGTAATGTCATCGACTCTATTAAGTTCACATTTGTAAAATGAAGGGACTTGTCAGCGAGAAATATGAGCACGCAAAGAGGGGGTTGGGGTCATGATGCGGGAGGAATATTTGCGTCTCCCGCGGAAGTAAATTTGACGTTTCATCAAATTTTGAGAGAAAGAAGACGTCTCGTTGGGGTATCATATAGTTGCATGACCCAGCCCTCTCTTTCCACATTCTTTTCTTTCTTCTTTTTCTTTATCACTTAAAAAATCATAGGACCCCCTGCCCCCTCTAGAGCCGCCTCTGATTATATAAACCATGACAAATTAATACGATATTTCTGTCTAATTCATTTTAGGCCCCATGTGAAAAAGACAACTTTTATATCAATTTTTCATAACCGTCTGGTGTGGGGAATTATTTAACTATTACTGACATTTTCAACCTTCCAATGTTTCAGACTTTAGGGGGGGGGGGGTTGCTCGTTCCATATTCTAATAAGTGCCCTTTACTGCCTCTGACAATTCCTCTTTTTGAATTTGACACATGCCCCCTTTTTTTCTCCCCCTATTTTTAAACGATTAGGAGCAACTTTTTCACAAAACTCGCTCGCTATATGCTTCCGATCCTCCATTGTAAGATGTAATTTTTCGCACTGTGACCTCACAATTCTTTATACTCTTGCTTCTCTCGCACGGAATATAAATATTCAGACCACCACACCCAACTGCAAAATATGATGCTTAAGCAGTATCTTGGCCCACGTACAGAGAGAAATGAATATTGAAATCATCCCTGATAGTTTATCACAATGTGGGGGTCGATATCAATGTCAAGAATGGTTCATTTTCGCTTTGAGGTTTCCCTTTGGAGGTGCCCCTTATTTTTCTTCCAGAAAGTGCCATCTTTGGAAGACGCTCTGCCGCCACTGAGTGAGGGAAATGCTAATTGTGAGGGCAAGTAGCACTTCGAAGTCGATGATGACCGATTAAGTAAACAAGAATAGCAAATAATATCATGATCGTGTAGATCTTGTTTCCTTTCCCATATCTTTTGCCGTTGCTACTGTTTTATTTATGTTGATTAAAATCATTATCCATCCCGAGTGGAAGATATAATACCCGTTAGCTAAAAATATCATCCTGTATATTGACATTTGTTTTGTTCGTTCTTCTCCCGTTCCTGTATTTGTTATTACAATTGTTACTGTAGTTACTGTATGAGTGTGTGTTATTGTATTTGTGACCCTGCTCCTTGCCGTTCAAGGAGGAAATGTTTTCTCTTCTGTTGGCAGAGGACCTGGGTAATTTCAATATATCTGATTATTTTCTTAAAAAATGAATTTCATATCATGCAAATATTTTTTTGAAACAAAAGCTTAGGAATGTTATTAAAGGGATGTTTGAATTCCAAAGACACTAAATAAAACGAAAAATCAATTGTGCGGGCACCTCGCTGCCGCAAACATGAATGCAAAATAATATCATGTGTATCACCTCGATGCACATAATATGAGAATATTCGAGCATACCATTGCATGAATTTGCATGAATGTTCAGCTTAAAATTAGCAAATGTAAATCGATGTCTATCTCGGGTGGAAAACCAAAGGATGTGAATTTTACAATCAATGGAAATGTTCTCGTCAATGTTAAAAATTCGCCAGAAAAATGGTTCATACATTACCTTTAAAGGTACATCTCAGGGGGCGTATGACCTTATCCATGACAAGGTTCGAATAATGCTTGAAAATGTACAGTCAACTCTTGTGAGAACAGAACTTAAGCTCAAGATATATGATAAATACATTTTGTCATCTGTTAAATTTCTCTTGACGGTACACGACCTCACCAAAACTCAATTGTTTAAAGGTAAAGACCAGTTTTGGAAACGCCCCCTCTCAAAATATGAAATGGAAGCTCTATTACCAATCATGTGAAAGAATATGTATTGAATATGTTTTTGAATATTCTATATATGCTATACAATTCCTTGATTCTTCCTTACATGTCTTATTGCAATATACTGTGGGCAGACTCAAAAGTATATACTGATAAAATGCTACTTTTACAAAAGAAAGCGATTCGTGTGTGTACCAATGCTGGATATCGCGATCACACTGATCCCCTATTCGCGAGGTTAAAAACTCTGAAAGTAACTGATATTAACTTTTTACAAAAAGCACTGTTCATGTTCCGTCTACATAATGATTCCCTACCTTCCCACTTCCCACCAATGTTTTGTTTGAATAGAAATATTCATACATACCCAACCAGACAATCAAATAAATACCATTTATGTAATCCTAAAACAACAATGGCTATGAAATCTATAAGACATTCTGGTCCGGATATTTGGAACTCACTGTCCGTTGACATCCGTAACTTGAAGTCAGTATATACTTTCAAGAAAAGTGTGAAATCAATTTTATTGAGCAAATATTGACAAATCTCTTAAATTAACACATGATATCGTTTGTCAGCATTTCCTTGATATAGCAGGAAAATCCCCCTCCCATGCACCCTCTATCCCATTTTTTTTTTTGGTTGCAAGTCACTGTTTATTTTTTGTTATTTTCCCCCAATTATGTTCTGTAATTTACTTTACTTTACAATCGTTATGATTTTAAATGTTTCTGGGCTGCAAGCGTATCAAGCTGTCACGCTTAGGCTGTAGCCCTTCTGTATCATCACCTCTTCGAGCGTATGTATCTATGATTTACTGAATGTGGAAATGTAATTTAACTTATGTTTTATACTCATGTAAAGACATTGTCACATTATTGTTATAACCTATGATGATTCAGTAACCAATAAATATTTCAACTATTTCAACTATTTCAACTATTGACTAATACGTGATAATACAAATTTTGCCAAGAAACCGCCTACAAATTGATATATATTTGGTAAAGTATTATATCTATTTGGACCTGATAGATATCGCGCATGGGGTAAGAGGACACTTTTTTTTTGTTTTTTTTGTTTTTTTGTTTGTTTTGTTTTGTTTTTGTTTTTGTTTTTGTTTTTTGTTTTTTTTTGGGGGGGGGGGGGGGGGTCTCTAAATTTGAAAAATTTACATTTTGCTCCGTTGGGGGGGGGAGGTCAGCTTTTTTAGGTCAGTCATGGGAATATATTTTTTTTTTTTTTAGTAAATAAAAAAAAAAAAAAAAAAAAAAAAATCCAAAGGGGGGGGGGGGGGTAGGGTTAATAACCTGAGACGCTCAGGTTATAAATGTACACTATGGTGCGTAGAAATTTGATCAAGGGGATACATTTCCGCAGAAAATAGAGCAGCATTAAAAGGAATGTTAAAACTAATAATGGTATCAAAACAAATTAAGCATGTCTGTCAGACGCTGAGCCGACTAGCCTTAGTTACATCTTACGGAATCTACAAGCTCAGAAATGAACCACAGTGGACTGATACGGGGTACATGTCCGTCCCTGACTCCCAGGTGCTTAAATAGTCACCCCCTCCCCTGAACATGTTGAAGAACCCATCCTATTTAAGGGGGTCATTGTATTTTGTATACAATTAATCTTACAAGGAGGAATAACAGTGCATGTACGAAGAAGATGTACTTTCTTTTATTTATTTTTTCCTTCAAAATAAGTAGAAATATAATACGTCAATGCTCGAATGATGTTTACAACGATGCAATACCTGTTATGAACTTATATACCATGCAATTTTACTATAATAATAATAATAGCTCGTTCTTATATAGCGCTTTTCAGGACCGGAGGCCCTCTCAAAGCGCTTTACTGAACAAATCTAAAAATGTTTATATTTAAGAAACCATTTAGTATTTAAATACTCCGTGTATATCATTCTACGTTCGGTGTAAATAATATTTATGCGAGTATATAGTAAAAACAATTAAGCCACAAACTGATGGTGTAATAATCATGACCCACATACGTAAAACAAACTAGTATTAGTATCAAAATCATGGTAATAAAATACATGCCAGAGAAACTATTACATTGTCGCAAAATCAAGCATAATGCACTTATTCATGGCTACATTTCTACCATTTCTACTGGTATTTAAGATCGCCAAAGATAGTATCGGATTGCCTATTACCGTTGAGGAATCTCAACTTCGTATTTCTCTTTCCATTATTTTGTTAACTATTTTCTATATATGCTTTATATGTTTCCTATGTTGTACATGTTGTACTTGTCTTGTATACCCTGCCAGTGACACAGTTGTGTATTGTTTACTACATTGTGTCATGGACCTGGGTTCAAACGTTTATACTTCTTTGTTTATTACGCTGAATAAAGATGAAACATATATATATATTCGAGCATATCATTGCCAGAATTGTCCTGTTTCTAAATGTTGCGAGCGAGTGAATCGAACGAGCATATGGTAAAATTGTAATCTCGATAGAAAAGATATAAAATATTGAGGCACCTCGTTGTCAAATAGAAGGCTGACTATTCGGGCACCTCGTTGCTGAAAAATGGAGTTCCGGTTTTAGGAACTTCGCTGCCTGAAATCACGGACCATGCTGAATTCAAAATGTTGCTAAAGGTTGCGATCGAGCAAAGCGAATGAGGGAGAAAGCTTTTCCTCATGAAATAGTTATCGAAATCGACGTTATTCCAAAATAATTACAATTTATTAATACAATAGCTCAGTTTGTAGAGCAGTGGTCTCGTAATCTGGTGACCCGGGTTCGAAACCAAGTCGATGCGATAGTGCCCTATTGTTAAGGCATTAATCCTTATTACCAGTTCCCTCGGAGAGGACCTAAAGCCGTCGGCCGTCTGATCGCTTACTTACAAGCATTTATGCTTTCTTAGCAGTCAGGTAAAATAACCACCACCACAAAGGTTATATAACAATTCTCTCGCGGGTATACCGAAATGACCTCTAGCTCTTGCGGCACCCAGTTAAAAAAAAATACTGTCTTTTACGCTTATTACGCTAGGTTCTTTTGGTTGAGGAGTTTCAGTCAATGAGGCACATGTATTTGAAGAAAATTAGCCGGGTCGAGAATCCTTACTTTCCGAGTGAACAACAATAATAGAATCATTGTACCTTGTATAATGTTATAAGTATGTGAATCAGCAGGCCTTTTGTACGTGCTGGACTGTCGAGCACGTACTAAAGGCTGGAAAATCGACACAAAGTAAGAGATTCGCTAAAATCGCCATTGTCGTTATAGTAGCATATACCCATGCAGACGTTGTGTGTTCGGACAGGTTGTACCCGGAAAGTCGATTTAAAACAGCAATTTGAAGAAGTATACAAGCAATATTTCATAAAAACTTCTAAGTAATGTCGGACAATTTTAAGAAGGAAAAATATTCATGATGGTTAGTGCTATTTTATGAATATTTGTCCGTTAAATCCGGCGACAAAAGATCTAGAGAAGTCTTTATGTTTGTTAAGACAGTGTCTGGACACCTACTCTCCATTTATACGTTATAAGATGGGTGGTTGTTGCGAAGTGTTTGGGTCACCTCACTTCCCAGTAGCCCTTCTACTGTTCTTGGTTGCTGGTGCTGGTATGGGAACCAGTAAGGCACTGGGACTCTACCTGAAGGATATCAGCCGACATATTATTGGAACACCTTCAACGGATCCAGAACTGCGAATCGCCCTGGTCCTCTTCAATGTATTTGCTCACATACCAGGTATGGTATTGATTCTTCTTCTTCTTCTTCTTCTTCTTTTTCTTCTTCTTCTTCGATCTCCTTCTCCTTCTTCTTTTTGTTTTTCTTCTTCTTCTTCTTCTTCTTCTACTTCTCCTCCTCCTTCTTCTTCTTTTTCTTCTTCTTCTTCTTCTTCTTCTTCTTCTTCTTCTTCGTTGTTGTTATTGTTTTAATTCTCATTCCGTGTATCATTAAAATGTGACTAGTTACGCCAAATTCTATTCGCTAAAAAAGTATTCCATCCTGCGTTACCTTTGTCCAATGATTTTGCGGAGGTTCTTGGCAGGCTGTCAAATATTTTTTGAATTTTTCATCTATATTTTGAGGAAGCATGATCACATCTCTCCTGTTCTGGCTGAAGTACATACTGTAGGCTTCTTGTCAAGAGCAGAATTGAATTCAAGTTCCTGCTGCTCACATGTAAGGCAATTCTTGGTCAGACCCAGGAAATGTGTCATCTTTATTCGAGCGGCGTCATCTTCGCCCTGGACTTCGCTCATCTGGCCTTGCTCTCCAGATGCCCATTACTCATCTCAAGGGATATGGAGACCCGGAATTTTCCTATATTACTCCTCGCCTGTGGAATTCCCTCCCATCATTTATTCACGAAATTGACAACCTAGACCACTTCAAAGCTTCACTCAAAACTCACATCTTCCTTCAGACATTTAAATGCTAATTTTATTGGAGGAGCTCGCGCCTTTGAATGTTTTTTGAAACAGATTATGGCGCCATACAAATGTTGTGAATCATCATCATCATCATCATCCCGCTAATTCGGTACATCGAAAAGAACATCTTGTGGATCTTCAATAATCTGTTTTCATTTTCATATATATTTGACATCCACTATCTCTTCTGCTATAATTTTACAACCATTAAAGCATTCACATATTTTTTCAATTGCCGTTTAAAAAAGAAAAAGAAAATTCATTACAATGGTCGTTGTAAGTTCACCGTGGATACCTGGCTATGCCATTTTGGGAGCATCAACTCCGGCATTCTTGGATCTTATACCATTCTCACTTAGGAAAATGTCATTTCTCGAATCTTAAAGCTTATCTGTCATAGTTTACAGGAGGGATTAGACCGCCCTACAAGGTCACTGGACAGGTGGTTATCTCATCAACTCAGCTCTCAGTTAATATAAGAAAAAGAGGATCATGGGGGACCAATGGTTACCGATTAGGTATTGTTTGTTATATAGAGGGCGCAAGTAGCTACAAGTATTGCAGTGGGCCTTTAAACATGTTGTGGAATTATCTGTTCTCACAATTTATTACGAGAATATACTCTGTGGAGGAGATCTTGCGGCAGAATAATTCCACCGGGGTGCTGCTGGAGAAATTTAGCTATATAAAAATGACTTTCGAATAACGTCGATTTAGTGAAAACCAAACATTAGAAACCGCTATACTATAATGTAAGAAGGAAATAGCAATTTTAAACATATTTGTTAATATAAGTGTCTTTCTTCCTCGCTCGCTTCGATCGTTCCCAAACAGTTACCATGTAAATCGCTTCGAAACACTGTACAGGTATTAAGCACTATATACAAGTGTGACTATTATTGTTAATTAAAAAGATGATGAATTTAGGCATCGAAGCGCCTAAACAGCTCCATATTTGGGTAATACGCCTGCACAATATGTCCAAATATCCTATTGAGAGCGAGGTGTCCGAATATATCTTGAACCGTATATTTCGAAATATCATTTTACCACGCTTGTTCGATTCACCGCCCCTTTCAACTTTTAGAAACATTTGGTAATTCTGGGCAACGAGATGCCCGGACCAAATTTCATATCTTGCGAACAAAAATTGAAAAGCACAGAAGGTTTTAGGGAGTTTTGATTTGCTGTCAGGGTGAAGATTTTTTTTTTTTGATTTTTTTTTTTAAAGTGAATAAGTAGACGAAAATTAACGCATGTACATGAAGGTTTGCTGTACTGCACTATAGAAGTTTAAGCGTGGTAAAAATGAATTTCGAAATATACGATTTAAGATATATTCGGGCACTATTCTATAAGGCTATTTTGGCAACACTTTTCAAACATAATCTTTAATATCATAGTTTTTCAAAAGTCATAAAGAAGAGCTATATCACTTTTTGTTTTCAATGCCTGAAAAGTAACAGTTTTTCTTCAGACCCATTTTAACCCGTAGAATACTGAATTGTTTATTTCCCTTTGGCTTAATTTAGGAACCATCCGGTTCCAGGACTCAATGGGTTAACAATTGGAAACGATGTTCATAGTCTTAGTTATGACATTCTGTTTCTAGAAATGGATGTTTCGTAAAAGCCTCACAAAACTTCCCGAACAATCGTTTTTGTTCTGTTGTTGGACCAATTGACAACGGACAATATTGGGTCTATGCAGTAACAAATAGATTAAAAAAGGGTAAAACACGTGCTTTTCAAATCTCAATCTTTTCACTTATAGCTCTACTTGTGGCAGTCATATATCGACAGCGCCCCTTACGTCGTGTCCTGCTGATTGGTGGTTCTTGCATGGTCTCTATAGGTGTCATGTTGACTTCATTCGCTACAAACAAAGCTTCGATTGGAATCTTCCTCTCAGTCAGTGGTAAGCATAATTGAGGCAACATCATAATTTGTATATATTCTGTATGTGGAAGTGTGGTGGTATAGTGGTTCATTCACTTGTCTCTCAGCCAAAGGGTTGAGGGTTTGAATCCCAATCCGGTACTAAGTTTTGTTGGCAAGGCATTAATCCACACGTGCTACTCCCCCATCCTGGTGTGCATGGGTCCTTCATTTGCTGGGGTAATACTAATAACAGGGCCCTCAAGAAGAACAGCATTGATGGTGATGAAGATTCCTTGGGTGAACGAAATTGTTACTATTATAGTTTGTTATAATAACATTTCATGTATAAAGCGCCTTTTCATGGGGTATAGAAAATACGTACAAACAAAAACGGAAAAACAAAACAGGAAATACTTGCAAACAAACAAATAAGAAAAAGAACAATAGAATACATATAGCTTAAATTAATTGCAAAACAATACGAGGAAAAAACTAAAAAAGTTGTTTTCTTTTGAAAGCTGCGAGAGTATGGCAATTCTTTAATAATATAGGGGGTAAGGAGTTTCAGGTTTATTTCGTGTACCTTACCCAACAAAAGTTGTTAAGCCTGTATTTTACCGTTACCGAAATTGTCTATGATTATGATTACTTCTTTTGTAAACTGTTATGTAAACTTTTGACCAGTGAAAAACGAATTTCCGAATGTACGATAAATGCTTAATTTCATTTTCAATTTCAATTTTGTTAAATTTATTCCTTTTATTCTTATTCGATGTAGGTCTCGGAAATTGTTTCCTCCTGACCTCGGCCTCTATCGCACTGAATGATCTAGCCGGCGAACATTTTAACCTCATCTACAGCATTTCAATGAGTGGTTCTGGAGTAGGAACGGTGGCTTTGCCTGTCCTGACCGAATATCTCCATCAGTGTTACGGTTGGAGAGGTGCAATTCTTATCGTAGGTGCACTCATGGCCAACATCATACCTTGTGCCCTAGCGGTGAGATATGGTACAACATCCAAGGGGACGGGTAAAGACCGTTGCAGCTCAGAAGACGAGGAGGTTTCAGAAAGACATTCGTACGATATACCAACCGGATCCTCTACGACACGCTACCGTGGTGGATATAGAACAGAAGACGACACGGACTCGGACAGCGATCCGAACCATATCTCACACAGGGAATCTTATCCATTGATGAGTCATTCAGAATCCTCGACTGACCTACGTGAGGACAACAGTGAGCTATCTAACGGTTTCTTCACCACGCTATGGGCCAGTTTACGCGCGTCGGATTTTTACATCGATCCAGCATTCAATTTCTTCTTCTTAGCGATGATATTGGTTTCTTTGGGTACTGTGGATGGCACAACCTCATCATCCCTCACGCTTTGGAGAAAGGGTTAGCAGTAGAAGAGATCCTACTTCTTACTCTCTCTACAGCTGTTGGCAGTGTGAGTGGCAGGATCCTTGTCGGTCTTCTCTGTGACAACCGCTTTAGTCCAGTCACCATATACCTTATATGCACTCTCCTTGATATAGCTTCATTATTGTTGGACGTGTTTCTTTCATCCCTCTACGTCATCATTGTGTCGTCATTTATCAGAGCAGGAACTATAGGAGGGAGAGCAATATTGGGGACTCTTGCAGCCCGGGAGAGGGCGTCTACTGGCAAGAAGGATATTGTATTTGCCCTTGGACTTTTCTGTTTCGGTATTGGGATTCTACTTGGGACCTCTTATTCAGGTATGTTGGTTTGAAAGTAAATGTTGTACTTTAAACAAACACATAAGAAAATAATAAACAAACAAACACGTCGTGTATCATTAATATCGAAATTTTGTAATGTGCCACATGCCTGTCAAAATTGTCAAAATGGCGCAGTTGTGAGAAATTGATATTATTGTAGCCATGCATCTAAACGTAATTCAAGAAAAGAAAGCAAAATACACATAATTTGTTACATACTTCAGGAAATGTTTTGGCGATAATAAAATTAAATCATCATTTCCAACTTAAAAGCCAGGTTACATCCGCCCAATATACAGGTATCGATTGAAACATTTAAGAAACTGTTAATAGCTAATACAACATTATTGTAATACAAGTTGTAAAAAGGTAGTACCGAGTAAAACATAATTAAACAAGCATATTTTGGAAACAGAAACGTAGTTAAATGAGATTTGAGTTGTGAGTAGGAGTTCTCATTTCAGAGGTGAGGATGAAGTGTGTTCCATAGTTCAGGGGAAGAAGTTGAAAGTGATCATTATGATAAACAACGATAATAAACATAGAATAGTGTGATTCACAAACCAAATTTCGCAAACTCCCCACATTCCTTTGTTCACATTGTTTTGTTAGAGTAATGCTATTACTTGACATTCAGGCCAAGCATCTATCATAATATGAATTTAAAGAATAATATTGCTCGGACTAATGGCTTACAAAGAGCCTTATTAGTTATGTAATATTTATTGTTAAAATGATTCCAATTTACCGTTTTTATCTCGTATCCTAGGAGCAATCGCACACATATCATCGCATTATGACGTCACATGGTGGTTGGTAGCAGGGATATGTTTGGAGATAGCCATCTTCCTGACTGTATTAGTACCCTTGCTTTTCAAGAAGAGATGACCGTCGAAAAGGATAGGCGATGATTATCACGATAATACATGAACTAACTTCTTTCAATCAAGATGAGGTGAAGATTTTCAAGAATAAGAGTTTTGTTTGGTTTCCCAGATGGTACTCAATCTATCTTTAATTTTGTCAATTTATATGCAAAACACTATATATTCTCTGTGAAATACAAAAGGGAACGGCTATCTTTGAATTATTTTAAGAAGATGTTTAAACGTTGTTATGACGTTGAACGGGTTCTTTCTATCAAACGCAATCACTTTGTTGTTACTTGATGAATGGAGAGGTTCTAGTTGAAACTGTGGGCAAGGGGTGGCTCCAATAGGACTATTTACTGATGGGCGCAGCCCCGAAGCAAATAGTACAATTAGAGTCACCGAGGCCCATAGTTTTAACAAGTTTTTTTCTCGAAAAAAGGCAGGGTATATTTGTTTTAAATCCTGCACTCCCGATTCCCCCCCCCCAAAAAAAAAAGAGAGAAAAAAACATTGAATTAATTTAAAAAAAAATAAAGTTGTATAAAGATTTACAATTTGGTTTGAAAAATATAAAACAAAATATATCATGCACTATTTCAAGCCACTAGGGAAATTATGGATTCCTCGGCGACAGAAATAGCACTACTTTCTTCGGGGCAACGTCTCTGGGAAGTAAGTGCTATTCCTGCCACATCGATCCATAATTTCAACTAGAGTCTCTCAGTGCATTTAGTTGTTTACTATTTGAGTACCCATGATGATCACAAAGGGATGAATATTTCCAAAGACAGGATATTATTTATTAGTTGAGTACCCATACTGGTCAAGAAAGTATACCAAATGCCAAAGATATGATATTATTTATCATAAAATGATGACGTGGATCCTAATCAAATGATTGGTTGAAAGTGTACACGTGACCATGCATTTATTTTGGCAAACGCGAAATTTGGATAACTACCGGTCATTATCCTATGGTAATGACCGGTCATTGGCGATCATGTTTTGCGATCGTAACCATTGAGATTTCATCGTTTTACTTTTACTCGTGAAAATGGCTACCGCGGAATTTAAAACGCCTACGTTTGAAATGCTTTCGACTGAAGAAATGAGGGTGAATGGTGCTAGCTGTTAATTGATGATTTTGTTGCTCTAAAATGACGGAAGAAGTGACATGTGTCCGATGTGGAATGTAAAGCAAATAATTACTCCAATTTCGACCAATCAGATGGCTGGATTTCTAAAGTGAGGTATATACTATTTACTATTAGCGCACCTACAACGATCACGAAGTAATAACAAATGCCAAACATGTGATATTATTTACTATTTGAGTACCTACGAAAAGCAAGAAGAAAAAACAAATACCAAAGATATCATATTATCAACTTTATCAGTTACCGTGCTTATTTGTTCCCATGCTGATTAAAAAGAGGCAAAGACTGGGAATGTTGGCAATGATAAACAAGATATTATCAGCTTTTTGAGTACCATGGTGATTCCGAAGAGATAAAAATTGCCAAAGATACAAAACTATTGAATAGCTCACTAATTTTGTTTATCAAGAACATGTTAAGCCTGTGAAAGACAAAACGTTATCATGATTATAAACTATTTTGATACCCATGTTGAGTAAAAAGAGGCGAAGATTACATATTATTATTTACTAATCTAGCTAGTAGCCATGCTAATCAAGTAGAGACGACAAATTTTCAATGATAAGATATTTATTTAATATTGGATGGCTTTGAGCGTCGGATACATTATTGCTCGAGCTATGACAATATTGGAAGAGTCGAAGACCAGACAAATTGTCATAGCGAGAGCAATATTTATATAGTACCACTCGAAATCAAAGCCATACAATATGATTATTATCAACTATATCAGGCTGACTAGCAAAATAGCAAAATAGGACTCAATAATAAAGCAATATTGTATCGACAGTTGAGTTGACAGAGCAATTAGAAAATAATATTAATCTGTCATCCGGGTACTGCGCTCAAGATATTAAATACACTGATTTATTGTTCCACTTGGAAGCCTTATGAAGATAATGATAAAGGCCATTTTTTGTACCCACGGTGAAGAGATATTAATTATTCTACCCATTCTGTATTACTTACGTTATCTTTATTTTAGTGAAAGAGTTTTTGAAAGATGTAAACGATGCTTTCCTACTTTTCAAAATGTTTTTCCTTGTTATCTTCTATAACAAGATCTTGACAATAATGTGTACGAACTAAATTTAAAAAGCACTTTCTAGTTAAACTGCATTTGTACTTTTACTAATGCGCTGGAAATAACTATTTTGAAATAAATCGTGTCTATTAACAAGCTTTTAAGCTTGATATGTTCTTAATTTCCTTGCTGTGAAATGGAATATGAATATTAAGCGAGAGAGAGATAAGGGAGGTGGAGGAGGAAGAGGGATAGAGAGAGAAAAAAGGAGAGAGATGCACAGAGAGAAAGAGAGAGAGATAGAGAAAAGGGGGGGGGGCGTCACAGAGTTTCATACCAAAGAGACGTTAACAATTACATGAAGATTACGAAAAAACTCGTCTCCAATAATGGTGTACGTATACAGCAGGAAAGAGGGTTTCGGATGTAATGTTTATATGTATACAATTATATATGTGTGTGTGGGGGTATCAGCAAACCGTGTTTTTGGTTAAACTGGAGATATATAGCTGGGAAAATAGCATTGGGTATTGTGTTGATAGCAAAATTATGAAGGTTAACATCACAGACACTAAATATATACATTTGTCCCACAACGTATGACGCATTCTAAATCAATATGACTTGTACGCAAAGGTGTCGAGCTCTTGGCATGCGCTAGTATTGTTAGAGCTAGGGGCGCTATAAAAACATATATACGACGTTTGCATTTATATCACAATATGCTGCAAACTTCTGGATCAATATTTTTGTTAATACATGTAGTTTCAAACAACAGACTCAATTTCAAATCCAGTTTTATATGATAAGGCTCTGTTTTTTTTTAAACATAATACCAAATGTGTCCCCCTAGAGGGTAACAATGACAAATGTTATGCTATCAACTAATGACATACGACAGATACCCCAACATTGGGAATCAGTACATCGCCTAATAATTTATAATTGCAACATCTCCAGTGTTTCGAATGCTGCACACTAGTTTTATTACCTTTCTTTGGATATCATTGGTGATTTACATTAATTGTTTGCAGCAGTGCTCTAACAGAGTAAGATATGAAGCAAATAACAATCGTAGCCATCATTTATTTCACTTACTTACATGCTCTCTTTAGCATGTTACGAAAGTCAGTGTGCAATTCATGCTACATGGATGGTTTGTTCCGGACGTTACCTGATGTTAACATGTCAGTCAGATCATCAATTTATATTAACCGCACGATACAATACTCTGTTGACTGGGGGTAATCGGTTTGATTTATTCTTTGCATAAAAAATACAGTGTACCATTCAATTTTATCACATACACGTGTAAGCAAAACATAATGAATCTATTTTAAAATAAAACCGCAAATAAATATCCTCGGCGTTTCTTTTGTGTTAGAAAAAAAATAACGGAATTTTAAAACATCGCATATCCTGAGAATGGTACATTTACACGTTTTTGTATGTTGTTTATGTTTCAATTCTAGTAACAATCATTCTTTACTGCTCATTTTATAAGAATAACACAACAATTCCATATGCTTTGGAATAAATACTATTTTGTTTACTGACAGATTGATTGATCTTTATATACTTTTGCTGTCCCATGTAACATGTAACAAGGTTATATTAGATTGCTCCAACATGTATGCGGACACCGAAATATTCAGAGCATATATCAAGCATTCTAGTTATTTGTGAACTTTGATGATTCATAGAAAATGAACTTATTTTGAGCAAATTGAAGATTATGTACAGGATCTTTTCTCAGTTTAACAATAAATGGTAAATAAGCGAAATATAAAAGGACTAGGCATATGCCCTTTTATATTTCACACAAGCTTATGTGCATAATTTGAGGAACATAAGATTAGAAAGGGAATTAAGGCCCTATTGATTTTTGTACAGTTTTGTTGTACTACGAGCAAGGGAGTGTCAAGCTATTGAGAAGTTAAACAACATGTGAGGATGATTAATGACATAAGAGGAAAAAATAAACGATTTTGGAGAGGTTTCAGCTTATTTTAACCCAGTGCCTTCACTGTATTATGTCAATGGGAGTAGTGAATCCAGTAGTCAACATGCCTTCACAAAGTTCCCTTGTTATTTATTTTGAAATTTGAAAATAAACAGCCATTTGAATATGTTTCACTAATAGGATGCTGACTATTATTTATTGACTATTGAAGATAGACTCTAAAAAAATATAAAAATGTATTCAACCAATGAATTTTACAAGACAAGCCTATTTTATAAGATGGATTGATACATATTTTGTGATAATTAAGCGTAAATGACAATCCCAATGCTGAATAATAGACGTAGCCGTCCTTCCTACATAGATTAATTATTTAGTCCCCTATTTTTAGATTACAATCTATATATCCCATAAACTTTGAGAACTTTTGAAATGTCCATGTTTTTATCAACTTTACAGAGCAAAACCTTTGCCGTGTAGACTAGGTAATATTTAAGTGTGTCATCTTGATTCTTTTATAACCTACCAGATAGTTTAAATTGACCATATAATCTTTATTTATGAAATCATTTGGAATACCCTTCATACAAAAAATGAAGACCTGATGTAATGCAAGCACATAACAATGTAACTAGCAAGAGAAGAGTTTGAAAATTGAATTCTGCCCTTCTCACATTAATCTTTGCCACTCTTTTGAACTAGTTGAAGCAAAACAAATATTTGTAACCGAAAGTAATAAAATAAACGAAAGTACTGTTGACCTTGCTCAATATTTATTATGAGCCACTTTTGTACATAATTTTTCAGAAAGATTACAATTAAGGACATACTGAAGCATCCAGCAATGCCTTGTTTCAAAATTGTATTAACAAAAAAATAATACCTAGGGGTCAAAACATGGGATTTTGTATAGAAGGTTGTTCAGTATCAACGTGTTCATGGGACCTCTCTGCAAAATTTCTAGGTATTAATATGCTGCCAAAAAGTGGCGACCATTTTTCCAAAAAAATACTTGTAACTATGGAATTAGGTCACAGCTTTTAAATGAGTGTGTGTGTGTGTGTGGGGGGGGGGGGCGTCATTACCCACGTACTGACAAACATTTTCATGATAGTTTGCCGTGGCATTTTAAATGCAGCGTGACAAATCTTTACTCTGTCTTTCCTTTCCAATTAACTTTATGAATATTGATTTGTGCACAGTGCTCTGAATATATTTGAAGAGGAAGAGGGCGGGATGGCAGGGTCACGTAAGGGAGTATGGGGCGCCAAGTATTACCCTAGTTTTTCGGTATAAAATAACCTCATTTTGTTACAAAATTAAGTAAAAACAATTATTTTGTAACAAAATTTTATTTTGTTAAAAACTTTTGTAACAAAATAAATTTTGTTACAAAATGATTTGTACCGAATTCATTTTGTTACAAAATTTGTACCGAATTCATTTTGTTACAAAATTATTTGTACCGAATTCATTATGTTACAAAATTATTTTTACCGAATTCATTTTGTTACAAAATTATTTGTACCGAATCTATTTTGTTACAAAATTTGTACCGAATGGATTTTGTTGCAAAATGACTTTTACCGAATTGATTTTGTTACAAAATGACTTTGTACCGAATACATTTTGTACCGAAAAACCATGGTAACACTTGGCGCCTTTGGACTGAAAATGATGTCCGTCACTTCGAATTTGTTCTTTTTAATGTATTATTTGACGTAAAAATAATAATTTGGTGTCTGAGAACATCATTTATCGGGTGTTATTATATTACGACCATAGCAACGGGAACTAAGAAAGATACATCTTTAAATTAATGTTATGAAACCGCTTCATCTGACTTCAAACTAGTCACTTGCTTCATGGTAGCATCTATTCGCGATATGTTCTATTTTTCTTCTCACTATGTTACGTTAGCTAATTAGATGACAACCCTTTGCCATTTTAGCTCATATTAATTTGCATTTTTAAAGCGCTATAACTTTTTTTTAGAAAGGGAGTGATTTTTGGAATTGTAAATAAGCATATTTATGGAGTCTTCCAAAATGTATTCAATTCAATTCAATTCAAAAAGAGTTTATTCATCAAATGATTAGCAGTCAAAGGCTGAATTGCACATTTGTTACATTTGTTACATTTAAAGATATACAAAATAAATAATTGGAAATAGATACATACAAACAAAATTGCAAAGTTCAATTCAATTCAATTCAATTCAATTCAATTTTATTTCATTCAGTTAAAAAAGTGCACGTTACAAACCAATAGTAAATGTTAAAAGTTTAAAAAGTGATGAGTGGCAGTGGGCATTCTCGTGGTGATGGGCACACATGTCCAGGAGGTGGGCCCCTTCCCCTTCAAACAAATAATTAATCAAAACGACCCCCCCCCCAATAAATTAAGATTAGATCCCACCAACAAGGAAAGGGCGCCCACCACCCAGAGAATGCCCATGCATATACAACCAGCAAATACACAATTCGTCGCTGTTTTCACGAAGTGACGGTAGTGAAAAAAAATTGCATTCACTTTGCGTTACGATTTTCCTCACTACCGTCACTTCGTGAAAACAAGGACGACATTATTGTACACAGGAGAAAAAAATAATCATAACAAAATAAACTATATATTGTTTAAAATGCGAACAAGGTAAGGAAGAGCACTATTTTGAAATCTCTGCGTTTTACATTTAAAAGTGTCATATTTGTTTGAGTTTCTAAAATTGTATCTATTTTCTCTTTTAACCGGTAACCAATCATTAAAAACAGGGTGTTTTTCTAAAGATATTACAAAATGTTCACAAAGTTGTTTTCTTCTTGCTTCAAGTGTGATCAAGTTACACAATGAAAGAGCATTGACATATGTTATATAGTCACCTCCCAATATTATTCTAAGGACTCTCTTTTGAATTCGTTCTAAATTTAATATTTGCTCTTGAGTAATATTTCCATTAAAAACAGGGACACAATAATCAAGTACTGGTCTTATGTATCCCATGTATATAGTTAAAAGGTCATTGCGAGGAAAATTAAATGATTTCAATCTACGGAGCATATACAATTTCCTATTACTCCTTAACATTGTATCTTTGATATGTAAGTCCCATTTGAGATTACTTTGTACAATGTACCAAGTAAGTATACTAGTCGTCATATTTGTTTTGATATGGAGAAAAGGGTATTTTGGGGCAATTCATATTTTATACACTCGCCTCGTATTAAGGAATTGTAATTTATTTGATTTTGATTGCTAGCTGCCTTGATGCCTTAAACAAATTGTTAAAATAAATCGGTCCTTCTATTAAATTATTTTCTGCTACTTCAAAATGAAATGTGTTTTACGGAAAATGAGACAACTTTTTCAGTTGATGAGAGTTTTTTTATATTTTTTACCTGCACTACTATTATTTAATCATATTTTCTTTTAAAACAATCACTTGGAGAAAACTAATGAGTGTATTACAACATATATACAATCTCATTAATAAATTGTAAATGGGGGTCTATATTGTTTACGGAACAAGCGTCCGAAGCGCATTTTCAATTGCACTGTTCCATCAAAATATCAAAGATAATTCAGATTACTGTTATCTGTACTAAAGATCCACCCATGGTCATTGATCATCGATAAGAAAGAAATATATTGTTTGTGGCTATATACAATTATCAAATCCAACGAAAATGTTATTTCGATTCGGGTTACAAAATTATGTAAACAATTTGCTATTCAGTGATACCTTATGCACATAACGTAAAGTTAAAAACGTGTTGTTGAACTTTGGGAGATCAATCTAGATCCATGCTACAAGAAAACCAAAAAACTTTATCTATGAAAATGTTCATGCTCTCAAAGTGCCATTTAACTTTTTGGTCATAGTTAAGATTTAAAACAAACAGAGCCACAATCTGCTTCGTTTATATCTGACATGGTGTATATGCAGACAAATATATATGCTGCTTCTGGTCGCCTGACACAGAGAAGCAATCAGAACCCTTCCAGTTCCCTCCATACCCTACCACCACGGCATCCTGGGATAGCGCCGCCATGCCAAACAGGTTATCAGTTACTAGTAAACAATGAACCGTTCTTTCCATAAATTGTTTTCTCTAGTGGTGGATATACGTAGTGTGAACCGTAAACATGGTTTTTAGTCTTCTTCCCTTCCATCTCTATATGACCTAGGTCAAGGAGCTCCTTCGCACCGGCAACAAAATGTGCACTCTTTACTGCTTGCAATTTCGGCATGGATCCCTCTACATTTGTTTTCTTCAACGACTTTTCAAGATCATTAGAGTACAAATGAAGTTCAATAAGGATATCGTCATTTACATCCTTCGTCATGCTGTGCGTCAAGTTCGCAATAGATCTCTCTATCTTCTTTATCGTTTGTTTCTGATGAGCAATATCTTTGTCCAAATGCTTGCTTGCATCCTCCCGAATATCATTGACCTCTTTTAGTAGTTTTTTCTCGTTTTCCTGGAGTACTGTTATTTTCTTGGCGAACACATCTCTAATGCTGCATTCCAATTCTCCAAGGTGACAGTTTATGATCCTTTTTTGCTGCTCAGCATTTTCCACAGACTGTTCAGCTTGGGTTTTCCTGATTTTACTCTCTTGACTAAGAGTGAATTTTTTCTTTCTCAATCCCTTCTCCAGATCTTCTTTCTTGATAATCCTGTGACTTTGATGGCTTTCGATGAAGCATGTAATACAGATAAATATCTCACACACTTCACAGAAAATGTTCTTGCACTCTGTCTTGTGCAAGACACAGGAGTTTGGTAACAGACACTCATCGTGAAGATCATCCTGAAGACCTCTCAATGAAAAGTTTGGCGGGAGTCCAGCAATCCTATTAGGACCTAGCTTGGTGCGGTTCCTACAGAGAGGGCAGTCCATGTAATCCCAAAATGTATGTTTCTCATCGTAAGTCTCAAGGCAGTCCTTACAGAATGTATGTCCACACGGAAGGAGAGTGGGGCTTTTGAAGGCTTCAAGACACAACGGACAGGCTAGACTATCAGGGCACAGTTTTTGTTTGTTGGCCATCTTTATACCGCAAATCTATATTGAGGAAATAGACAATTAAAATATTTAGCCGGACAGAAGTATACAAAGATGCTGTTCTTTTGTCTTACATGATATTATGTATAATACTACTGTCAAACCCAAGCCTGTCTATAACGACCGCCCTAGGGATACACAAAGAGTGGTCTTTGAAGACAGGTTCCTGTACATGTTTCAATGAGAAACCATGTTCAAGGGAATAACAAAAAATCAAAGTCCGGGGCTCGTTAAACGCCCTACGTAGATATATACCAGACAAATTGTGGTAACGTGCATGGAAAAACTTGATTTGATTGGCTGTTCGGTGATGTTGCCATTGTAATTAATACCGATGGCAAAATTACCATCAGTGTTAAGTTCTATCATACATACGGGGCCCACAGATCGCGTCTGCTATTGTGCGCGGTGAGCCAAGTCCGTCGTAGAGTCCGACGACCACAGGCCCGACCACCCGGTCCTGAAAGACATGCAGCACGAGCAGACGGTGTACTGTTCGTTGGAAGAGTCTGTGTCAATTATTAAACCCAACATTTATCACGCAAGTGCAGTAAATTTACCTGTTTTACACTTATTTCAGATGAAATTTTATGCCGTAATTTATCACTTAATTAGCTGACTTACCAAATTTGTCTCGGCTCATATTAGATAAGATGAAGTCGAACCGCAGCGAATATAACTATACTCATACTACCTAGCCCGTCGGATCGATTATGACTGTTAATTCTAGTTCTCCTGCCAGCCGGACGTGTCGCGAGCGCACAGAACTGAAAATACGTATTTTTAGTTCTATGGTCGCGCTCCCAATCAGCTCAGCTGAGAAAATATAAGACACCGTCAACGCTAAAACAGAGACAATATTGGGGAGTAGTGCGATCTGTGTTAGATGCGTGTAAGGTGAGGGAACATAATGATCGAAGAATTTAAAAAATATATAAAAACGGTCAGAATCTGGACAAATGCCAATAGGGCTTACACTCAGTGAAGATTTCAGCATCTCGTTCGCGAAGCAATCGATTTGAATGATTAGCGTGCATTGCATTATCTGAGCGTGATTTTCATGGATAATTTGAAGTGTCGCGCTTTTTTGACACAGGGTGCCCTCTGGCTTGATGCGTACATAATGTGACATTTTAGTCCGAAAACATGGTAACTCGAAATTGATTTTATGTAACAGTGGCTCAGCCAAAATGTATTGAGATAAAACGAGGATATCCTATTGAATATAATCTGTTTCAATTCGTTAAGGCCGTTCACTTTTCTGTTGCCGTCCTTTATCTTCCAAAACGAGAAGTTTTATGAAAGTTTTAGGACTCTGACTAATACATAAACACTGCCGCTCACATAGTGGGAATATTTGTTTTACCCCAATTTATGGAATTATTTTGACAACGATTTATTCCTAGAAGATCTAGATATAGTATACATTCTCAGATGTTATTGAATAATAATTTGCCAGTGTTTTTTTTGCATGACTGCTAAAACATGGGTATGCTCCTATGCTTATCAACTAAGGGATCTACGCCCTTAAGTCATAAATGACAATAATGAGGATTAATGCCCAACAAAAGGGCACTTATATAGCACATCGACACGGTTTTGATCATGGGGCCTCACAGTTACGAGGCCATTGCTTTGCCACTGAACCATGACTGTATGCAGCGGGGATAGGGTAGGGGGCAGTTCCCACAAAAAAAGAAGAAGAGGAAAATGCAATAAATTATCAATAACTCATTGAATTCCCCCCTGTCCCCAACAGAAAGACACTTTTGTGTGCCCATCCCTTGAGCCATAATGAAAATCCTCCGTACGGCCATGTAAGGCCCCGGGATCAAAACCGTGTTGATGTGCCATATTAGTGCCCTTTTGTGATCCATTAATCCTCATTACTGTCATTTATGACTTAAGGGCGTAGCTCTCCTAGCTGATAAGCATTGTAGCATACACATGCTTTAGCAGTCACGCATAACAAACACTGGCAAATTATTATTCAATAAAAGCTGAGAATGTATACTATTATCTAGAGCTATTAGGAATAAATCAATGTCATGATAATTCAATAAATTGGAGTAAAAAAAAAATATTCCAACTATATCAGCGACAGTGTATTTGTGACCCTGCCCATTGCCATTCCAAGAGGAAATATATTTTCTTCTTCTGGCAGAGGACCTGGGTAATTTCAATATCTCTGATTTTTTTTTCTTAAAAAATGAGTTTCATATAATCATTACCGTACTATATCATGGAAATATCTTTGGAAACAAAAGCTTAGGAATGTTATTAAAGGGATGTTTGAATTCCAAACACACTAAAATAAAACGAAAAATCAAGTGTGCGGGCACCTCGCTGCCGCATACGTGAATGCAAAATAATATTATTATGTGTATCACCTCGATGCACATTACATGAGAATAGTCGAGCATAACATTGCCAGAATTATCCTGTTTCTAATTGTTACGAGCGAGTGAATCGAACGAGCATAATTATGGTAAAAATGTAATTTCGATAGAAAAGATATCAAATATTGAGGCACCTCGTTGTCAAATAGAAGGCCGACTATTCGGGCACCTCGTTGCTAAGAGATGGAGGTCTTTAGGAACTTCGCTGCCTGAAATCACGGACCCTGCTGAAATCAACATGTTGCTAAAGGATGCGATCGAGCAAAGCGAATGAGGGAGAAAGCTTTTCCTCATGAAATAGTTATCGAAATCGACGTTATTCCAAAATAATTAAAATTTATTAATACAATAGCTCAGTTTGTAGAGCAGTGGTCTCGTAATCTGGTGACCCGGGTTCGAAACCAAGTCGATGCGATAGTGCCCTTTGGTAAGGCATTAATCCTTATTACCAGTTCCCTCGGAGAGGAACTAAAGCCGTCAGCCGTCTGGTCGCTTACTTACAAGCATTTATGCTTGCTTAGCAGTCAGGTAAAATAACCACCACCACAAAGGTAATATAATAATTCCCTCGCGGGTATACCGAAATGACCTCTAGCTCTTGCGGCACCCAGTTAAAAAAAATACTGTTTTTAAGCCATGCAGGGACGTGATAGAGAAGGACTTGAATCAAGCCGTTCTCCTTTGACCCCATGCTCCAAGCCGCCGGAATGTTATGCGCTAATCTGCAACTGTTGACCAGGTGGTGAGATAAAAGAGCGCATGAAATTTTAGGATTTAGAATTCCTACATCAGAAAATGGTATCACAGCAACTGTTCGCTGTCCCTTCCAATGGTTTCTCATCCATTGTTGAATGTGTAAAGAGTAGAACAAGCGAACACAAACTTGTGTAATTTCATTCTTTTTTAAACTTGAAAATACAAAAAACACGCGAAAACACGCATTAGCAAACTTAATGTTATTGAAGATTGTAAATCATGGATCAAATAACGGGACATTAAAGCATGCACAAATTAGCGCATCATCCTAAAATATTGTTTTTTTGACAGGATGTAATTTTTCTTTTACCAACTCTGGCACACAATTTAAAGGCAGGACGGAGTTCTAAATTTGAAAATTTGTTTGATGCACTATTCCCAATACAATCCCCATATAAAGTTTTTAATTTACACTGTAATTTTGCCGGTAATTTAATATTTTGTAATAAATGTAAAACTGGTGCCTGGCTTCCGAAATTCCCCGCAGTGGAAGCGCGGTTCGGAGCATGGAACTTCAAAGCCAAGTGGAATGTTACACATCCCATTGTTACGCTTTAGAACTCAAGAATGCGTTTGAATAAATTACAAGAGTTTCGCCTCCTGTTCTTTCACCTCCCTGAGCCATGCATGCATTACGCTTATTACGTTAGGTTCTTTTGGTTGAGTAGTTTCAGTCAATAAGGCACATGTATTTAAAGAAAGTAACCGGGGTCGAGAATCCTTACTTTCCGAGTGAACAACAATTATCGTTAATAATAGAATCATTGTACCTTGTATAATGTTATAAGTATGTGAATCAGCAGGCCTTTTGTACGTGCTGGACAATCGACACAAAGTAAGAGATTCGCTAAAATCGCCATTGTCGTTATAGTAGCATACCCATGCAGACGTTGTGTGTTCGGACAGGTTGTACCCGGAAAGTCGATTTAAAACAGCAATTTGAAAAAGTATACAAGCAATATTTCATAAAAACTTCTAAGTGATGTCGGACAATTTTAGGAAGGACAAATATTCATGATGGTTAGTGCTATTTTATGAATATTTGTCCGTTAAATCCGTCGACAAAAGATCTAGAGAAGTCTTTATGTTTGTTAAGACAGTGTCTGGACACCTCACTCTCCATTTATACGTTATAAGATGGGTGGTTGTTGCGAAGTGTTTGGGTCACCTCATTTCCCAGTGGCCCTTTTACTGTTCTTGACTGCTGGTGCTTGTATGGGAACCAGTAAGGCCATGGGACTCTATCTGAAGGATATCGTATCAGGACAATTACCCCTTGGGCAATCACCCCCGGAAAATTACCCCCCGAGGACAATTACCCCCCAAGGACAATTACCCCCCGGAAAATTACCCCCCGGAGAATTACCCCCCGAGGACAATTACCCCCCCCCCCCCAAGGACAATTACCCCCCGGAAAATTACCCCCCGGAGAATTACCCCCCGAGGACAATTACCCCCCGAGGACAACTACCCCCGAGGACAATTACCACCCGAGGACGACTACCCCCCCGAGGACAATTACCCCCCCCCCTCGAAACACCATTACCGCGGCCCGAGGACAATCACACCCAGGGAATTTGTAACACTGTGACGTATAATGCGAGCTCCTCTTCAAATTGCTATTTAGAGAAAATGTCATGAACTTTCATTTTCTTAGTTATTTATGACGGAATAGATTTGTTTCGTACAGGGGTTGTGTATAAATTATATTTATATTCGTAGCTCACATTCAAAGCCCTCGTACCCATCTGCCAAATCTTTTTGCTTCACGTACATGTATCCTCCTAGGAGGAGATTTCACCCACCCCTCTCGCTCTGTATCCATTCCACCTTTGTGAAGTTTGACTTAATATGCCACGTGTATTGAATCAAATTCAATTGCCAGAAGACGCATGTATCAAATCAAAGTACGGAATTTACATTTCTGAGAAATTTAACAATACATTGCGCGCAGATGAGTACGCGTTAATACAGCTAGTCTCCCCAAAAATGGCCCAACAAAGAAATTAGGATGTAAGATATCATTATTTATGCATCCTCTGTAACTTTTCTAATCAGCTGATCGTATATTTGTCTTTGTATGTATAATGGACCCTCATCCATGATCTATTCCAAAATTAAGGTTCTCTTCATGTTTATAAATGTAATGTAATATATATATATATATATATATTTCTGTTGTCATGGTGAACTAAAATATGTTTTCTTGTACTGTAATTTATTTTGAAATAAAAATTGCCTTCAAGTTAAATATATTGTATGTACGGTGCCATATTAAAAGAAAATAAGTATCCGCACTTAAGTACATTCATCTCAATGATTTTGTAATTCCAGAGCAGTGTTTTTTCAACTGGGGTGCCGAAAGAGAATGTTAGTTACATGAAAAAAAAATTGGCAAACGTTGATTTTGTGAAAAACAAATATCAGAAACGGGTAGAGTATTTATTTTCATGAGAAAATAAAATGTAAACAAATAATAAAATGTCTTTTTTCCTCGCTCGCTGACAATATTTTGCGAATATATATCTTTTATTTCGACATTACATTGTTACCACACTCATCACAATTATAAACATGATGAATCAAGGCAACGAGAGGCCCGAATATCCTCATATTCGTGTATCAAGGTCATGACCGAATATTTCACTTTATATTCGTGTACATTCGGCGGTGAGGCGCCCGCATACCTTAAATCTGTGCTAGTGTGTTGATTACAACATTATATTTTACCATTTTGAAAATGTCTTGTCCTTGTTTTTCTTGCTCGTTCACTAAATCAAGAAACAAATGTGCCCATACGTGTGTACATAGCACTTGACGAGTGCCAGAGTGATGCAAAATAAATAGTTTGTGAAGAATTTAAGATTGGGCGAAACTTTTCATTTCTTAAGAGGGCATCGTGTCGAACAAAAAGTTGAAATAACGCTGCACAAGAGAAATCCTTCGTAGAAAACAGCAACCACAGTGTTGTTGCATACATTATAGTTAAAGAAAAATGTGTAGTAATGAGGAAGATCACGCGCAAGTATTTGAACGAATGTGGGTTCGTGCACGGGATTTTATGGGCTCGTAGCCTTCACAGCATTTCTCAACGTGTCAGATCGTCTTTTGCTATTGAATCCTGATTGTCCCCGGGGGGGGGGGGGGAATTGTCCCCGGGGGGGGGGGATTGTCCTCGGGGGCGGGTAATTGTCCTCGTGGGGTAATTCCTCAAGGGGTAGTTTTCCGGGGGGTAATTGTCCTTGGGGGGGGGGGGGGTAATTGTTCTCGGGGGTAGTTGTCCTCGGGGGGTAATTGTCCTCGGGGGTAATTGTCCTCGGGGGGTAATTCTCCGGGGGGTAATTTTCCGGGGGGTAATTGTCCTTGGGGGGTAATTGTCCTCGGGGGTAATTCTCCGGGGGGTAATTTTCCGGGGGGTAATTGTCCTTAGGGGGTTATTGTCCACGGGGGGTAATTCTCCGGGGGGTAATTCTCCGGTGGGTAACTGTCCTTGGGGGGTAGTTTTCCGGGGGGTAACTTTCCGGGGGGTGATTGCCCAGGGGGTAATTGTCCTAGAACCGAAGGATATCAGCCGACATATTATTGGAACACCTTCAACGGATCTAGAACTGCGAATCGCCCTGGGCCTCTTCAATGTATTTGCGTACATACCAGGTATGGTATTGATTCTTCTTCTTCTTCTTCTTCTTCTTCTTCTTCTTTGGGTTAAGTCTACCTCCTTCACAGTTGAAGATTCTTGCAGACTGATGAGTGTGTGTTTACGACCAACCGCCAGGTGCATGGTATGCTATTAACATGGTGCAAGTAAAACGTTTCCGGGCTTATAGTTGTGGCCTCCCGTCAGACAGAAGGCAGTACGGATGTGGCACATATTGTTCCTGATGGCAGGTTACTTGTTCCAACTCCTCAAAGTCATTGGAACGGAGGACTGGTTATGTTGCTCAGTTCTTGAACGGGGGAATTGGTAGCTATGTGCATGGGCAGTACATCCTGGTGGGTCTTGTGACATAGTTCCTTGATTAATATCTCGTCTCACTTTTTTTCATATCGTACATTGATTCCGGAATAGGTCTTTAAAAAAAATCACATTTAACGCATTTCGATGCATATTATCTTGATGAAGTGCCTCGTTACGAATTATTCCCGCTCATAAGTATGTTATGAATAAATGTATTTGAAAAGTCATGTGACGTGCTGTTATGTTGAACAAGCCATAATTGTCTAGCATTCGCATTTTGACTATTCAACTAGATCTTCTTCTTCTTGTTCTCCCTTCGCTCTTGGTGGAGATCAGCGACAGACTATTTGCATGTATTGTGTCCATAATCAGGTCAATTATTGTGTTGAGTTGTGTGGGATATGAACGAGGTTGTGTACTGTATGAACCAGGCTTGGTTCATGTGGTGCACAACTTTTTGAATAACTTTACACAGCTTTACACAACACATTTACAGTATATGCGCTTGGAGAGCAAAATAAATATTCTGTTTTATTTCCTAATGTAAAGTGCTTTTAGCATGTTTATGTGAAGGCGCTATATAGATATCAATATTTATGTATGTAATTATTGAGAGGGGTAAGATACGGTTGACATCAATCTGGTATAAAGATACAAATTAGTGTTGCAGTATTCAGTTCATCATATATTTGAGAAGGGAGCTGGGTAACAGTGTGGCCATTTCGAATGCTTCGCTCTTGGTAATATGTCATAGAGGGTGAAGATCTCTTCTATTGAAATTCAGTGGAAGATGAATGCAATGACTATTAACGAGGCACTTTACTCAGATGTTTATGCATTGGATTTAATTGCATGAGGGAAATGGTCTATTGTGCCTATATTGTGTTTTTGTACGACACATCGTTGTTGTTATTGTTGTTTTAATTCTAACTCTATGTATCATTTAAATGTGACTAGTTACGCCAAAATGTATTCGCGGAATGATTTCCTTTTGGGACAGCCACCTAAAATGTACAGCATGTGAGCGCTAAACCTGACCATGCGCTCACATGCTAACCGTTATGATTATTGATAGGGTTATAATGAATACTACTGAAGATTTGTTCATAATCATTTATTATAACCCTATCACTAACCCTAACGGGGATGCTGTAAATTTTAGGTGGCTGTCCCAAAAGGAAATCTTTCCGTATTCGCTAAAAAAGTATTCTATGCTGCATTACTTTTGTGCAATGATTTTGCGGACGTTCTTGACAGGCCGATTATTGTTCGAATTTTTCATTTTACTTTGTGACCATCCCGCTAATTCGGTACGTCGAAAAGAACATCTTGTGGATATTAAATCATCTGTTTACATTTCCATGTTTTTGACTTCCACTATATATCTTCTGTTTTAATTTTACAACCCTTAAAGTGTACACATATTTTCCATCACCGTTTAAAATATATATATATTCATTACAGTGGTCTTTGTAGATTCCCCCTGGACATGTACCAGAAATTGCATTCGTACAAGAAAAGAAAATCAATGTTATTTTACCTTATATATTATTTGAGGGCTCGGGGACGACGCCCTTTCCCCAAATCCTTATATGAAATTGTTACCAGAGGGTTCTACCCTCCTATCTTTCAGTAGGTCCTAAGGCAACCCTGTACAAAAATAGGTTGTCATATAACCACAAACCAATGTGATCTTACATGATATAATTTTGGGGCTCCGGTAAGACCCCCACCCCCACCCCCCCCCGCCCCAAAGCACACTTGTATAAATGTTTTGTTGGGGGCTCCAACCCTAACATCGTTCAGAAGAAGTGCTGTACCAACAATTGCATTCGTACAACAACAAATCAATGTTATCTTACCTTATATATTATTTAGGGGCTCGGGGATGACGCCCCCGCACCCTACACCTTTATATTAAATTGTTACCGAAGGCTTCTAGGCTAATATCATTCAGTAGGTCCTAATGAAGCCCTGTACCAAAAATGGCGCTTTTATCCGCCGTGTAACTTTGACGCTAAGCCACCTGACTATCAGACACATATCTGCATACGTTTAGAATGGCAAACAGTTCGTCAGCCCGCAAGGACATATCCTAACTCTGCAAACAAGCGGGAAAAAAGAAGAAATAGAAAAAGGACCCTTAACATATAAAGATCACACTATACACGTAGATTTACGAGATAAATACTTTTCTCTTGAGAATTAAGCTCAGCCAAGGGTTGTATGTGTGAGTTGGTCAATTTTCTTCTTTCACCAAAATGTGTAACTTCAATCCTGGACCCAGCACTAGTATTATGTATCCTGAATACCCTAAACCTAACCCAATCACGACCCTATAACATTATAGTCTAATTCCACTATACCCTAACCCTCTATAGTCCGGAGAAAATGTTGCTGGAGCAGATGTTGGATTACTCCTTAAAAAAAATCGAGTGATCACGGACGTCACTCCTCTGGAGAGTGAAAATGTAGTGAAAATAGAGTGAACATTCAGTCTTTTCTTCTTAGAGAGCACTCTAAAATCAATCGATTTCCACTCCTAAACAAGTGATCACGGACGTTACTCCCAAGAAAGTGAAAATAGAGTGAAAAATCAGTCTCTTTTATTAAGAGAGTACTTAGTTTATGGTAATTAGTGACAACAAAAATGGTATAAAATTTGACATTTCTTAATTTTTCCTATAATTATGGGCAATGAATCAGTTATATATTCTTAGAAAGTTAAATTGATGGAATATAACAAAATTGTCTTGCAGTTTCTCATATCAGGTTACACTATGAATACGACGGACAAAGAAAGAGGACAAAATATACAGTTCCTCTGGTAGACAAAGGAACATCCCTTCACTGTATTATGTAAAAATGTGTAGAACAGGTGTCACATGCATATTCACCTGTTTTTACTCATTCTTACATAATAGAGGTGAAGGGATGTTCCTTTGTCTACCTGAGGAACTGTATATTTTGTCCTCTTTCTTTGTCCGTCATATTCATAGTGTTACTTCCTTCATATTTTCTGTCATTCCATCACATGAGGATTTGTACACCAGCCTGTATGTGATTCTGTGTAGCTACTGGTCTTCACCCTCTTGACAGGGTCAGAACTTGACTCCTTGTATGTATGCCATGGTCTTAACTCAAAATTATTTCTGACAAATTTAAAGGTAAAGACCAGTATTGGAAACGCCCCAATTTCAAAAAATGAAATGGAAGCTCTCATTACCAATCATGTGAAAGAATATGTTTTGACTAATACATGATGATACAAAATTTGCCGGGAAACCGCCTACTAATTCATATATTTGGTAATTTTTTTTTCACTCATGGACTGTGAAAGATATAGGGTAGTCCCATATACATCTTTCTGTGTATAGTGCTTGTAACTTTATGAAGAATGGGCCAAATATCTAATCATTTTGATGATTCCAGAACTTTGCAGATGCCAGATGCTAGATGATCAACCTTTTCTGATCAATTCCTCAACGTTTCTTTCACAATGCAATCGCATGACCATAACTGGTCTTTACCTTTAAGCCCAAAGGTCATGGGACAAGGCTTATTACGGACAAGATTGTCTGGGAGAATAAGTAGCCACACTCTTGATCAGTCACAGTCCCCAAGAATGTAAATTGATAGCTGAGGATTTTGATTTTTTTTTGTGTGTGTAACTGCATGTTAGTCAACTGAAATTTCTAAGGAAGGAGAGTCCAGGGTATATTCATTTGAAAGGAAATTGAATTTTATTTCTATAAAGAAAATTTGATAGATATTTGGGAATTGAAAAATGGCAGTTTTCCTGCTCAAAATTGTACCAACCTGTTTTTGCCATTTTTAACTGTTATAAATTTATAATAGTTGGACAACTATAATCCACATGTACATATTTGTACATATTTGAACTTGTCTTCTATTTCCTTTTCCATATCAATTTTCTTTTTCGGGGATGGTATGTGATGCACTGACAGTGCAATGCGTGCTTTTTTTAATATACTAAAAAAGAGCGCAAAGCTACAACTTAAAATGCAGAATAGTAATGTTTCATAATTCCAATAAGTTTTCCAACAACAAAATATATCAAAAGCACAGTTCAGGAATTAAGGCTCTTAATGTATTACCATGCATTCATAGTTTTCGAGGTAGGGTTGCAACTGACACCCCCACCCCTCCTCCTTCTCTGAATATCAACTCTAAGCATCTTTTAAAGACCGTCACCACTACTGGGCCAGAAGGGATTAGACCACACAGAGAGCCATCGAGGTCATTGTGACAGGTGGCTATCTCATTAACTCAGCTCTCATTTAACATGAGATAAAGAGGATCATGGGGGACCAACAGGCACCGATTGGGGAAGTTTTCTATATAGAGGGAGCAAGTAGCTACAAGTAGGACAGTGTGCCTTTAAGATTATCAATAACGACAAGTAATGGATTATATCAAGAGTCAAAGCACACACAAAATCTGCAAATCCAGGCAGCCCCTGCAATGAAAGCTGCTTCTGAGGATAAGTAGCATCCTATGTGTGTCGTGAAGAGCAAAGATATTCGCGTAGACCTCATATAATTCAAATATGTACATGTGGATTATTATTGTCTAAATTGATTGGAGATATGCACTGACCTGGAAAATCCGAATGTTTTTTTCAAGCATAGTGGTGAATTTACTTTTAGTATTGAAAAATAATCATGAATATTTTGTTTTAAATTGTTTGCTAATCAGGCATGAAGGACTTCTTTACCTCAACTTTTGTTGAAGAATAAACCAAAGTATTTCTATGACGCAGAAATATCAACCCTCTCTTTTTCTCTTTCTCTATCTTCCTCTCTCTCCCTCTCTCCTCTGCACTTCTTTTTCTCTTTGATTATTTTCAGGGATGATCATTGGTTCACAACTTCACACCCAAGTGTTATTTTATTTGCTTCAAAATATAGTACAGGTCAAGGGTGTCGATTTGTATTCGTGGTTGATAGGTGCCAAAATATTTTCGGCAATGGATCAAAGCAACCAAAGTGGTAGAAGCGTGTGGCAAGTTGCACCCCTCCCAAGCGCGTAGCCAGGATTTAATTTTAGGGGGCGGTAGTGAGCACGCGAAGCGCGGTTCCTAGGGGGTTGGGTGCAAAGCGCGGAAGCTTTGACGTTTCACTAAATTATTAGAGAAATAAGACGATTCGTTGGACCGTTCTCGACTCTTAATCCTTGTTTGAATCAAATTCCCCTTCCTCCGCGCGTAGCGCGGTAGCTCTGACGTTTCATTATATTATTAAAGAAAGAAGACGATTCGATGTACCATTCTCGACTCTTAATCCTTGTCTGAATTCATTTTTGCCCATTCCTGCGCGAAGCGCAGAAGCTTTAATGTTTCAACAAACTATTACTCTTTATCCTTGTCTGTATTCATTTTCGCCCATTCCGCGCGTAGCGCGGAAGCTTTCAAGTTTCATTAAATTATTAGTGAAAGAAGACGATTAGTTGTATCGTGTACTTTGACGTTTCATTTGATTATTACTCTTAATCCACGTCTGAATTCAGTTGCCCCCCTAACAGCTTTGCCCTGTTCGCTAAATTATTAGAGAAAGAAGACGATTCGTTGTACTGTTCTCTATATTAATCCTTGTCTAAATTCATTTTCCCCACTGAAAATAAGTTGTGTCACAAATAAGTTGTGACATAATAAGTTGTGTCACAAATAAGTCATACTAATGTCCGAAAAATTTTCTCCTTGTCTCCGATCTCACCACGAAATCGTCACAGAGTTCATCTATGTTTACACTGTCCAGGATTGTCTGATGTGCATTGCAGATTGCTACTTTTGTGCTTCGCGCTTAACATTTAGCTCGTTGCTTTTGATGCTGCGTCTTTGCATTTGGCGCACTGCATTTCTGTGATGCTGTTGATTGAACAAATTGAATAAATTCATTAATTCCTGATGAAGCCGTATGAGCGAGAATTCAATTTATTCTTGTCTCATATACGGTTGCCTTATTTACTTCGTATGTATGTATTACGAAAATGAGATAGCAAAATGTGTATATCGATGGTCATCTTGCGAGTAATAACCATTGACTACTCTCATCGGACTCTCATCATTAAATTTTCTCTTCATTAAAAAAAAAAAAAAATTATGGTGAATTATTGGGGGGGGGGATGATTGTACAGGCCACCCCCCCCCCCACCTGCAATATTGGGGGGGGGGGATATATCCCCCCATCCCCCCCGGGATCGACACCCATGGTACAGGTATTAGGCACTATATACAAGTGTGACTATTTTCATTATAGAAAGATAGTGAATTCAGGCATCGAAGTGCCTAAATAGCTCTATATTTGGGCAATAATTATGAACAAGATGTTCGAATATCCTATTTCAATGACAGCGAGGTGTCCGAATATATCTCAAATCTTATATTTCGTAATTTCATTCTTACAACGCTTGTTCCATTCACCCACTTTCAACATTTCGAAACATTTGGTAATTCTGGGCAACGAGATGCCAGACTGAATTTCAAACCATGCGGAAAAAAAAAAGCACACAAGGTTTTAGGGCGTTTTGATTTGCTGTAAGGGTGAAGAAAAAAAAGTGAATTAGCAGACAAAAAATTAACGCATGTACATGCAGGTTTGATCTACTGCATTAAAGAAGTTTCACATGTTACTAAGTGTATACCAACATGTATTTAGTCTTGTAGCCAGAAGTAGGGCAAAAAAATGCTGATAAAGTTGATTTTACCAGGAGAATGACCTGAGAAAATAATTACACTTTGCATATTTCGAAGAAACACATCTTGAATACATGTGTTTTTTTTTAGTAAAGATCCATATATTTGTAAAAAACTTAAATTGTGTTGTGAACATGGTTAGGGCATGTACTGATGTAGGATACCACCAATTTGTTGGAAAAGATAATGTTAAACGAAACCACGGATATCTTGAAATTGTTGTTATGTACATTATTAGATGCTGTTCTTTTCTTCTTTTTATAATTAATTTCGGAGACCATTTGAATGTAGAAAGAGAATGTTAAAACATGTTTAGTCTAGCATATGTAATATATTACGAGATGAATGAATGCAGAAGCTTGTGATACGAAGCGCTGGCCCAGTTTTTATTATAATATTATCATAACCAATAACGCTACAGGATGGATGGGCTGACAAAAAACTTTGTGTTGATAAGGTTGCATATTCCATTTCTACAGTGCTGAGGAAAGCACAGAAATCTTTCCCTTTTTTTCCTCCATTGTTTACGCTATGTTTAGTAAAACATGTCACTTAAAGAAAAACCCTCGTATATATACTTTTGTAAATATCTTATGTTTATTCAGATACCCTAATTTATAAACAAACCTATCAACTGGGACCTACATAATACAAGCTTTGCTTTTGAGTAGATTTCCACTTTATTTATATTTTTTGCAATTTATTTATCATATTTTATGATTGTATCTTTTGTTATAACTATTACCATGCACATTATGTTTCTATATTGTTTGTTTAGTTATAATTATTAGCATGTACATTATGTTCAATTATGATGAAGTGGAAATAAATAAACTTGAATTTGAATATAAAAAATAGTAAAACCCAAACCTATGCAACCTTGAATCATATTTCATGGTAAGCGGTAACCGATCCCTTATATAATTATATCGTATTCATAATTGTGCTGCCACGGATGACTGAGCAGCAGGCTTTTCAAAAAGTAATGTCAACATCCTCTTGTACCAAGTTTGGGCTGAAGCAATGAATGTGGGTAAATGGCCACTAAATTTACGTTATTCATTCCAAACACAATCGCTCACAGTTTTACATTGACTATTGGGCAGTTTAAAAGAAAATATGTTAAGGTAATACAAAGTTTTGGTATGGGGGAATGAAATTGATTCAAATTAACAATTTGGAAGCATATGCGATTTTACAAATTCAATGATCGTTGTCACGGTTGAAATCTAGTCTAGAGTAATGAAATTGTAATTTTGTTATTAAAAAAAAAAATGTTTTGCCTTTATTCAGATCTTCATAATTATACAAAATGATGAATAGGAACACAATTGTTCTTACAGTATAAACATACATGTAGTACATTGTCTCATACATTATAAGCACAGAAATATTAAACAAATATTTTCCATTAGTATCTAAACTAATATAGTACACATTCAATCAAGTGTACAGAATGTGCTCCAATTCCTTTAAAAAAGGAAAAGGTGACGGTAATACTTCATATTAATATTTTTGGATACAACATTATAAAAAGGAACAATTTTTACAACATAATATGCATATTAATTAGTTCAATATAAATTAAGCAATCTGAACAAAGATTTTCTTATATAAACAAAAAGTATAAATGATAAATAATAACCTCTATAGCGCCCCATCCAGACTGATATTACTTTAGCTTTGAAACGATGTTTCTTGACTACAAATGACCGATTTGCTCTTCCCGTTTGCAAATCGGGATGTTAACTTGTTATTAAAGCCTACTTTCAATTTCTTTGATACTTATCATGATATATATTCTTTGTTGCATTTGGGTTTAGTTTAGTAACCTTTGATTTTTCATTCGCTATTAGAGGTAAACGGCTTATGCTCTGAAATGGCCCAGTGCATGGGCAAGCGAGCAGAAAAAGAACTCAAAGATATAGACAAGTTATGGTCATGCGATTGCATTGAGAAAAAAACGTTGTGGAATCGTTCAGAAAAGGTTGATCATCCAGCATAGTGTGTTGGTGTGTACTGCAAGGTTCTGGAATCATCCAAATGATAAGAAATTTGGCCCAGTCTTGGGAAAGTTACTAGCACTGTACACAGAAATATGGGCCCACGCGACACGTGCGTTATATCTAGCAGGTCCAAATATATATAATAATGTACCAAATATATCAATTAGTAGGCGGTTTCTCGGCAAAATTTGTATGATCACGTATTAGTCAAAACATATTCTTCCACATGATTGGTAATAAGAGCTTCCATTTCATTTTTTGAGAGGGGGGCGTTTCCAAAACTGGTCTTTACCTTTAAATATCATGAGATAAAAATTTAGAAGGCTGTTCAAAATAATTAAAGGTTATCCCATGATGGATTAAAACAAGGTTCTGGGAAAGCATTGATACATTGCATCATTCTAAACAATGAATCAATAAAGAACGATGCAAAATGTAATACTAAGTATTTACAAAGATAAGAAATGTATATACATGTTTATCATCAGTGCAGATTAAAATATTTAAAAAATAGCTTTTCAAAAGTCACAAAGAAGACCAAATCACATTTTCAATACTTGACAAGAAACAGACCTACATCAGACCCATTTTAACATTTGAAATCTACGTTCATAGATTTAGTTGTGACATTCTGTTTCTATAAAATGTATGTTTCCTAAAATCCTCACAAAATATGTCCAACATCCGTTTTTTTTTTAACCAATTGACAACGGACAATATAGGGGTGTACGCAGTAACCAATAGATTAAAAAGGAGTAAAACACGTGCTTTGCAACTCTCAATATGTTCAATCTTTTCACTTATAGCTCTACTTGTGGCAGTCACATATCGACAGCGCCCCTTACGTCGTGTTTTGCTGATTGGTGGTTCCTGCATGGTCTCTATAGGTGTCATGTTGACATCCTTCGCTACAAACAAAGCTTCGATTAGAATCTTCCTCTCAGTTAGTGGTAAGAATAATTGAGGCAACATCATACACTCTAAAAACTGAAATGTTAAATCACCATTTAAAAGGGCCGAGGAGTGACCACTCTTTCAAAATGGTAGATTAACACTTTGAACATGCTGGATCCAACACTACACTCTAAGAAAAAAGGGTGCAAAAAAGGGTGCATAATAAGAGTTTGCACCCTTTACATAAAAATGAACCCTATTAAAGAAAAAGGGGTTTAAAAAAGGGTGCAATATAAGATTTTGCACCCTTCCCACAAAAATGAACCCTAACAACCCAAAAAGGTGCAAAAAAAAGTTTGCATATTGCATGCATATTCATGATTACTTTCCACGTGTTCACATAAAAATACATTTATCATATGATTTGTTAAGCAAATTATGACAATGCACATCAATTTTGTGATTTGTATTTTCCTTCGGCAATCATTAACCAATAGATTATTTTGTCTGATCATGTTACAATTACATTCACGTTTTAGCAATATACATATTGATTATATGATTACTAACCAAGAAACATCATGCATGTTTAATATGGATATGTGTACGAGCAAATGTCACGAGTATTCCTCGATGATGGGTGCAGGATTGCACCTTTTAAAGGGTGCAGGATTTAACCCCTAAAGGTGCTGCTATTGTTGCATCGGTTTGCACCCCTAAAGGTGCAGGATTGAACCATAAAGGGTACTAACATTTCCCCCAAAAGGTTCAATCTGACACCCTTTTGAAGGGTGCAGGATTGCACCTTTTAAAAGGGTGCAGGATTTAACCCCTAAAGGTGCTGCTATTGTTGCATCGGTTTGAACCCCTAAAGGTGCATAGTTGCACCATTTTTTCTTAGTGTGTATAAAGGTTGAATCTAGCAGGTTAAAAGAAACAATCTGACATTTTGAAAGAGAGGTCACTCCTCGGCCCTTTTAAATTGACATTTAACATTATTTTCAGTTTTTAGAGTGTAATTTGTATATATTCTGTATGTGGAAGTGTGGTGGTATAGTGGTTCATTCACTTGTCTCTCAACCTAAGGGTTGAGGGTTCGAATCCCAATCCGGTACTTAGTTCTGTTGGCAAGGCATTAATTCACACGTGCTACTCCCCATCCTGGTGTGCATGGGTACTTGTCATTTGCTGGGGTAATACTAATAACAGGGCCCTCAAGAGAACAGCATTGATGCTGATGAAGATTCCTTGGGTGAACAAAATTGTTACTATTATAATTTGTTATAATAACATTTCATTTATAAAGCGCCTTTTCATGAGATATAGAAAATACGTACAAACAAAAACGGAAAAACAAAAACGGAAAAACAAAACAGGAAATTCTTGCAAACAAACAATTAAGAAAAAGAACAATAGAATACATATAGCTTAAAATAATTGCAAAACAATACGAGGACAAAACTTAAAAAGTTGTTTTTCAGACACTTTTGAAAGCTGCGAGAGTATGGCAATTCTTTAATATAGGGGGTAAGGAGTTTCAGGTTTATTTCATGTAACTTACCCAACTAAAGTTGTTAAGCCTGCATTTTACCATTACCGAGATTGTCTATGATTATGAGTATTTCTTTTGTATACTGATATGTAAACTTTTTACCAGTGAAAAATGAATTTCCGAATGTACGATAAATGCTTAATTTCATTTTCAATTTCAATTTTGTTAAATTTATTCCTTTTATTTGTATACGATGTAGGTCTTGGAAATTGTTTCCTCTTGACCTCGGCCTCTATCGCACTGAATGATCTAGCCGGCGAACATTTTAACCTCATCTACAGCATTGCTATGAGTGGTTCTGGAGTAGGAACGGTGGCTTTGCCTGTCCTGACCGAATATCTCCAGCAGTGTTACGGATGGAGAGGTGCAATTCTTATCGTAGGTGCACTCCTGGCCAATATCATCCCGTGTGCCGTAGCGGTGAGATTTGGTACAACATCCAATAGGAGGGGCCAAGACCGTTGCAGCTCAGAAGACGAGGAGGTTTCAGAAAGGCATTCGTACGATATACCAACCGGATCATCTACGACACGCTACCATGGTGGATATAGAACAGAAGACGACACGGACTCGGACAGCGATCCGGACCATATCTCTCAGAGGGAATCCTATCCATTGATGAATAGTCATTCAGAATCCTTGACTGAACCAAGTGAGGAGAACAGCGAGCTATATAACGATTTCTTCACCACGCTATGGGCCAGTTTACGCGAGTCGGATTTTTACATCGATCCAGCATTCAATTTCTTCTTCTTAGCGATGATATTGGTTTCTTTTGGGTACTGTGGTTGGCACAACCTCATCATCCCTCACGCTTTGGAGAAAGGGTTAGCAGTAGAAGAGATCCTACTTCTTACTCTCTCTACAGCTGTTGGCAGTGTGAGTGGCAGGATCCTTGTCGGTCTTCTCTGTGACAACCGCTTTAGTCCAGTCACCATATACCTTATATGCACTCTCCTTGATATAGCTTCACTATTGTTTGACGTGTTTCTTTCATCCCTCTACGTCATCATTGTGTCGTCATTTATCAGAGCAGGAACTATAGGAGGGAGAGCAATATTGGGAACTCTTGCAGCCCGGGAGAGGGCGTCTACAAGAAGGATATTGTATTTGCCCTTGGACTTTTCTGTTTCGGTTTTGGGATTCTACTTGGGACCTCCTATTCAGGTATGTTGGTTTGGAAGTAAATGTTGTACTAAAAAAAAAAAAAAAAAAAAAGAATAAACAAACAAACATGTGTATCATTATAATAATATCGAAATTTGGTAATGTGCCACATGTCTGTCAAAATTTTCAAAATGGCGCAGTTGTGAAAAATTGATATTATTGTAGCCATGCATCTAAACGTAATTTAAGAAAAGAAAGCAAATACACATAATTTGTTACATACTTCAGGACATTTTTTGGCGACAATGGAATTAAATCATCATTTCCAACTTAAAAAAAAGGTTACATCCATCCAATGAAACATTTAAGAGATACTGTTGATAGCTAATACAACATTATTGTAATACAAGTTGTAAAAAGGTAGTACCAAGTAAAATATAATTAAACAAGCAGATGTTGGAAACAGAAACGTAGTTAAATTAGATTTGGGTTGTGAGTAGGACTTCTCATTTCAGAGGTGAGGTTGAAGTGTGTTCCATAGTTCCATAGAATAGTGTGATTCACAAACCAAATTTCACAAACTCCCCGCATCCCTTTGTTCACATTGTTTTGTTAGAATATTGCTATTACTTGACATTCAGGCGAAGCATTTAAGACTACAACGCTAAAAAGGCTATCATATCATATGAATGTAAAGAATGATATTGCTCAGGCTATTGGCTTACAATGAGCCTTATGGGCTATGTAATATTTATTGTTAAAATGATTCCCATTTGCTGTTTTTATCTCGTATCCTAGGAGCAATCGCACACATATCATCGCCTTATGACGTCACATGGTGGTTGATAGCTGGTATATGTTTGGAGATAGCCATCTTCCTGACTGTATTAGTACCCTTGCTTTTCAAGAAGAGATGACCGTTGACAAGGATAGGCGATGATTATCACGATTATACATGAACTAACTTATTCTAATCAAGATGAGGTGAATATTTGCAAGAATAAGATTTTTGTTTGGTTTCCCATGCAGATGGTACGCAATCTATCTTTAATTTTGTCATTTTATATGCAAAACACTATATATTCTAGGCGAAATACAAAAGGGAACGGCTATCTTTGAATTCTTTTAAGACGATGTTTAAACGTTGTTATGAAGTTGAGCGGGTTCTTTCTATCAAACGCAATCAATTTGTTGTTACTTGATAAATGGAGAGGTTCTGGTTGAAACTGTGGGCAAGAGGTGACTCCAATATGACTATTTACTGATGGGCGCAGCCCCGAAGCAAATGGTACAATATTAGAGTCACCGAGGCCCATAGTTTTAACCAGTTTTTTTCTCGAAAAAGGCAGGGTATATTTGTTTTAAATCCTGCACCCCCGATTCCCCCCCCCCCCAACAAACAAAAAAGAGAAAAAACATAGAATTATTTTTTTTAATAAATAAAATTGTATAAAGATTTAAAATTTGGTTGGAAAATATAAAACAAATATATCATGCGCTATTTCAAGCCACTAGGGAAATTATGGATTCCTCGGCGACAGAAATAGCACTATTTTCTTTGGGGCTACGTCCCTGGGAGGTTAGTGCTATTCCTGCCACATCGATCCATAATTTCAACTAGAGTCTCTCAGTGCATATAGTTGTTTACTATTTGAGTACCCATGATGATCACAAAGGGATGAATATTTCCAAAGACGGGATATTATTTATTAGTTGAGTACCCATACCGGTCAAGAAAGTATACCAAATGCCAAAGATATGATATTATTTATCATAAAATGATGACGTGGATCCTAATCAAATGATTGGTTAAAAGTGTACACGTGACCATGCATTTATTTTGGCAAATGCGAAATTTGGATAACTACCGGCCATTATCCTATGGTAATGGCCGGTCATTGGCGATCATGTTTTGCGATCGTAACCATTGAGATTTCAGCGTTTTAATTTTACTCGTGAAAATGGCTACCGCGGAATTTAAAACGCCTACGTTTGAAATGCTTTCGACTGAAGAAATGAGGGTAAATGGTGAGGGTAATTTATCAAATAACAAGGATCCACGTCATAATTTTATTTAAAAAAATAATACACAGCATTTTGATCGGGCATTAGTCAAATTACCCACACTCGGTACCTTTGAGACGGTCCAAACAGCCCTCGGCTATCGCTTCGGGCGTGTTAGACTGTTCCAAAGGTACAGTGCATTATTTGTTTACTATTTGAGTACCCATGATGATCACAAAGGGATACTACATGCCAAAAACATGATATAATTTACTTTTTGAGTACCCATATTGGTCAAGAAGGTATACCAAATGCCAAAGATATGATATCATTTACTATTTGAGTACCCATACTGGTCAAGAAGGGATACCAAATGCCAAATATATGATATCATTAATTATATTCCACATACAAAGAATCTTGCCCTACGATTGGTCAAAAGTAAATCACGTGATGAAAGATAGTTCGCGCATCATTGATGGGAGCACAAAATGTCGCTGCACTGTGTAGATAGTAGTACTATTTGCACTTTTACTGAATATAAAAATAGTACTATCTACACAGTGCAGGGAGGTGAAAGAACAGGAGGCGAAACTCTTGTAATTTATTCAAACGCATTCTTGAGTTCTAAAGCGTAACAATGGGATGTGTAACATTCCACTTGGCTTTGAAGTTCCATGCTCCGAACCGCGCTTCCACTGCGGGGAATTTCGGAAGCCAGGCACCAGTTTTACATTTATTACAAAATATTAAATTACCGGCAAAATTACAGTGTAAATTAAAAACTTTATATGGGGATTGTATTGGGAATAGTGCATCAAACAATTTTTCAAATTTAGAACTCCGTCCTGCCTTTAAATTGTGTGCCAGAGTTGGTAAAAGAAAAATTACATCCTGTCAAAAAAACAATATTTTAGGATGATGCGCTAATTTGTGCATGCTTTAATGTCCCGTTATTTGATCCATGATTTACAATCTTCAATAATATTAAGTTTGCTAATGCGTGTTTTCGCGTGTTTTTTGTATTTTTCAAGTTTAAAAAAGAATGAAATTACACAAGTTTGTGTTCGCTTGTTCTACTCTTTACACATTCAACAATGGATGAGAAACCATTGGAAGGGACAGCGAACAGTTGCTGTGATACCATTTTCTGATGTAGGAATTCAAAATCCTAAAATTTCATGCGCTCTTTTATCTCACCACCTGGTCAACAGCTGCAGATTAGCGCATAACTTTTCGGCGGCTTGGAGCATGGGGTCAAAGGAGAACGGCTTGATTCAAGTCCTTCTCTATCACGTCCCTGCACAGTGCAACGCACTTTCTTGTATACGTTGCGTAGCACTGTACGTATCGTACATCGTTTGCTAGCTGTTAATTGATGATTTTGTTGCTCTAAAATGACGGAAGAAGTAAAATGTGTCCGATGTGGAATATAAAGCAAATAATTACTCCAATTTCGACCAATCAGATGGCTGGATTTCTAAAGTTAGGTATATAATAGTTACTATTAGAGCACCTACGACAATCACGAAGTAATAACCAATACCAAAGGTATGATATTATTTACTATTTGAATTTGAGAACCTACGACAAGCAAGAAGAAAAAACATATACCAAAGATATCATATTATCGACTTTATCAGTTACCGTGCTTATTTGTTCCGATGCTGATTAAGAAGAGGCAAAGACTGGGAATGTTGACATAATTTCATTAACTAATATAGTAGCCATGATAATCAAGTAGAGACGAAAAATTGGCGATGATAAACAAGATATTATCAGCTTTTTGATTACCATGGTGATTCCGAAGAGATAAAAATTGATAAAAGATACAAAACTATTGAATAGCTCACTACAAATGTTTATCAAGAACAGGTAAGGCCTGCCAAGGACAAAACGTTATCATGATTAAAAACTATTTTGATACCCATGTTGAGTAAAAAGATGCGAAGATCGGGAAGGATGTCATATTATTAACTAATCTAGCTAGTAGCCATGGCTAATCAAGTAGAGACGACAAATTTTTAATGATAAGATATTTATTTGATATTGGATGGCTTTGAGCGTGATACAAAAATATATTGCTCGAGCTATGACAATATTGGACGAGTCGAAGACCAGACATAAAGAATAAGGATGTCATACCATGGACCTATAGTAGGTCCATGTCATACCAAAGAGAAGTTAACAATACCATGAAGATTAGGAAACTTGTCTCCAATAATGGTGTACGTACAGCGCAGAAAAAGAGGGTTTCGGATGTAATGTTTATCTACGCATGCGTAATACGTAGATAAACAGTTGAAGATCGAGCGTGATGAGAACGCGTGAAGCTGTTACTTTTAAACATCACACTGAACACCTCTTTTCCCCGCACACAACAGTCCGAACTCTCTTGATTTATCCTGGGAATACTATAATTTACAATGAATTTTCAGTGGAAAACTATCATCACATGCTACTTGATGCTAGGACTGTATACAACTGGATTATAGTTTCAACAACAGATAATTAAGCCTCTGTCACAAATACAATTACGATTCGCTACGAACGCCGTACGAACGATTTTCAGATCATTTCGTGAGATCTTCTTAAGAAGGCCTTACAAAACCTGCGTTCGTAGACCGTTCGTAAGTTCGCAATCTGGTCCATGGTCTTGTCCAAGATTTTGTTCAAATTCGTAAGAAACCCTCTCTTCGTTAAGCGGCCGAATGAGCGTCGTAAGAACATCGTAATAATCACGCAAGATCTTCGTACATTTATTAGGGTCAGAAGACAATTTATAAAGCCTCACATTCTTACGATGATCGTAGGAACGCCTTAATTTGTTCATAGCGGACTCGTTCGGTGTTCGTAAGAACGCCTTACGAACGGAGATTCGTATGGCTTTCGTAGGGACGTCGAACCGACTCCCGGCGTTCGTAAGGTGTACGTACACAATTTATGCAGCGCTTTTTTTGTAACCCGAAAAAATACACAAACATAAATCGTAATATATTCTTACGAATGACCTGAGAATGCCGTCAGTTACACGTACTACCATCGTGCGATAACAAAAAATCGTAAGATGGCCGTAAGTCTGACGTAAGAAGAACTCAAGGAATTATTACGAGAAAAAAACACACACCCAAAACGAAGACTTGGTATGTAGGGGAAAATGAATGGAGGAAAGAATTGGGTTGAGTAATTGAAGTAAATGAATATGTAAGTGACTAAGCAAATGATGTAAAATGTATAGAGCAAAGAGACTCGAGAAACAAATACAAATTGTAACAAATACAAATGTGGAATGAGTTTAGCCCTCCTTTGCCCCCTCCATTTTAAGGTACGAGAAGTGCCCCTTTTCACCTCTGATAAGTGCTTCCTTTTATTTGGAAACATGCCCCTTTCCATTTCTAAAAAGTACTCCTTTTCCTTCCCATAAGTGCCCCTGTTCCTTTAAAAAAAATAATTAGAACCCTTTTGCTTTTCACAAATGCCCATTATCACATCTGAAAAATGCCCCATTAAAATCTGATATGTACCCCTTTTCCTTTTGAAAATTTTCCCTTTTTCCACTTTCATAAGTGCACTTTTTTCAGGCGCGAGATGTGCCCCATTTCATTTGCAATGATTCACTTGTTGCGTCATTGAGAACGCCCGTAGATTTGGCAAAAAAAAAAAACGTTCTGGATTTCAGTGACTCAGCGGCCACTCCGCTGTTACTATAGTAGCTTCTCGTTTTGCACACGAACCGCAGATTTTCCGCCCGCGTTGAGCTAGCGAAAATTCAGTACGTTGCTCTTGGAATGATCATTCCCTTCCTTTGGATATAAGGCTTTTTTTGCTCAAATGTGGTATTTAAAGTGTATTTCATGTGTACAGGTATAATTCAGGTCATTCTTTTTTAATGTTGAGAGTGCACTTTGTGACTGTGTCTGTGACGTGCATGAGCAAGAATTACTTACGTATTTCCCATCCAATAGGTGCAATAGGTGTGGAAAATGTTGTTCTTGAATCCGTAGACTAAGTTTGGAAAAATCGTCTTCACATTAGCGCCTTTTTTCCAATTATGAACAGTGTCTTATTAAAAATAAAATGTTCCATTAATATATTTCGTTTGATTTTCATTCTCTCTGTGATATATCAATTGTATTGTTCTAGTTCAAGCCCGGTCAGTGTAACCGTAATATTTAGAGTAGATTCGTAAAGATTACTAAGTTTTGAAGGAGCACAGTAATGTGTTTTGCACGCGAGCAATCAATAGTCTTTTGTGATCGTTATCATAGTGCTCTATATAGTGACGTCACTCGATATCGTGTCTTCGGTTACCCGATCAAGGGCGTTTATCGGGATGAGTGTTGATCAACTTTTACTTGAATAATAAAGTTTTGGTATTTTAACTCTAGGAATCTTGTGTAGTTTGAAGAAATATGCCAGGGGTTCCTCCATTTAAGGGGGGGGGGGGGAAACAGAAAAAAAAAGAGGAAAAAAAAAAAGAGTTCATTGTAATAATTGAATACTATAGCATGCCTAGTGATATTCAGTATTTTTGGTTACTTCATTCAAGGTGTCTAATGATTGTTTCGGTTGAATAAAGGTCTTTTATACTAAGGGCGTGTCTTAGGGTTAGACGATTAAAGAATGCCCGGGATTGATTAGTATTGGTTGGTATTTTGACCCATAGAAATCTTGAGTTCTTTTATATTAAGAGCATGTCTTATGTTTAAACGAAAGAAAAAAAAGAATGCCCTGGATTGAATAGTACAGTTTGGTCTTTTGATTCATAGGAATCTTGAGTAGTTTGAAGAAATATTTCCATTTAAATATATTCATTTAAAAGAAAAAAATACCATTATGCACACTGTCATCCATTTGTAGAATTGGTTACGTCATCCAAGATGTCTAATGATGGTTTTGGTTTAAGGAAGGTATTCTGTATTAAGAGAGAGTTTTATGTTTATACGATTAAAGAATGCCTGGGATTGATTAGTATTGGTTGGTATTTTGACCCACAGGAATCTTGAGATCTTTTATATTAAGAGCATGTAAGAATGCCCGGGAATCTTGAGTAGTCAGGTTTGAAGATTTATTGCCAAGGGTTTTTCCATTTAAATGAAGGAAAATAAAAGAAAGAAAAGAAAGGTTTCATTGTGATGGTCGAAGTACTAGCATAAATAGTGACATACATGTAAATTCATAGATTTGTTTACTTCATACAAATGCCTAATGATTGTTTTGGTCTGTAAAGATCTTTTATATTAAGGGTGTGTCTTAGACGATGAAAGAATACCCCGGATTCAATAGAATAGTTAGGTCTCTTGACCCATAGAAATCTTGATGTCTTTTATATTAAGAGCATGTATTATGTTTAGACAATTAAAGAATGCCCGGGATTGAATTGAATAGTAAAGTTTTGGTATTTTAACTCTAGGAATCTTGTGTAGTTTGAAGAAATATGCCAGGGGTTCCTCCATTTAAGTGGGGAAAAAAAAGAAAGAAAAAAAGAGTTGATTGTAATAATTGAATACTATAGCATGCCTAGTGATATTCAGTATTTTTGGTTACTTCATTCAAGGTGTCTAATGATTGTTTTGGTTGAATAAAGGTCTTTTATACTAAGGGCGTGTCTTAGGGTTAGACGATTAAAGAATGCCCGGGATTGATTAGTATTGGTTGGTATTTTGACCCATAGACATCTTGAGTTCTTTTATATTAAGAGCATGTCTTATGTTTAAACGAAAAAAAAAAGAATGCCCTGGATTGAATAGTACAGTTTGGTCTTTTGATTCATAGGAATCTTGAGTAGTTTGAAGAAATATTGCCATTTAAATATATTCATTTAAAAGAAGAAGAAAAAAGAGTTCATTGTGATGGTCGAAGTACTAGTAGGCATAGTGACATACATTCATAGGTGTGGTTACTTCATACCAAGGTCTAATGATTCTTTAGACGATTAAAGAATGCCAAGGTCTAATGATTCTTTAGACGATTAAAGAATGCCCGGGATGGAATAGGATAGTTTAGTCTAAGATGTTTAGGTTTAATGAAGTGCACGCATGCATTGACATTCATTTATAGAATTGGTTACTCCATACTAGATGTTTTAATGATTGTTTTGGTTTCTTCATATAGAGAAAAAGGAAAGAGTTCATTGTGCTGGTCAAACACATAGATGCTCATTGACATTCATTTACAGAAGTGGTTACTGCATACAAAGATGTTTAGGTTTAATGAAGCGCATGCATGTAGCCGGTATTGGAATGATTGTATAAAGAAGGTAGTAGAAAGGATAGAAGCTGGGGGGGGGGGGTGAGGCGGTGGTTGTAAGCGGAGGAGAAATAGGTGCAACTTTATTTGTAGACATGTCTTTTCTACATAGGTTTTATTGTGTGTGTTATATGTTACGTAAATGTTTAATGTATTCTTCTTTTTTTTTCAATGGGGACAGTTTGTGGCAGCCTTTGATCTGGTTAGTTTTATATGGCTTGAATGTGGGCAACAACCTTTCCATCTCTCATCCACCTATATTATATACTCAACACGCACATGATGAGTAACACTAAAATTTCCGTCTGCAATTTGATATCCTTAAATGTAAAAGGTATTCGGGAGAAAAATAAAAGAAGAAGCATTTTCAAATGGTGCAAAGAAAAAGGTGGGAATATTATTTTTTTACAGGAAACCTTTAGCACACAAGATATAGTTAATACTTGGAATTCGATGTGGGAAGGCGAATGTATATACAGCCACGGTACTAATCATGGTAAAGGGGTTATGATACTATTTGATAGTGGAGTAAATATTAAGATACGACACACAGTTATCGATGAAAATGGCAGATACATTTTTGCAGTTGGTTTTCTGCAGAATAAGGAGGTAATATTCGGAAATGTTTACTTCCCTGTTGGGAGCAAAGAGTTGGAACAATTGGAGTTTCTGGGCAAAGTTAGAAATATTTTGGAAAAAGATGAATTCAAAAATAAACCTCTCATTATTGGAGGGGATTTTAATATGGTTAGAGATGTACATTTAGATTACAGTGGACATAATGTTAATAAAAAACAGTCTAAGCTTAGCTATGAATTTGAAAAGTTTTTAATTGACTATAATGCCACAGACATATGGCGTGTCAAAAACAATTTAAAGAAACAATTTACATATCACCAACAGAATCCTAAAATGCATAGTAGATTGGACTACTGGGTTATTTCGGAGAGCATAGAAGATATGGTATTTAGCTGCAAAATATTAACTTCAATTTCACCGGACCACTCAGCAGTAGAACTGATTATTAAACTACATTCTTCTACTAATCCTGTAATAAAAGCAGGATATTGGAAATTTAATAACAGTTTATGTAACGATGCAGATTATGTGAAAAGTATGAAAGAAGAAATAACACGGTTGAAACTCAATCTATCCAAAGAGATAATAGATAATAGAATATTATGGGATTATGTTAAAATGGAGATACGAAGTTTTACAAGAAAATACTGTAAGAAAAAAGCCAAAGAAAGAAAGGATAAGATTGTTGGTTTAGAAAAAGAAATTTCAAAGTTAGAGGAAGAATTACAAATACCAGCGAAGGTGAATGACAATTCTTTGATTAACGATTTGGAAAAGAAAAGAAGGGAATTGAAAAATCTTTACGGTTATATAAGTGAAGGGGTAAAAATCAGATCTCGAGCCCAATGGTTTGAAAGTGGAGAAAGAGAAACGGCATATTTTAAGCAACTAATAGATTTCAAAGAGAAAAAAAGTGCTATTAAAGAATTACAAGTAGATGGAAATATAACTGATGATGAAAAAGATATCATACAAGAAATTAGAAGATTTTATTCTAAACTGTATGCTAAATCAGAAGAAGGACTATGCGAAAATATTAATTTTTTCCCCAAAACCTTACCCAAATTAACAGAAAATCAGAGGAAGCTATGTGAAGGAAAAATTAACCAGGGAGAGTGTATTGAAATCTTAAAAGAAATGCAGTTAAATAAATCCCCAGGAAATGACGGATTAAATGTAGAATTTTATATTACATTCTGGCATGTAGTTGGTGACTTAGTTCTTAAGGCATTTAACGATACCATGAAATTCAAGGAATTGTCGCCTTCTCAAAAACAAGCAATCATAACGCTTATACATAAGGATGGTAAAGACCCCAATTTCATTAGTAATTATAGACCTATCTCCTTACTCAACGTAGACTATAAGATTATTACCAAAATACTTTCTAAAAGAATAAAAAAAGTTTTGAATGAAATTGTGTCGGTCGATCAAGTAGGTTATTTAAAAGATAGAAACATTGGTGATGCAATCAGATTAATCAATGATATGATTTTTCATACTTCTTGTTTTAACAAACCAGGGTACCTATTGGCAATAGATTATGAAAAAGCTTTCGACTCGATTTCACATAGTTTTCTTCAGAAAGTGCTCATTTCTTTCGGGTTTGGGCCAATGTTTTGTGAATGGGTTACAATTTTACTTACCAATGCTCAAAGTTGTGTTTTTAATGGGGGTAAATCAACCGGATATTTTAAAGTTCAAAGGGGTGTAAGACAAGGAGATCCGTTATCTCCATATTTATTTATTTTATGCATAGAATGCTTAACTCACTGCATTAGAAATGATAAGTTGGTAAAAGGTATTTGTTTTGGAGAAACAGAAATAAAGATGATCTTATATGCAGATGACATGTCAATTTTTGTACGAGACATAAACTCGATTAATAGAATAGAGGTAATCATGGAAAATTTTAGGAAAATATCAGGACTAAAGATTAATGGAAATAAAACATTAATTTTACCCTTAGGATCTTCTGTGGGCTCTGCGACTGTGTATCCTTTTGGAAAGGAGGCACACATTTTAAAAATACTCGGTATATATTTTACATTAGATCCCAATGTGGCGGAAGAGATGAATTACAAAGAAATATTAAGCAAAATAAAGAAATTGTTAAATTGGTGGAAACAAAGAGATCTTACTTTGATAGGAAAAATTCATTTACTGAAAACATACGCATATTCAAAACTAATCTATGTAAGCTCTTTGACTCCAGTGCCTGAATGGGTTATAAAAGAAATTGATGAGATCTGTTTTAATTTTCTATGGCGAGGTAAAGACAAAATTAAAAAAAGTACGATGTATTTTGATTACAAGCAAGGAGGATTAAAAATGCTCAACTTTCAACTTTTTGTGAAAGTACAAAAAGTGATGTGGATTAAAAGACTTGTAACAGGAAACCAGAGAGTTAAATGGAAAAAGTATTTCAAATTTTTAATGAGACCTTTCGGAGGAAATCTTATTTTTTACTGTAACTATTTACCTAACAAGATCGATATACAATTACCAAAATACTATCGGGATTTAATAAACATTTGGTTAGATATGAATGATTTTATTAAAAAAGATACAACTCACAAAGGGAATGAAATTTTTTTAAATAATAGGTATATACACAATAGTGGAAAAACATACTTCAATGAAAATCTTTTCTTAAAAAATACTTATAGATTGTACCATATTATAGATGGAAAAGGAACATTAAAGTCGGAAACTTATTTCAGATGTATGGGACTAGAGGAAGAGGAAATATCAATGCTTAAAGAAATCTATGGTAATATACCAAAGGAATGGAAAATCGAATTAACAAAGAGGCAAATTTCATTTCATGATCTAAAAATAGAATTTATGTTTACAAAAAAAACATTCCAATTTGAATCGGTTTGTTCGAAAAATCTGTACAGGGCATGCATACAAAAAATGCAAGACGTCCCTGTCAGTTTTCAGAATTTACATTCATCATACAATCTGTCGGTTAAAGAAATTGAAAAGGTTTTTGTCCGACCAAGAATTAGTACTTTAGATAATAAACTAAGAGAATTTCAATTCAAATTGCTTTATAAAATTGTTTATGTCAATCGTTATTTATACAGGTTTCAATTCATATTAAGTGATAAATGCTCATTTTGTGGAAAAGAAGAGGAAACATATAGGCACATATTTTTTGAATGCGAAATGGTGAGAAAATTATGGGATCAATGTAGTGATAGTTTGGATATTCCAATCCTTAAAGATATGAGCTGGAAGGAAGTTCACATTGGATTAGACGAAATAACCGAAGATAGGCAAATGATTAATCACGTGGTTTTATTAATTAAATATTTGATATTTATTAGTAGGGAAAAAAAGAAGCCTCCAAGTATTGAAGAAATAAGAGAGAAAATATTCAAAAGTAAACGGGAAGAAAGAAAGAGTGCTACTGAACGAAATACGTTGACGCTCCACTATAAAAAATGGGAACATCTCAAGGTAAACATGGATAATATGCAAGAAAATGCAAGGGATGAGGAAAGGGGGGGGGGGGCCTGCCCGGTTCACAGCTGTGTGTGATTGACCGGTCTCGACTGCCATAGACTGCCCACGTCTTCTTGTATCGTTTTTTTTGTTTTTTTGTTTTTTTGTTTTGTTTTTGTTTTTGTTTTCTTTTTTTTTTGGTTTTTTGTTTGTTTTGTGTTTGTTGTTGTTGGTTTTGTTTTTAACGGGGGTAGGGGATTTAACAAACTTTATTCATTCGATATAACTAAGTTGATTGTAGTCTGTACTTTGTTCCAATATGTTATAAATTATAATATGTAATAGGGATACTAGTAACACAGAACAAAATATAGAGGGGGGGGGGGGGGTTATAACAATATTAATTCATTCAATATAATTGAGATTACTGTATTTTGTACTCTGTAATTGGTTTCAATATGTTATATATTACAATTTGTATGAATTAATATTATTTATTGAGTGAATACAATAAAGAATATTACAAAACAAAAAACTTTTAATTTGTGATTTCTGCGTACTGTTTGCCTGTAGGACGTTGGCATTAGAACAATAATTATCTAGACAATATGACCTTTGCATCTAAATGAAATTTGACCATATTTATAATAAATGAATATCAACTTTAACACGTAGATCATGGACCTTGTGCTGCCTCAACAGTAGACTGTGAAGATGGAGATCCGACCTCACGATCAATATTGCCCGTTGTGTACAGATTACTGCGAAGAATGACAATGATCTATATCAACAAATGTAATATTGTCAACACACTACAGGTTACTGTGCGCAATGGCAGTAGACTGTGGATATGGATCTGATATCATAATAAATACTGTCCGTTTTGCACAGACTACGGTATGTAATGACTATGAACCTAGCAACGAAGACGCTTGCTTACAATATATTTTATCACCTGACGAAGACAGTGTTGCAGCGGCGCACGAAACGTCGTGATATTTTGATCCCTTGCTGACCATACATCGCGAGACAAACGAATCTCACTAGCGATATTATTTTCGAATGTAGCACCCGGCCCCCCACTCAATGTTATTTAGGGTATACGCATATGCTCGTTCCCTCTTTTTGAAAGCACCCCCTATCTGAGGACTGCCAATATTTCCGAACCCCCCTTTCGCGGGCATTTCGCGGGCTTTTCCTGCCTTGGAGACCCCCCTTAATCAGGAAAAATGCTCAATGTACCCCCCTTAATTCGGAATAATTCTCAGGAGTCCAAAGAGATGAGAGAAGAAAAAAAACACCCCCTTTTTAAAGAAATCACCGGGTTAGAAGTCAAATACACCCCTTTTTTTTTTTTACAATTCTCGGGCCGGACTTTGTCGCACGAAAAGTACCCCTTTACTGGACATTTTGGCAACACGCATGCGGTCATTCCGATCTCTGAGTGGGGGGCCGGGGTGTAGCATTGATTTCACAAACGTGTTTGTACTGCCCTGTACCACACTTTCATGTTCAGCCAGTTTTTTCCTGCAGAATTGTTTCATGCCCTGAAGACACATCATTACATGGTATACTCTGAGATTTAATATAAACAGAAGATAAATCAAAGTAAAAGATTACCTGTCAAGACTACTTACTACTTGATCCTCAATTTATAATCTTATTGATTATTGCATAACGGAAATGAATATTCTCACTTAAGTCGTAAAAGACCACTCCGTTACAAATGTGGGCTCCTTTATTGGGTGAATTCAACTTTGTTCTAACAAACTGAGTTGAGAAGTGATTATAGTTTCAAGCTCTCTGCTTATATACGCTTTAGCAATTGGTAGTTAAAGTAATAATCAATGTGAAGAGGATAGTGGAAGCGATAGTTATATTATTAATAACTTCTGGACTAATGAAGTAACATCTATAAAAAAAAGTGTTTTTGTATTATTATTATGAAATACATTTTATAGTCAAGTTTGGGGCTTGCAAATACTAGAGGCTTTTAAGGATTATCAACAAACCGTGTTTTTGGTTAGACTGTAGATGTATAGCTGGGAAAATAGGGACGGGCATTTTGCTGATAACAAAACTATCAAGGTTAACATGACAGACACTGATTATATAAATTTTCCCACAACTTATGACGTATTCTAAATCAATATGCACGCACATATGTCGAGCTCTATGCATGCTCTAGTTTGGTTAAAGGGGCGCTATAAAACATTCGACATTTGCATGTATATCAAAATATAAAATTTAATCGAATTAGAGGTTTTTGGCAAAGTCGCAGGACCGAAGTTAAATAGAGAAAAGACTGTCTTGATTTGGATTGGAACAGCCTGTCAACGATGGTCGTTATCTTGTTTTGGCTTACATTGGACAGATGAGCCAGTAAAATACTTAGGACATTATATCGCACCTGATCTGCAGTGTGCTTTAAAGATAGATTGGGAAAATAAATTAGAAAAAATGCAAAAATTGCTAGATAACTGGAGAAAAAGAAACCTGACTTTGTTTGGAAGACTGACTATTATTAAATCACTTGCAATTAGTCAAGTTATACATTTAATGATTGTTGATACAATACCGTCTACTTTTTTGATAAAACTGAATAGCCTGATATTTAAATTTCTTTGGAAAAGTAAAATTGAAAAGGTAAAACGATGTATTGTTACTGAGGATTATTGTGAAGGAGGAATACGAATGATTGATGTTAAAAAGCAAATGTTTAGTTTTAGGCTGAAGTGGCTTGGGATGTTTTTAGATAATACAACAGGAAATTGGAAAGATATGTGTAAACATTGGTTTGACTGTTTGGGAGGGCTGCATCTACTGCTCAATTGCAACTTTACTGATTATACTTTAAATCTCTTAAAACTTAGAAATGTCCCACATTTTTAGATAGAAATATTACATGCATGGTACCTCATAATCAAATACACATCAGCTGAATGTCAGACACAGAAACATGTCGACGAAAATATTTTATGGTATAATCAAGATATTGTTTTCGAAAAGAAAATGTTATTTTATGAAGACTGGTATAAAAGTGGTATTATATACTTAAATGATATCTTTAAAAATGGTACTTTTGTTTCAGTAAATGAATTATTCATCCGCCTCAAAACTAGAAGAAGTAAACAATTTTTGATTTTCGACTATACAAAGCTACAAAAATCAATTCCAAAAATTTGGATAAATGATAAGCATAGGGTACCTTTGGTTTTCAAAGAACATAATTTCTCTATCCCCCACTTTGTATTTGGAAAATCAGTTAAGCCTGTTAGTCTTTTGAGTAGTAAACAGTGGTATAATATGATTAGTTTTGAACAAATTAAAATAAATAAATGTTGTTTGTATTGGGAAGATGTCTTGCAGAAGGACGTTAAATGGTCCTCTGTTTTTAATAGGAATTTGATTGGGATAAAAGATTTTCGTCTACGTGAATTTAATTTTAAGCTTTTATATAATATGTTACCAGTTCGTAACAATCTGTTCAAGTGGGGTCTCTCATACGATGACCTTTGTTTAAAATGCAAAAAGACTGAAGATGTGCTTCATGCTTTCATTTCATGTAAGGCAAATGAAACCTTCTTTGAATATTTAAAGGACTTAGTTTTACGTGCTTTCAATCTTAGAATAGAGATAGATATTGTTTTATTACTCAAAATGAATTCGCAAACCGATATCGATTTAATAATGACTATTGCTTTTTGGTCGATTTATAAAATGATTATTTTTCGTAATAAGTATGGGTATGATAATAGAGATTTGAGTTTGATTTACTTATTTAAGAGAGAAATGACTAACAGAATAGAAATAAACGAACATTTGAAAGTACAAAATATGAAATTTCCTGCGAATTTGCTTAGTTATATTTGAATAAATAACTTGTGTATTATTGATGTTTCATTAATTTGCTGAATTGTAAGCAAAATTATGTTACTGTTTGAATATTGAATAAACACCTCTAAGAGGCAAAGAGAAAAAAAAAATGTATATCAAAATATGCTGCAAACTTCTGGATAAGTATTTTTACATGTAGTTTCAAACAACAGACTCAATTTCAAATCCAGTTTTATTCAACGAGGGCTTGTTTTCTGTAATAGTTAATATGTAACAGGTATATCTTAGCTGCAAAACTCACATCTCCCTTGTAATAGGCCCTACCTATTTTTTGTTAAATTATCGAGAAAAAAAAGTCGATCGTAATACATCTCTAGGGGTGCCATGAGAGAAATTAGGTTATGTCACAAAAACATTGATGAATTTACTTCGATTTCATGAAAAAAGAAGCTTGGAAACCCAAAGAGTATGTCATTTTACGGTTTCCCTTCCTCGCTCGCTCGCAACATTTAGGAACAGGATGATTTGAGTCAGCCAAGTGCCTGAATACCTCCATAATTATGTGGGCACCGAGGTGCCCGAGTATCATTATATTGAATAGTGAGGATCCTAAATACATCTTATATCTTTTCTATAACAATTAGATTTTTACCACGCTTATTCGCCTCACTCGATTGCAACATTAGGGCAATGAGATGGCCGAATAACCTCATATTCATTTATCACGGTGACCGAATATATGAGTTTTTGTATTCATTGATATTCCTCGGTGAGGTGCTCGCCTACAATTTATCAGGATGAATCTTTATTAACAATGTCGTTCTTTTGTATTCGCCTGCTTCGCTTGCTCACATGTACTATAATATCAATTAAAACGTTACTACGTGTGCATACTTGCAAATGACGAGTGCCAGAGTGATACAAAATGAATCTCCTGTGACGAATTGGGGATTAGGGTGACGCGAACCTTTTTATTTCTTAAAAGAGTGACAAAAAAAATATTGAAAACACTTATCTATAGACTAAAGACTGGTGCCCCCTCCCCTCCCCCATGGCCGAGTCCATGCACACTACGCTACAAAACAGTCCTCAGATTCAGAAATCCATGCCATTCAGTACAAACAGAACGCGCTCTTCATGCTGGACACAATATTCGATGGGGTGATGTCCATATTATTGACTTTTTGAAACACACCTCTGGTCAAGAAAAGCGAAAGAACCCATCTCAATAATAAGGATTAATCTTTCACTGAACCGACTCTGTCTATTCATTATCACCTATCGTCGCTCCAGTAATCTCGAGGCAGCAGACAGCAAGAAACTGTGTAGATGATCACTTGGCTTGAGAAAGTCCACAGGAGTGGACAAGAGTTTGTGCCTATACTAAAGTTCAAGGTTAGTATAAGCTTAAACTACATGTTATAATTTCCTCAACCAATGAAATTGTTCTGCATCAGATGAAATGTAGTGCGACGTCCCTATCCACAACCCGATATGAATGAGTCTCAAGTTTAATATCGGTGTGTTATATTTTTCTTCTCCCTTCCTAGATATCCTATTTGACCCCCCCCCCCTCTCCCTGGTAATGGTAATGGTAATGGTTTTATTAAAACATTATTTGCAGCCAGATGGCTGAATTGCAGAACTTTGTACATTGTAAAAACATAAATATTTATATAAACATAAAACGTATTAAGACATATCACTCAGTGAATAAATTTTCTAAATAAATCAGTGTACACATATATGCAAATTAATAAAATTCATAAAATTCGCTTAACAGCTAACAGTTGCTTAATTCTATTCCACAACCATCATAGGGCTGGAGGGAAATATAGAAAAGAGGTAGGGAGGATAATAGTGCAGACAGCACAGGACATCCAGGAAAAGTGGGAGATAGAGAAAGATAGAGGGAGAGAAAGGGAGAGAGGGAGAGAGAAAGAGAGACAAAGCGAGAGTTAGAGAGATATATATATAAAAGATAATGCTGAGGATGAGAGTGTATATCAGACATATCGAACATAAAGTAAAAAGTACAATTTCGACAGAGAGAATACCGATTGTAAAAATTAATAAATCACCTTTTAAATTTTCGTTGGTGAGTTATGGATAACATATATTGTAAATTGAGTTAATCAGATGAAAGACATGAAATATGGTAATTTTGAGATTTTTCTTGTAATAAATATGTGGTAAGTATGTTTCAATCATTACAAAAGCTAACAATGGTAATCTTGATTTAATTTATTATATTGTCATGTTCATTTATCAATTATCAAGGTTGTACAATCGTCTTGGTAACAAAAAGTTATATACTATTTCACATAAAATAAAATAATTCTACAGCACCTCTACCTCATCACTATGGGGATAAGTTAACATGTTATACATATGTGTACAAAGTGCATGATCACTACTGTGAATTTAGCAAGTCAATAAGGTAGGGAACTGGACTGTTACGAAATCGTTCGGTTTTACATTTTAACTGTTCTCTGGTATTTGATTTGGGTAGCTTTCTAATGTTCTTACAATGAGGTATGAGGTAAGATACCTTCTCGTTTGTTATCAGTTTCTCTGCAAAACTCAAACACAGTTCCCTCCTTCTGTCAGCCAATGAAGACAGATTCATTAGATTTAGTGCTGTCTCATATGACTGGTAATTAGGTCCAAAGATTATTTTCAGAGTTGTTTTCTGCACCCTTTCTAGTCGATCTACTTGTTCTTTAGTTAGGCCTCCATTCCACACCGGCGAGGCATATACTCTACGAGGGGTCTGAGGAAACCGGTGTAGATGGTACAGAGATCTTCGATTGGCAGTCCGTGACCTTTCAGGATCCTAATACATTTGCACGTTTTATCATGAAACCAACATGATCACTTCATTTTAAATTACAGCGGATATGAACTCCAAATAATTTGACAGACGTGGACTGCTATCTTCCCTTCTCTCCTGTTTATCTTTCTCTTTTCCCTCCCTTTCTTCCCAATCACAGCTCTTTGTAAGACAGGGCCTTGACGTCACAACCAATACTGTCCGTTTTGTACAGGTTCATGTGTGTAATGATTATGAACCTTGCAATGAATGTAGCATTGATTTCACAAACGTGTTTGTACTGCCCTGTACCACACTTTCATGTTCAGTTAGTTTTGTCCTGCAGAATTGTTTCATGCCCTAAAGAAACATCTATGGTACTCTATCTCTTTAACCTATTGAATCTATTTAATTAAACAAAAAGATATATAAAAAGAACAAATTACCTGTCAAAATTTCTTACAAGCCTATGGGCTTCCTTAAACCTCTATTTATGATCTTATTGATTATTATATGATGAAAATGAATATTCTCACATAAGTCTTAAAAGACCACTCCGTTACAATTTTGGGCTCCTTGATTGATAGAATTCTATTTTTTTTCTAACAAGCCGAGTTGAGAAAGATTATAGTTTCAAGCCCTTTGCAGAGAAACGCTCCTCAAAATCGATAGTTAAAGCAATGATGATAGTGACAGTGATAGTAATAATAGTTTCTGGAAATATGAAGTAACAGCCACAAAATAGTGTTTCTTGATAATATATCAAATACATTTTATAGTCAAGTTTGAGGCTTGCAAATACTAAAGGCCTTTGTGGGGATATTAGCAAACCGTGTTTTTGGTTAGAATGTAGTGAGTCTGAAAAAATGTCCCACTTTGTAAAATTTGTATTGTTTGAAGTATGAATATTTAATCATGTGTTTCATGATATGTCTGGATAGAGTTATCCTCCCAGTACATTTAGGTTCCATTTTCATTTGAATCTCTGCATGCATGACTGAACATCAGACAATATTTACAAGACTGCCAGATCTCACTTGCGCCAAGTTGCTGGGTGAGGAATAAAATAGTGTTTTGAACAAAGACAGCTAGGCAGACAAAATACACGCACCCACACGCAGAGGCACACGCACAGGCACACGCACATAAAACGAGTGTTCAATTTCCGACAAGGCCCGCCCAAATTGTTACTTTTTGTCGGAATTTTTTTTTCTCGTACGAAAAGTTGAGTGGCAGCTGTCCTCGTGGTGCGTATTGGCGGATGTTGTGCTTCATGATGATGAAAATTAAGATGATGACATGATGGTGGTAATGAACGTGTACTAAAGGGAAAGATTGTCAGGGTTATGCCACTTAAACATTCAGCGATCTTGATAAAATCATTGCTTAATAAAAAAAGGGGAAATTATGAATATTGAAAGTGAGATCGGGCAGTCTTGTAAATATTGTCTGATGTTCAGTCATGCATGCAGAGATTCGAATGAAATTGGTACCTTAATGTATTGGGATGATAACTCTTTCGAGACATATCATGAAGCCCATGATTAAATATTCATACTTCAAACAATACAAATTTTAAAAAGTGGGACATTTTTTCTGACTCACTCTGTATAGCTGGAAAAATAGCGTCGGGTATTGTGTCGATAGCAAGATTATCAAGGTTGAAATCACAGACACTGAATATATAGATTTTTCTCACAGCGTATGACACAATCTAATTCAATATGTACGAAGATGTGTGGAGCTCTATGAATTTTGTAGTTTTGTAGAGGGAGGGCCGCCAATAAATAAATATTTGACCAATGCATATGTATCAAAATATGCTGCAAACTCCTGGGTAATTATTTATGTTAATAAATGTACTTTCAAATAACAGACCGAGTTCCAATCCAGTTTATTCATTGAGGGCTTGTTTTCTGTACTAGTTAATATTTAACAGGTAGATGTTAGCTGTAAAACTCACTTCCTGGTAATACCTAATTTTGGGGTCAAATTATCGGGACAAAAAATCAATCGTATTACATCTCAAGGAGTGCCACGAGAGAAATTAGGTTATGCCACAAAAACATTGATGGAATAACGTCGATTTCATGAAAACCGAAGCTTGGAAACCGCGAAAGTAGGCTATGTGATTTTACGGTGTCCCTTCCTCGCTCACTCGCAACATTTAGAAACAGGGTGATTTAAGTCAGCCAAGTGCCTGCATACCTCCATATGTGGGCAACAAGGTGCCCGAATATCCCTTTATTTAATAGCGAGATATCGAAATAATATTTTTTCTATTGAAATGAGATTTTTACCACGCTTATTCACTTCACTCGATTGCAACATTGGAGCAATGCGTTGGCTGAATTATCTCATATTAATGTATCGCGATGACCGAATAATTATATGAGTTGTTGTATTATTTATATTCCTCGGTAGGGTGCCCGCATACATTATTGCACGTCTTATCTATATTAAGAATAGCGTTCTTTTTTACTCTATCGCTTAGCTCGCTTGATAAAATGTAGAATGAAAAAAAAATGCTGGTATGTGTGCATTATGGCAAATGACGAGTCTCAGAGTGATACAATATGACTAATTTGGGATTGGGGTAACGCGAAGCTTTTTATTTCTTAAAAGAGTGCCGCAACAACAAACAATTTTTTAAAAAACACCTATCTAGTAAACTTACACAGTTAAAATTTTTGTGAACAAGTTGTTTAAAAGTTTAAACAACTCTTGATTAACGGGTGACCTGATCTAAGAGTTGTTTAAAATGTTAAGCAACTCGAGTTGTTTAAAGTTTAAACACTTAGTTGATCAACATTTTGAACAACTTGTTTAAAATCACAATTTAAACAACCGGTGTTGTTTAAAGACGGTTGTTTAAAACGGAGCTGTTGTTCAGTGGAGGTTGTTTACACCAACTGGGTTGTTTAAAGAAAGTTGTTTAAAAAGGAGCTGTTGTTCAGCGGGGGTTGTTTACACCAACTGGGTTGTTTAAAGAAAGTTGTTTAAAACGGAGCTGTTGTTCAGTGGGGGTTGTTTACACCAACTGGGTTGTTTAAAGAAAGTTGTTTAAAAAGAAGCTGTTGTTCAGTGGGGGTTGTTTACACCAACTGGGTTGCTTAAAGAAAGTTGTTTAAAATGGAGCTGTTGTTCAGTTGGGGTTGTTTAAACCAACTGGGTTGTTTAAAGAAAGTTGTTTAAAAAGGAGCTGTTGTTCAGTGGGGGTTGTTTACAACAAAAGGGTTGTATAATGGGGTATAATTTGGGTTTGATACTCTGAATAAGTGCACCACTACTTCTGGGTCTCTATATAGGTATATGAAGACTAGGGTAATTCTGCAATTCATGAATTAGCGCCAAAACATGAGCGCGCATGCACGCACGTATAAACTGCATATATATAGGGATGCATGCAATCCCTATGGCAAGAAATTTAGCACACGTTATAACCGAGTGCGCGATCAGTGCCGCACTGCATGACGCGACGATTTTAAGTCTACCTGTATTCTGACATTTGCGTACAGATACCGAAATTTTAACTGTGAACTTACGCTAAAAACTTCAAAGTAGTTAATAGAAAAGTGATTTCAATTAAGCCATTGAATCCCCAGTCACTTAGAAGCGCGTCGGTAGCTTGGTCGGCCATGATGTTGTGTTGTGGGTTGGAAAGTAATAACTATTAAGCTAAATAAATGTAAGTATAGAGACAAACAAAATGGAGCCTGCAGAAACACGTGTGGTTGCTTTGGTAGTTTAATCCAGACTCAATGTCCATGTGCTTTTACATATGTATCAATCTGTGTAGTCAGCAAAAGACCCTTGCATACACTTGCATTGTGTGTATGCATCTAATATGAATAACAATGAGCTGTGCCTTAACAGCTGCACTGCATTTCTAAGTGGCATGTCAATTTCAATTGCATGTTAGTTTCAAGGAACCTGTTTCTAAACATAACAATGTGAAATAAAGCCTTTAGCCAACACGCACTTAACTGGCACGAGACACATGACGTCATATGTAAACAACACTGTCTAAAAGCTCTCGTATAGTAAATATAGCAGTCATTAAATTTTAAACAACGAATGTTTAACAAAATTACTTCTGTTTCGAGCAACATTGTTTACAATTTGATCAACTGTTGTTTAAGATAGTGTACAACTGTAAGTGAACATCACTTTTTTAAACAGCGTTTTTACTGTGTAAGACTGGTTCCCCCCTTCCAACACATGACTGAGCCCATGCACGTTACTCCACTGATTGAATGAGCGCACAAGAGCCCTCAGATTGAGCAATCTATTCAGTAGGAGCAAATCACGTGAACTTTATCTACCATTCAAATATAGCTTTTAATCAAAATTACATGGAATCAGTTCTTTATATGATTACCACTCACCCTGGCAATCTGGCCCAGGAGATTGTTTCTCTTGATGGTACCTGCTTCTAACATGTTGTTTTTCAACACCTAAAGTAATAATAATTAGTACAAATCATTGTGGATCAAAACAGAAGATGATATAATCACTATAACCGCAAATTATTAACTCTAAAAATATTACTTCATTAGTGTTTCGCCACATATGATTATCCAGAGTTATCCTCAACACATTATAATACTATAACTCCTAAATACCCCGAGTAACTTTTCAGATAACATAATAACATTCAAATCATCACAAATTACTACAACAAAATCAGAATCAAGTGCTTAACTCAGAAAATAAATCAACCTACTGGTGAAAAAACAAATGATATGCCACCCAATACAGAACTAATATCAATTCAACACAGATTATCATTCAAAACAATACCAAAATTGAAATGATACTTAATAGAATTGACAAAAAGGATGAGGCTCTGTCTTTTAACAGATAAAAAATTTGTCCCCTTGAGGGTAACAATGAAATGTTATGTTATCAAATAATAACATTCGATAGATACTCCCAACATTTGGAACCAGTACATCGCCTAAAAAATTCTAATTGCAACATCTCCAGTGTTTCGAATGATGCACACCGTCAAGATTCCCTAGTATTGCCTTTCTTTGGATACCATTGGTGTTTTGCATTAATTGTTTGCAGCAAAACACTTCAACGTTGTACAAAACATATACATAGTTGTCTTTACCAATTATTATTCAATTTATGTATTGAAGGCATACTTTTGTTACACTTAGTGAACATGCGTAAGCGCTCTATCAGAGTAAGATATGAAGCAGATGACAATCGTAGCCACCAAAACTCGTTATTTCACTCACTTACATACTCTCTTTAGCATGTTACGAAAGTCAGTGTGCAATTCATGCTACATGGATGGTTTGTTGCGGACGTTACGTGATGTTAACATGTCAGTCAGATCATCAATTTATACAAACTTTACTACACTATGTTGACTGGGGGTAATCGGTTTGATTTATTCTTGTCATGAAATTACAGTGTACCATTCAAGTTTATCACATACACGTGTTAGCAAAACATAATAAATCTATTTAACAATAAAACCGCAAAGAAATATCCTCGGCGTTTCTTTTGTGTTAGAAAAAAAAGAATGTTAAAACATCGCATATCCTGAGAATGGTACATTTACACGTCTTTGAGGAACATCAGATAAGAAAGGGAATTAAGGCCCTATTGATTTTTGTACAGTTTTGTTATACGAGCAAGGGAGGGTCAAGCTATTGAGTATTTAAACAACATGTGAGGATGATTCATGACAGGAGAGGAAAAATAAACGATTTTGGAGACGTTTCAGCTTATTACCCACGTACTGACAAACATTTTCATGATAGTTTGCCGTGACATTTTAAATGCAGCGTGAAGAATCTTTGCTCTGTTTTTCGTTTGCAATTTACTTGATGAATATTGATTTGCGCAAGTGCTCTGACTATATTTGTAGAGGATCAAGAGGGAGGGATGGCAGGGTCACTTAAGGGAAAGAGGGTGCGAATTATGAACCCCGTTATCCATTTTCTTGAATTCAGGTCTTTCTTTATGTATCACTAGACCGATAGCCTGTATCATTTTAACACACACCATTTTCTACACAACACATTGCTCCCGTCCCCAAATTTCTCTTGATTTAATGGGGGGGGGGGGGGGGGGGTTCAAAGAAGGTAGAGGGTAGGGTGAATGTTCTGAACTACACCATGCACAATTTACATTTTTCAGATTGCACTGTTCCAAATTTCACTGTTCCATAAAAATATGAGAGATAATTCAGATTTAATGTTATCTGTATTACAGATCCACTCATGGTCATTGATCATCGATAAGAAAGAAATATATTGTTTGCGCATGGCTATATACAATTATCAACTTCAACGAACTTTTGGTATGTCGATTCGGGTTACAAAATTGTGTAAACAATTTGCTATTCAGTGATACCTCATGCACATAACGCAAAGTTAAAAATGTGTTGTTAAGCTCTGGGAGATCAATCTAGATCCATGCTACAAGGAAACGAGAAAACTTTATCAATGGAAATGTTAAAGCTCTCAAAGTGCCATTTAGCTATTTGGTCGTAGTTAAGAATTAAAACAAACAGAGCCACAATCTGCTTCGTTCATATCTGACATGGTGTATGAAGACAAATATATATGCCACTTCTGGTCGCCTGACACAGAGAAGCAATCAGAACCCTTCCAGTTCCCTCCATACCCTACCACCACAGCGTCCTGGGACAGCGCTGCCATGCCAAGCAGGTTATAGAAACCATGAACCGTTCTTTCCAAAACGTATTTTCACTAGTGGTGGAGCGAAACTGTAAACCTGGTTTTTAGGAACACATCCATTAGCAAATACTGAAGTCTTCTTCCCTTTCATCTCTATATGACCTAGGTCAAGGAGCTCCTTCGCACCGGCAACAAAATGTGCACTCTTTACTGCTTGCAATTTCGGCATGGATCCCTCTACATTTGTTTTCTTCAACGACTTTTCAAGATCATTAGAGTACAAATGAAGTTCAATAAGGATATCGTCATTTACATCCTTCGTCATGCTGTTCGTCAAGTTCGCAATAGATCTCTCTATCTTCTTTATCGTTTGTTTCTGATGAGCAATATCTTTGTCCAATTGCTTGCTTGCATCCTCCCGAATATCATTGACCTCTTTTATTAGTTTTTTCTCGTTTTCCTGGAGGACTGTTATTTTCTTGGCAAGCACATCTCTAATGCTACATTCCAATTCTCCAAGGTGACAGTTTATGATCCTTTTTTGCTGCTCAGCATTTTCCACAGACTGTTCAGCTTGGGTTTTCCTGATTTTACTCTCTTGACTAAGAGTGACTTTTTTCTTTCTCAATCCCTTCTCCAGATCTTCTTTCTTGATAATCCTGTGACTTTGATGGCTTTCGATGAAGCACGTAATACAGATAAATATCTCACACACTTCACAGAAAATGTTCTTGCACTCTGTCTTGTGCAAGACACAGGAGTTTGGTAACAGACACTCATCGTGAAGATCATCCTGAAGACCTCTCAATGAAAAGTTTGGCGGGAGTCCAGCAATCCTATAAGGACCTAGCTTGGTGCGGTTCCTACAGAGAGGGCAGTCCATGTAATCCCAAAATGTATGTTTCTCATCGTAAGTTTCAAGGCAGTCCTTACAGAATGTATGTCCACACTGAAGGAGAGTGGGGCTTTTGAAGGCTTCAAGACACAACGGACAGGCTAGACTATCAGGGCACAGTTTTTGTTTGTTGGCCATCTTTATACCGCAAATCTATATTGAGGAAATAGACGATTAAAATATTTAGCCGGACAGAAGTATACAAAGATGATGTTATTTTGTCTTACATGATATTATGTATAATACTACTGTCAAACCCAAGCCTGTCTATAACGACCGCCCTAGGGATACACAAAGAGTGGTCTTTGAAGACAGGTTCCTGTACATGTTTCAATGAGAAACCATGTTCAAGGGAATAACAAAAAATCTAAGTCCGGGGCCCGTTAAACGCCCTACGTAGATATATACCAGACAAATTGTGGTAACGTGCATGGAAAAACTTGATTTGATTGGCTGTTCGGTGATGTTGCCATTGTAATTAATACCGATGGCAAAATTACCATCAGAGTTAAGTTCTATCATACATACGGGGCCCACAGATCGCGTCTGCTATTGTGCGCGGTGAGCCAAGTCCGTCGTAAAGTCCGACGACCACAGGCCCGACCACCCGGTCCTGAAAGACATGCAGCACGAGCAGACGGTGTACTGTTTGTTGGAAGAGTCTGTGTCAATTATTAAACCCAACATTTATCACGCAAGTGCAGTAAATTTACCTGTTTTACACTTATTTCAGATGAAATTTTATGCCGTAATTTATCACTTAATTAGCTGACTTACCAAACTTGTCTCGGCTCATATTAGATGAGATGAAGTCGAACCGCAGCGAATATAACTACACTCATACTACCTAGCCTGTCGGATCGATTATGACTGTTAATTCTAGCTCTCCTGCCAGCCGGACGTGTCGCGCGCGCACATAACTGAAAATACGTATTTTTAGTTCTATGGTCGCGCTCCCAATCAGCTCAGCTGAGAAAATATAAGACACCGTCAACGCTAAAACAGAGACAATATTGGGGAGTAGTGCGATCTGTGTTAGATGCGTGTAAGGTGAGAGGACATAATGATCGAAGAATTTAAAAAATATATAAAAACGGACAGAATCTGGACAAATGCCAATAGGGCTTACAGTGAAGATTTCAGCATCTCGTTCGCGAAGCAATCAATTTGAATGATTAGCGTGCATTGCATTATCTGAGCGTGATTTTCATGGATAATTTGAAGTGTCGCGCTTTTTTGACACAGGGTGCCCTCTGGCTTAATGCGTACATAATGCGATATTTTAGTCCGAAAACATGGTAACTCGAAATTGGTTTTGTAACAGTGGCTCAGCCAAAATGTATTGAGATAAAACGAGGATATCCTATTGAATATAATCTGTTTCAATTCGTTAAGGCCGTTCACTTTTCTGTTGCCGTCCTTTATCTTCCAAAACGAGAAGTTTTATGAAAGTTTTAGGACTCTGACTAATACATAAACACTGCCGCTCACATAGTGGGAATATTTGTTTTACCCCAATTTATGGAATTATTTTGACAACGATTTATTCCTAAAAGATCTAGATAAAGTATACATTCTCAGATGTTATTGAATAATAATTTGCCAGTGTTTTTTGTGCATGACTGCTAAAACATGGGTATGCTCCTATGCTTATCAACTAGGGGATCTACGCCCTTAAGTCATAAATGACAATAATGAGGATTAATGCCCAACAAAAGGGCACTAATATAGCACATCGACACGGTTTTGATCATGGGGCCTCACAGTTACGAGGCCATTGCTTTGCCACTGAACCATGACTGTATGCAGCGGGGATAGGGTAGGGGGCAGTTCCCACAAAAAAAGAAGAAGAGGAAAATGCAATAAATTATCAATAACTCACTGAATTCCCCCCTGTCCCCAACAGAAAGACACATTTGTGTGCCCATCCCTTGAGCCATAATGAAAATCCTCCGTACGGTCATGTAAGGCCCCGGGATCAAAACCGTGTCGATGTGCCATATTAGTGCCCTTTTGTGGTCCATTAATCCTCATTACTGTCATTTATGACTTAATGGCGTAGTTCTCCTAGCTGATAAGCATTGTAGCATACACATGCTTTAGCAGTCACGCATAACAAACACTGGCAAATTATTATTCAATAAAATCTGAGAATGTATACTATTATCTAGAGCTATTAGGAATAAATCATTGTCATGATAATTCAATAAATTGGGTTAAAAAAAAATATTCCAACTATATCAGCGACAGTGTATTTGTGACCCTGCCCATTGCCATTCCAAGTGGAAATATATTTTCTTCTTCTGGTAGCCCAATAAACAAAATCACGTGAACATCACGTCAATATCAAGGTATCGACTTGAGGAGAGTTACGTTCTTCAAACACCTGACATTTACGTAAATGTGTTAATACGTTTATTGCACTAGGTAACTTAAAACACACGTACACTAAATCACGCAATTGTCACTGCAATATCACCATTATAATAACGTGATTATCCCTACCTTGGAGACCATGGTTTGTAAACCTAATACTCCCGTGTTTGTTTGGTTATGAAATTACATCTTCATAAACGAAATTATCGCGTCACAGAAACACGTGAAGCGTTAGTGATAGTTTTAGTCAAAATATCTGCGTGAAATTCACGTGAATATTACGAGGCTGACTTGAGATGAATCATGTTCTTCATTCACGTGAAATTTACGTCGAAGAGGAAATATGTTACTGTAACCCGCGTTCAACCCAATAATTACGCAAATGTTACACAATAAATGAACCAAAATAATGACGTTCTCATCCCGTTTCTGAACATCGTGTCTTGGATCTTCAATAATTACGTCCAGGCGCGCCGGAAGCAGTTTGGGATTCGAGGGGGTGGGGGTGGGTGGGGGGGGGGGGGGGGTGCAAACATCCCAGAAGAGAAAGCTAGTTGCAACTGGTCCAGTTGATGAACCAGTTAATGCCAACAGGTAACCCTGGAAATTGAAATGGGCTAAATGATCCAGTTGATCCAGGCCAGTTAGAATTTAACTGGTCTAGCTGAGCCATTAGAACCATTTGGTAAAACTTCCAACCTGCTGAACAGCAACAACACTTCAATACTGGTACGTCTGTATTTCCAATGTAAAGGCATTGGTAATAAGAAGACTTACATAATTTAATTAATCGAAATTTTTTCATATACTTGTATTTTATTGAAACTATTTTAGTTCATAGTTAATGTTTCCCTTATTCATGTTTAACTAAATGTAATGTATACGAAGTAGCGAAATGTCCTAATAACTGGTAATTTATATTTGTAGTATTTTCGAAATGAATTGCATATAACTAAATCATCAGTAATTAAGAAATATGCTGTAAATTTAGATAAATTGTTTAAAAAACATAGATCTGCACGCACCCCATATTCAATATGCAAATTAATTGGTGTCAGCTGGTTCAACTGGAAATATGCACACTCCAGTTATCAACTGGTGCAATGAAAATATGCCAACAGTCAGTTATCAACTGGTGAACATAGAAATATGCCAACAGTCACGGGATTATCACCACGGAACTTAAATGGTAACTGTGAAACCATCAAGACACCCAAGAATAACTCATTTTCACACCTGGAAAACACGGAATACCCAGCTTATATTAATAATCCGTTTGAGTCACGAGATCATCATCGCGGAACTGCTGGCAACTTTGACTACCATTTAAATAGGTGTTTTAAGACACCTAATAATTACTAATTTTTCACACCTAAAAGTCACGTATGCCCAGTTTAGATTAATAATCCGTTTGAGTCACGAGATCATCACCGCGGAACCTATGGCAACTCTGACTACCATTTAAAAAGGTGTTTTAAGACACCTAATAATTCGTAATTTTCACACCTAAATATCACGGATTCACAGCTTAGATTAGTAATCAGTTTTAGCTACGTGATCATCACCAAGAAAGTTTCGGTAACTTTGAAACTATTTAAAAAGGTGTTTTAAGACACCTAATAATTACTAATTTTCACACCTAAAAGTCACGTATGCCCAGCTTAGATTAGTAATCAGCTTGAGCCACGTGATCATAACCAAGACATTTATGGTAACTTTGAAACCATTTAAAGAGGTGTGTAAGACACCTCAGAATTACTAATTTAATATAACCAGAGATTCACGGACAGAACAATAAGACGATTAGCCGGTGTAAGTAACGTGATTATTACCATCAACCTTGGATAACCTGTGAAACCAATCGATAAAGGTGTTTACAAGACCAAATAATTACCTATTTATCACCACCATCGGTTAACGGACAAAAAACTCGTTGCTTGGTCAAGTGGTTATTTGGTCATAAACACTTGATTTACAGAGGTAAGTGGAATCACGTTTCTCCAGTCGCGTGATAAATTGGTGGTTTTTAGGTTACATGAAAACGTGAACAGGAGTACCTTTTTTGTTCAAATGAAGGCACGTGTCGATAACGTTTAAATCTAGTTCAAAGGGCACTATACTTTGAAATCACTTAAAATACACTCCCAGAAGAGGTTACTTTTTAGTGTTCTGTTTATTGGGAGAGGACCTGGGTAATTTCAATATCTCTGATTTTTTTTTCTTAATAAAAGAGTTTCATATAATCATTACCGTACTATATCATGGAAATATCTTTGGAAACAAAAGCTTAGGAATGTTATTAAAGGGATGTTTGAATTCCAAACACACTAAATAAAACGAAAAATCAAGTGTGAAGGGCACCTCGCTGCCGCATACGTGAATGCAAAATAATATTATTATGTGTATTACCTCGATGCACATTACATGAGAATAGTCGAGCATAACATTACCAGAATTATCCTGTTTCTAATTGTTACGAGCGAGTGAATCGAACGAGCATAATTATGGTAAAAATGTAATTTCGATAGAAAAGATATAAAATATTGAGGCACCTCGTTGTCAAATAGAAGGCCGACTATTCGGGCACCTCGTTTCTAAGAGATGGAGGTCTTTAGGAACTTCGCTGCCTGAAATCACGGACCCTGCTGAAATCAACAAGTTGCTAAAGGATGCGATCGAACAAAGCGAATAAGGGAGAAAGCTTTTCCTCATGAAATAGTTATCGAAATCGACGTTATTCCAAAATAATTACAATTTATTAATACAATAGCTTAGTTTGTAGAGCAGTGGTCTCGTAATCTGGTGACCCGGGTTCGAAACCAAATCGATGCGATAGTGCCCTTTGGTAAGGCATTAATCCTTATTACCAGTTTCCCTCGGAGAGGAACTAAAGCCGTCAGCCGTCTGGTCGCTTACTTACAAGCATTTATGCTTTCTTAGCAGTCAGGTACAATAACCACCACCACAAAGGTAATATAACAATTCTCTCGCGGGTAAACCGAAATGACCTCTAGCTCTTGCGTCACCTAGTTAGAAAAAATACTGTTTTTAAGCCATGCATTTCTTTACGCTTATTACGTTAGGTTCTTTTGGTTGAGTAGTTTCAGTCAATAAGGCACATGTATTTAAAGAAAGTAACCGGGGTCGAGAATCCTTACTTTCCGAGTGAACAACAAATATCGTTAATAATAGAATCATTGTACCTTGTATAATGTTATAAGTATGTGAATCAGCAGGCCATTTGTACGTGCTGGACAATCGACACAAAGTAAGAGATTCGCTAAAATCGCCATTGTCGTTATAGTAGCATACCCATGCAGACGTTGTGTGTTCGGACAGGTTGTACCCGGAAAGTCGATTTAAAACAGCAATTTGAAAAAGTATACAAGCAATATTTCATAAAAACTTCTATGTGATGTCGGACAATTTTAGGAAGGACAAATATTCATGATGGTTAGTGCTATTTTATGAATATTTGTCCGTTAAATCCGGCGACAAAAGATCTAGAGAAGTCTTTATGTTTGTTAAGACAGTGTCTGGACACCTTCCTCTCCATTTATACGTTATAAGATGGGTGGTTGTTGCGAAGTGTTTGGGTCACCTCACTTCCCAGTAGCCCTTCTACTGTTCCTTGTTGCTGGTGCTGGTATGGGAACCAGTAAGGCAATGGGACTCTACCTGAAGGATATCAGCCGACATATTATTGGAACACCTTCAACGGATCCAGAACTGCGAATCGCCCTGGTCCTCTTCAATGTATTTGCTCACATACCAGGTATGGTATTGATTCTTCTTCTTCTTCTTCTTCTTCTCCTTCTTCTTCTTCTTCTTCTTCTTCTTCTTCTTCTTTTCCTTCTTCTTCTTCTTCTTCTTCTTCTTCTCCTTCTTCTTCTTCTTCTTCTCCTTCTCCTTCTTTTTCTTCTTCTTCTTCTTCTTTTTTTCTTCTTCTTCTTCTTCTTCTTCTTCTTCTTCTTCTTCTCCTCCTCCTCCTTCTTCATCTTCTTCTTCTTCTTCTTCTTCTTCTTCTTCTCCTTCTTCTTCTTCTTCTTCTTCTTCTTCTTCTTCTTCGTTATTGTTATTGTTTTAATTCTAACTCCGTGTATCATTAAAATGTGACTAGTTACGCCAAAATGTATTCGCTAAAAAAGTATTCCATCCTGCGTTACCTTTGTGCAATGATTTTGCGGAGGTTCTTGGCAGGCTGTCAAATATTTTTTTAATTTTTCATCTATATTTTGAGGAAGCATGATCACATCTCTCCTGTTCTGGCTGAGCTACATAGGCTTCTTGTCAAGAGCAGAATTGAATTCAAGTTCCTGCTGCTCACATGTAAGGCAATTCTTGGTCAGACCCCAGGAAATGTGTCATCTTTATTCGACTTTCGAATAACGTCGATTTAGTGAAAACCAAACATTAGAAACCGCTATACTATAATGTAAGATGGAAATAGCAATTTTAAACATATTTTGTTAATATAAGTGTCTTTCTTCCTCGCTCGCTTCGATCGTTCCCAAACAGTTACGATGTAAATCGCTTCGAAACACTGTACAGGTATTAAGCACTATACAAGTGTGACTATTATTGTTAATTAAAAAGGTGATGAATTCAGGCATCGATGTGCCTAAACAGCTCCATATTTGGGCAATACGCCTGCACAATATGTCCAAATATCCTATTGAGAGCGAGGTGTCCGAATATATCTTAAATCGTATATTTCGAAATTTCATTTTACCACGCTTGTTCGATTCACCGCCCCTTTCAACATTTAGAAACATTTGGTAATTCTGGGCAACGAGATACCCGGACCAAATTTCATATCATGCGAACAAAAATTGAAAACCACAGAAGGTTTTAGGGAGTTTTGATTTGCTGTCAGGGTGAAGATTTTTTTTTTTAAAGTGAATAAGTAGACGAAAATTAACGCATGTACATGAAGGTTTGCTGTACTGCACTATAGAAGTTTGAACGTGGTAAAAATGAAATTTCGAAATATACGATTTAAGATATATATTCGGGCACTATTCTATAAGGCTATTTTGGCAACACTTTTCAAACATAATCTTTAATATCATAGTTTTTCAAAAGTCATAAAGAAGAGCTATAACACTTTTTGTTTTCAATGCCTGAAAAGTAACAGTTTTTCTTCAGACCCATTTTAACAATTGGAAACGATGTTCATAGTCTTAGTTATGACATTCTGTTTCTAGAAATGGATGTTTCGTAAAAGCCTCACAGAACTTCCTGAACAATCGTTTTTGTTTTGTTGTTGGACCAATTGACAACGGACAATATTGGGATGTACGCAGTAACCAATAGATTAAAAGGAGTAAAACACGTGCTTTGCAACTCTCAATATTTTTAATCTTTTCACTTATAACAGCTCTACTTGTGGCAGTCATACAAAGAGATTCGATCATACACAAGTATGTCCTCCGTAGGAGGACTAGAGGGCCAACTAAAATCGTGACCTTTGACATTTCATAGGTTTTGCATTGGATGCATTATGGGGGTTTTGTCCGATTTGAACGACGGTTTTGGAGGGTCAATGAATATTCATGAGCAATGACGTAAAAAATACGCCAACTACTGTTTGATGATTGGCCATCGACAAAATGTTTTATGTATTAGGCCATGCATAAAACATTTTTTTCATTCCCAGAATTCCCTACGATTTGAGCACGAAAATGGCGATTGTGTGAACTGCAACTTTCAAGTTATTCAATTACGAACAATGAAACACTTTTCTTTTAAGTGAATTTCTATTATAATAGAAGTTTGTCAAGTACATCTCAGTGAAGCAGAAAATCTTCAGGCGAACATTGACATCGGAGTGATACCCTATGATATCAAGAAAAGTAAGTAAAGATCCATTTTGTGTGAAGGTCTCTGAAATAATTGTGATGTGTTCGTCATTGCAGTGAGGGGCTCTCCGCATTGTCACAACGTATTACCCGGTTAACCCCCTAGATCTATACCCTATCCTCTTTTCTTTCTTCTGACCAAAGAATATTAATTGATTGAATGAACTCTAATTTAAGTCATCGACGGTAATATTTTTTAGAAACAATCAGGATTATACCGTAGGTTATTTCATGAGAGCACATTTCATAAAGTTCAGTTCATAACTTGATTACCGATAGTAATCAGTCGTAGATGTAGACCTGTTGTAGACTGCGCAAATGGCTCATTGCTAGTCCAAGCCGATGAGATCTCGTCGAGCAGTTTATGATTTTCAATTCGCCGGTGCTAGCCGGCTGTAACACTCCACCAAGAAGCGACTGCGTTTCTTGAGCTGGCGCGGCTATAACAGTGTGTTACTGTAAAGCCTAGGCTAGTATTCATAGCATAGTCTAGCCTGAATTTTCTGTCTCTTTCGTTCGTTAGCCTCTGATTGGGTAGGGTCGGCTCCTCTCTTGACGTCAGCCAACCCTACCCAAATCAGAGGCTAACGAACGAAAGACTCAAACTCAAAGAGACAGAAAATTCGGGCTAAGCCAGCAGAGCCTAGGTCTAAGTTAGATCTATCATCTATGATCTAGACTAGGTAGGTCTAGTCTAGATCTAGCACTTGAGTATAAACGGCATTTAACCCCGCATCTAGTATAGTATAGTATAGGCGTCGATCTAGGCCTAACGCATTCTAATAAAAAAAAGACTCAAAAAATGCCTGGTTTAGGTGGATCAATGTGGAAGTTATGGAGGGGGGGGGGGTGCACAATCATTCTGTGCCCCCTTTTTCAGATGTGGCATAGGTCTAGATCTAGGTCTAGTCTCTAGAGCCACCTAGACTAATAATAATATAAAACAGAGGCAATTAGATCTAGATCTATAGCTTGTGTTATGCCATAGCAAAGACTTCCATAACCATGGGTCTAGGCTCGTTTTTGTTCCACTAGACTAGACTAGTCGTGCGCATGTGTCATTATTGTGATCCAGGTCAAGATTCAGCCTAGTTCGAATGTAGATCTAGAGGTCTAGGCTAGATCTACCAAAAAAAAAGGTGTCTCCTCCCACCCCCCCCCCTCCCACTTCCCCTGATTTCGCTCTTAGTTATGTCATTGTGCCTTGTTTGAAATAATTGGTTTATTTTCAGGATTTTATGCCACCACTTTTATGTTGGTGAGAATTCTGGATCCAACCCTACATTATTGTGATATGGATAATATATTTCTTTCTCTAAAGGACATGAACAAAGTTATAAACTAATAACTAATGCATGCATTTGATATTAGCAGGAACCTTACTAAGTTTCTGTTTTCTTTTAATTGTAGATCCTGAACAAAGAAGCAGATAATGATCACAGAAGTGCAACAAAGCACCAGGACCTGATCATCAAATGTTATGGTGTAGATCTAATCAGGAACAGGACACATAGTTTGAACTCTGGCAAGGTATGTTTGTATGAAGTTCAAAAATATTCTGGCTGTATAATCTAAGCCCATGCGAACACAGCACTCATCCTTGGACTATATACAAAGATTTGGGGGAACTGTCATCTTGTGTTGCATTATATCTTGTAATTCTCATTTATTCTCTAGCTTTATTTATATAGGTGACAAACTATGGTGTTGCTACAGTTTATTCTCTCAGCATATTAAAAGATGTACTCAAAGGCATTTTTTCCTAAATTTTACATATTATATCTAACAAACTTTTGTTTACAAAGGTCTAGCAAATAATAGCTTAAAATAAATTGGAAGTTACTTTTAAAATAATTGGAAATACATATAAACCTTTACTCTTCTCTTCAAAAAAGGCCCTATGAGATAGAAATAAGTTTATCATTTTTTAATAAAATTAAAATGCAAGACCTAAAAAAAGTGGGGAAGTACTATTTTTGAAAATCCAATATAATGCAGCAGTTTTAACCTTATTTGATTTCTCTCTTTTTGTTTTTATAATGCAGGTCGTCCCATGCAGAAGGTTTGATACCCAGGCTTCTTTTGTACAAGTCCCTAGACCACCCTCATCTTGAGAGCTGTTCCAGTGTCTGGGATCCCTACAACATCAGATTTCCAGGACGCTACTTCACAATGGGGACCACAAGAGTACCAACATACTGAGATGATCAGCACGTTTTAGTTGCCTACTATATCTACAACTACAAGGCACTCTGCAAGAAGACTGGGAATGGTGCACAAGATAGTCAATGGTCTCTCCGCTCTCCCTTGAAATGAAATGATGTAGTTCAATAGTAATACTGTAGTAATATAATTAATGACATTACTAATAATAACAATATTAAAAATAGTAGCAGTAATAACAATGATAATACAGGTAGTAGTAAAAACAACAACAATAATGTCTAATGTAAGATAAAGTACTCATAAAACTCAGTAAATACCTGTGCTTTACATAATAAAAATAGCATGTTGATATTATTGAATATTTTTTTTCAAAATATACAGTAAACTTTTACAACTGAAAAATTTGAATTCAAGAGACAGCACCCCCCCCCCCCCCATCCATTTGTCATCCTTTTGTTGATGTCATGTTGGATTTAAAAAGATCTTTATAGAAACAAAATATGTTGATAAATGAGTTCATAAATGTTAATAAATTAGTTAACACTGCTTAATTCTGTTCTTTTCATTTTCTTATTTTGTGAAATATATGTGATGGTGCTGGTGATTATGATGATGTAGGCACTCTGTAATGATAATGCTGTATGACTGAGGTGAGATGGGGTCTGATGCAGTCTTGTGTAGAATTGAGTATGGTGTTCGACCTTTCGATGTTTGTTTATATCTGGTATCAGCGAGATAGATTTAACCATCTTTCCTAATGAGAGAGAAAGCGGAAATGTAACAAGAGAGTGGGTAAGACTAATGTATGAATACAGTAAAAAAAAAAAAATGGTTTACAGTAAAGATGAGGGGGGGGGGGGGGTTAAATAAAGAATAAGTCAATGCCAAAATGATGAAAGCATAGGTAATTGGGGTGTGGATGGGGGGAGGGAGGTTAATAGAGCCTATGGAAATGTCAATATTGGAAGGGGTCCCTGTATTAAAATGTTACTGTTTGGGGGGAGGGGGCAAATTTAAAAAAAAGCAGTGGCAATTAACGAATGCAAAAATTTAAATTTCATTGGGGATGGGGCACAATATGAAGAACATTGAAGTCGAGGTGAGAATGATTCTTTATTTGGACACTAAAAATATGAATATATCACTTGTTAAGTCGGCTAAATGATCAGTTCCGTTTTTTCTGATTTAAACAAATATTTAAGTTAATAAACGAACAAAAAAAAGAGGTAAAAAATGAATTGAGGTACCACAGTGAAATGGGGTCATTATTTTTGCCTTTTAACTGAACTGAATTTAAAAAAATGTACTTTCCATCCTGGTGACAGTGAAGTTTGTGGCCCCAACTAAGTGAACCATTTAAAAGTTTATTCCCCCCCCCCCCCCAACACACACACCTCCCAACTCTGCATGACCTTTGTTCTACATTTATCCGGCCCAATTAAGGATTATAGTAACGCATGCGCATTGTCTTTTTTCATTGCGATAATATGCTAATAAGTGGAAAAGAGCTCATGAATATTCCAAATTTTAATTTAAGTATTTTGCGCGCTACGCGCAGTCCAAAATCCCCATTTCGCTGGTGCACTAAAAATTTGTCGTCTTCATAGGCTAATACATGAAAAGTGGAAGCAGTGTGCACTTTTGACCCTCCAAAATTTCCCCATGGCTAGACGGATGCAGAAGCGGAGTTGAACCCCCCTGCAGTCATATATCGACAGCGCCCCTTACGTCGTGTCCTGCTGATTGGTGGTTCTTGCATGGTCTCTATAGGTGTCATGTTGACATCCTTCGCTACGAACAAAGCTTCGATTGGAATCTTCCTCTCAGTTAGTGGTAAGAATAATTGAGGCAACATCATAATTTGTATATATTCTGTACGTGGAAGTGTGGTGGTATAGTGGTTCATTCACTTGTCTCTCAACCAAAGGGTTGAGGGTTCGAATCCCAATCCGGTACTAAGTTCTGTTGGCAAGGTATTAATTCACACGTGCTCCTCCCCACCCTGGTGTACATGGGTACTTGTCATTTGCTGGGGTAATACTAATGACAGGGCCCTCAGGAAGAACAGCATTGATGCTGATGAAGATTCCTTGGGTGAACAAAATTGTTACTATTATAATTTGTTATAATAACATTTCATTTATAAAGCGCCTTTTCATGAGATATAGAAAATACGTACAAACAAAAACGGAAAAACAAAACAGGAAATACTTGCAAACAAGCAAATAAGAAAAAGAACAATAGAATACATAGCTTAAATTAATTGCAAAACAATACGAGGACAAAACAATTGTTTTTCAGACACTTTTTGAAAGCTGCGAGAGTATGGCAATTCTTTAATATAGGAGGTAAGGAGTTTCAGGTTTTAGGGGGAATAACTGAAAAATCATCAACACCTATTTGTTTTACTTGTCCGAGGGACGGTATGTGCATTACTGCGAGGGTGTATTGTACATGGATGTTGCACCTAGGCAGGCACGTAGCCACGGGGGGGGGGGGGGATTTTTTTCTCCAATATCGGTTGAATTGTTTAAGACCCCTCCCCAGGACGTCGATCAATTACATGTATGTCCCCCCCCCCCCCCCCAAACAAAACATCAACATCTGGCTACGGCCCTGCACCTAGGTATCATAGAATTTAGAATGGTCTTCATTGCTTCAATTAAGCATACCTCTCATTTTACATAATTGTATCATGGCTCACACTCTCTTTCTCTCTTTTCTTCACTGCCCTATCCAACTGCTACCTTTGGTCTTCTTTAACTCTCTCTCTCTCTCTCTCTGTCGGCTTCCCCACCATATACAACTGATTTCGTGTAACTTATCAAACTAAAGTTGTTACGCCTGTATTTTAACATTACCGAAATTGTCTATGATTATGATTATTTCTTTTGTATACTGATATGTAACCTTCTAACCAGTGAAAAACGAATTTCCGAATGTACGATAAATGCTCAATTTCATTTTCAATTTCAATTTTGTTACATTTTTAAAATTCCTTTTATTTGTATACGATGTAGGTTTTGGAAATTGTTTCGTCCTGACCTCGGCCTCTATCGCACTGAATGAACTAGCCGACGAAAATTTTAACCTCATCTACAGCATTTCTATGAGTGGTTCTGGAGTAGGAACGGTGGCTTTGCCTGTCCTGACCGAATATCTCCATCAGTCTTACGGTTGGAGAGGTGGGTTTCTTATCGTAGGTGCACTACTGGCCAACATCATTCCTTGTGCCCTAGCGGTGAGATTTGGTACAGCACCCAATGGGACGGGTGAAGACCGTTGCAGCTCGGAAGACGAGGAGGTTTCAGAAAGACTTTCGTGTGATATACCAACCGGATCCTATAGTACTGCACGCTACCGTGGTGGACATAGAACAGAAGACGAGACGGAATTTGACAGCGATCCGAATCATATCTCACAGAGGGAGTCCTATCCATTGATGACTAGTCATTCAGAATCCTCGACTGACCTAAGTGAGGAGAACAGTACGCTGTCTAACTGCACCACACTATGGGCCAGCTTTCGCGCGTCGGATTTTTATATCGATCCAGCATTCAATTTCTTCTTCTTAGCGATGATATTGATTTCTTTTGGGTACTGTGGTTGGTACAACCTCATCATCCCTCACGCTTTGGAGAAAGGGTTAGCAGTAGAAGAGATCCTAATTCTTACACTCTCTACAGCTGTTGGCAGTGTGAGTGGCAGGGTCCTTGTTGGTCTCCTCTGTGACAACCGCTTTAGTCCAGTCACCATATACCTTATATGCACTTTCCTTGATATAGTTTCACTATTGTTTGACGTGTTTCTTTCATCCCTCTACGTCATCATTGTGTCGTCATTTATCAGAGCAGGAACTATAGGAGGGAGAGCAATATTGGGAACTCTTGCAGCCCGGGAGAGGGCGTCTCCTGGCAAGAAGGATATTGTATTTGCCCTTGGACTTTTTTGTTTCGGTATTGGGCTTCTACTTGGGACCTTCTATTCAGGTATGTTGGTTTGGAAGCAGATGTTGTACTCTAAACAAACAAATAGAAAAAGAATAAACAAACAAACATGTGTATCATGATAATAATATCGAAATTTTGTAATGTGCCACAATCATGTCTGTCAAAATTGTCAAAATGGCGCAGGTGTGAGAAAGTGATATGATTGTGGCCATGCATTCAAACGTAATTCAAGAAAAGAAAGCAAAATACACATAACTTGTTACATACTTCAGGAGATGTTTTGGCAATAATAGAATTAAATCATCATTTCCAACTTAAAAGCAAGGTTTCATCCGTCCAATATACAGGTATCACTTGAAACATTTAAGAGATACTGTTAATAGCTAATACAACATTATTGTAATACAAGTTGTACCAATGTAGTCCTGAGTAAAACATAATTAAACAAGCTTAGATGTTGGGAACAAAAACGTAGTTAAATGAGATTTGAGGTGTGAATAGGAGTTCTCATTTCAGAGTTGAGGATGAAGTGTGTTCCATGTTAATCAGTTCAAGGCAAGAAAGTGATCATGATAATAGACAACATGGAATATCGTGATTAGCAAACCAAAATTCACAAACTCCCCGCATTTCTTTGTTCACATTGTTTTGTTAGAGTAATGCTATTGCATGACATTCAGGCCAAGCATTTAAGACTACAACGCTAAAAAGACTATCATATCATATGAATGTAAAGAATGATATTGCTCAGACTATTGGCTTACAATTAATGAGCCTTATGGGTTATGTAATATTTATTGTTAAAATGATTCCCATTTTCTGTTTTTATCTCGTATCCTAGGAGCAATAGCTCACATATCATCGCATTATGACGTCACATGGTGGCTGGTAGCTGGTATATGTTTGGAGATAGCCATCTTCCTGACTGTATTAGTACCCTTACTTTTCAAGAAGAGATGACCGTTGACAAGGATAGGCGATCATTATCACGATAAAACATTAACAAACTTATTTTAATCAAGATGAGGTTAAGATTTTCAAGAATAAGATTTTTGTTTGGTTTCCCAGATGGTACGGAATCTACCTTTAATTTTGTCATTTTATATGCAAAACACTATATTCTCTGCGAAATACAAAAGGGAACAGCTATCTTTGAATTCTTTTAAGACGATGTTTAAACGTTGTTATGAAGTTGAGCGGGTTCTTTCTATCAAACGCAATAAATTTGTTGTTACTTGATAAATGGAGAGGTTCTGGTTGAAACTGTGGGTAAGAGGTGACTCCAATAGGACTATTTACTGATGGGCGCAGCCCCGAAGCAAATAGTACAATTAGAGTCACCGAGGCCCATAGTTTTAACAAGTTTTTTTCTCGAAAAAAGGCAGGGTATATTTGTTTTAAATCCTGCACTCCCGATTCCCCCCCCCCCCAAAAAAAAAAAGAGAGAAAAAACATTGAATTAATTTGTTTTTTTAAATAAAGTTGTATAAAGATTTACAATTTGGTTTGAAAAATATAAAACAAAATATATCATGCACTATTTCAAGCCACTAGGGAAATTATGGATTCCTCGGCGACAGAAATAGCACTACTTTCTTCGGGGCAACGTCTCTGGGAAGTAAGTGCTATTCCTGCCACATCGATCCATAATTTCAACTAGAGTCTCTCAGTGCATTTAGTTGTTTACTATTTGAGTACCCATGATGATCACAAATGGATGAATATTTCCAAAGACAGGATATTATTTATTAGTTGAGTACCCATACTGGTCAAGAAAGTATACCAAATGCCAAAGATATGATATTATTTATCATAAAATGATGACGTGGATCCTAATCAAATGATTGGTTGAAAGTGTACACGTGACCATGCATTTATTTTGGCAAACGCGAAATTTGGATAACTACCGGTCATTATCCTATGGTAATGACCGGTCATTGGCGATCATGTTTTGCGATCGTAACCATTGAGATTTCATCGTTTTACTTTTACTCGTGAAAATGGCTACCGCGGAATTTAAAACGCCTACGTTTGAAATGCTTTCGACTGAAGAAATGAGGGTGAATGGTGCTAGCTGTTAATTGATGATTTTGTTGCTCTAAAATGACGGAAGAAGTGACATGTGTCCGATGTGGAATGTAAAGCAAATAATTACTCCAATTTCGACCAATCAGATGGCTGGATTTCTAAAGTGAGGTATATACTATTTACTATTAGCGCACCTACGACGATCACGAAGTAATAACAAATGCCAAACATGTGATATTATTTACTATTTGAGTACCTACGAAAAGCAAGAAGAAAAAAACAAATACCAAAGATATCATATTATCGACTTTATCAGTTACCGTGCTTATTTGTTCCCATGCTGATTAAAAAGAGGCAAAGACTGGGAATGTTGGCAATGATAAACAAGATATTATCAGCTTTTTGAGTACCATGGTGATTCCGAAGAGATAAAAATTGCCAAAGATACAAAACTATTGAATAGCTCACTAATTTTGTTTGTCAAGAACATGTTAAGCCTGTGAAAGACAAAACGTTATCATGATTATAAACTATTTTGATACCCATGTTGAGTAAAAAGAGGCGAATATTACATATTATTATTTACTAATCTAGCTACTAGCCATGCTAATCAAGTAGAGACGACAAATTTTCAATGATAAGATATTTATTTAATATTGGATGGCTTTGAGCGTCGGATACATTATTGCTCGAGCTATGACAATATTGGAAGAGTCGAAGACCAGACAAATTGTCATAGCGAGAGCAATATTTATATAGTACCACTCGAAATCAAAGCCATACAATATGATTATTATCAACTATATCAGGCTGACTAGCAAAATAGCAAAATAGGACTCGATAATAAAGCAATATTGTATCGACAGTTGAGTTGACAGAGCAATTAGAAAATAATATTAATCTGTCATCCGGGTACTGCGCTCAAGATATTAAATACACTGATTTATTGTTCCACTTGGAAGCCTTATGAAGATAATGATAAAGGCCATTTTTTGTACCCACGGTGAAGAGATATTAATTATTCTACCCATTCTGTATTACTTACGTTATCTTTATTTTAGTGAAAGAGTTTTTAAAAGATGTAAACGATGCTTTCCTACTTTTCAAAATGTTTTTCCTTTTTATCTTCTATAACAAAATCTTGACAAGATGTGTACTAACTAAATTTAAAAAGCACTTTCTATATAGTTATACTGCATTTGTACTTTTACTAAAGAAATATTTTGAAATAAATCGTGTCTATTAACAATCTTTAAAGCTTGATATGTTCTTAATTTCCTTGCTGTGAAATGGAATATGAATATTAAGCGAGAGAGAGATAAGGGAGGTGGAGGAGGAAGAGGGATAGAGAGAGAGAAAAGGAGAGAGACAGGGAGAGAGATATAGTGAGAGGGGGGCGTCACAGATTTTCAACGAAGATTGTAGTTTTGCTTGAGAAGAAAGAAAAGAAAATAATGTCAACTGAAATAAAGAAAAAGGATATCATACCAAAGAGCAGTTAACAATTACATGAAGATTAAGAAACTTGTCTCCAATAATGGTGTCCGTATACAGCGCAGGAAAGAGGGTTTCGGATGTAATATGTATCTACGCATGCGCAACACGTAGATAAACAGTGGAAGAGCGTGATGAGAACGAGTGAAGCTGTTACTTTTAAACATCACACTGAACACCCCTTGTTCCCGCACACAACAGTCCGAACTTTCTTGATTTATCCTGGGAATACCATAATTTACAATGAATTGTCAGTGGAAAGCTATCATCACATGCTATTTGATGCTAGGACTGTATACAACTGGGTCAGTTTCAACAAGAGGTAAGCCAAATCAACAGGAGAAGGTAATTCCTTGTTTCTCGATCCCTCTTCAATATTTCAGTAAGCCTGCATGCTAAGCTTTTCTTTTAGTTTAACAAATGTTATGATTAAATAAAGGCGGTGTTGTAGTCAAGTCCTATAAGAAAATATGTCCAAGTACATTTTGCATTTTGAGACGGTTGCGTCATGAATATATTATATAACTTAATTGAATTTGTCTATTTTGATATGATTTTTTATCAATGTGTTTTATGAAAGGTATTATTTGATTGATTTATATTATGATGTGATCATATACACTGTCGCTCATAAAGGTGGAATATTTTTTTTTTAAATCCCAGTTTATGGAATTATATTAAAAATAATTTAAAAATAATAGATCTAGATAATAGTATACATTCTCAGATTTTATTGAACAATAATTTGCCAATGTGTGTTTTGCGTGACTGCTAAAGCATGTGTATGCTACTATGCTTATCAACTAGGGGACCTATGCCCTTATGTCATGAATGACAGTAATGAGAATTAATGCCCCACAAAAGGGCACTAATATAGCACATCGACACGGTTTTGATCCTGGGGCCTCACAGTTACGAGGCCATTGCTTTGTCACCGAACCATGACTGTACGCAGTGGGGGCTAGGGTAGGGGCAGTTTCCATAAATAAAAAAAAAAACAGAAAATGCAATAAATTTTCAATAATTTATTGCATTTTACCCCGGTTCCCACCATAAACAAATCTTCTGTGTGCCCATGCCTTGAGCCATAATGCATGGCCGTCCAGAGGATTTTGTTTCTAAATGTATGTAGGCCTACTTAATTTGTATAGCCTATTAGTTATTATTATTATGTTTTAAAAAAATGCAGAAATAAAATCAAACAAAGATTCACATAAGAATAACTACGAACATAATGCTCGTTTAGGATAGCAGTTTCCCCCCTTCTCCCCCAAGGGGGAGGGGGCGGTGAAGGGGTGTTAACAAACAAGCTTATTCTTAAGAATTTATGGGGGTGTCTATTTTCTCGACCTTTAGAACCTCAATTATACCTTTCAAAGTCCTGAACATGCATATTTCATTGGATTTGTGGTCGAATATATTGCAATATAAAGGTTTTAAAAACGTTTTTCGCAATCTGGCAGGAATCAATTCCTTGAAATGCCAGAGCGCCGTAGTGGCAGTCGTGCTAAAGCCAGGGTAATAATCGGAAGCGCCATGAGTGTCAAGTCTGACAGACATGAGCGCTATACACAAGAACCCACTATTATTAATATTTTTATTATCTTACTTCCAAATTCTTTTGAAATCAGACTTGAAATCCCCACTGCACTACTTATAGCTAACAATGCCTAATCGGTGACCATTTGTCCCCCATGATCCCCTTTCATAATTGAGAGCTTATTTGATGAGAATACCACGCGCCAGTGACCATGCAGGGAGGTCTAATCCATCATGGCCCAATTAGTGCGGTGTGGCTTAAGAGATAAAATAAGATATGAAATATCTGGGGAAAGGAGATATAATGCTTTTACGTGTTAACCTATTTTCGTTATTTATTTTTTTCTGACTGATTCTCCTAGTTTCGAAATCTTACTTTCGAAACCTTTTGAAATTATACTTTTAAGAGATGAAATATATTTAATATCCGGAAAAGGAGAAATACTTAAAGTTACGTGTTAATCTATTTTTTCCCTGACTGAATTCTCCTATAGTTTCTAATTGCCTAGATAATGAGCAATCTCCAAGCTTGACTATTGAGTGTCCAGGAATGACCATCAAGCTCACCAAAGTAATCTGTGTGAAGCTGTCTAAATGTGCAGACTACACCCCAGCCTTGGATGACCTATGTACCGGAAGTGATACGACGATAGAATGGAAGGCCATATGTGAATGGACCAACCCGTGTACCATATCAGCATCGTGTTCACCTTCTGTGGCCTGCCCTGAGGCCAACTCTTATATCTACGCTGATTATGAATGTAAGTACATGGGACTATTATAGAAGAGCTTAATTCCAAACGGAGCTAAATCCACTTTTGATGAAAATTGAGTTATTGATATCAAAACATTGTTCACTTAAGTACCAGTCTGGCAAGAAAATTATTTTCCTAAATTTTGGGACAATTGTGAAAATTATGAACCTTCTAATATTATTTATCCATACAAATTTCTCTTTCCTCGGAAGTTAGAAAAATGGATTTACCTCGTTCTAGAATTAAACTCTACATTACTGAGGGTCAACAAATGTTATTGGGAGAACACTGACTGAGTATACTTGTCCACCATGAAAAGAAGAGAGATTTAAATCGTTGTTGCTTGATAAGATAAATAGCATTCTCACGGGAATTGAACATGATCTTTGGTTCGAAGAGAACTCTTCGTTTATGTTACACGTATCTACCATGGTGGTAACCGATAAATAAGGACCCTGTTTCATGAAACTTGATATCAATAACAAGTTACAAGCTACTGTTATAAGCTACTGAAATCATGGCATCTGATTGGCTGAGAGCAAATGTGTCATAGAAATTAAGCATTTATTATAGATAACAAGTTTCATGAAAGAGGCCCAAGATCTCACAAAACTAAAATCAATCTTTCTGAATTGTATAGTTTGTTTCAATGAACGTTGTAGCCAAAACTACCATTACAAATTATAATGTCTTAATTGTAAATAACACATAGATTTTTTTCTGTATATATTGATATATATTTGCTCATCCGTTATCGCATCATCATTGATATTGATCATTAATGATGTTTTAAATTTTGTACAATTTTATCAAATTCGTTTATAACGTGTAATGTTATATTTGCTGTATTTATGCTACTTTGACAGTATTACATATTTTTATTTGTATACAGTGGTGATGTATTTTCAGGACCACAAATGGAAAACCAAGTTATGTTGGATGGGCTAACCTGGTGAAATGTAAATAAATAAATATATATAAATAAATAAGTAAATTCACTTTTTCCAGACAAAGAAGGGACTCGGAAAGGGTGGTGCCAAACGTCATCGCAAGGTTCACTCATACGAGTGAAAGCCGACAATGTATATAAACGGATGCAACAGCCCCAAAATGGACGCCCCCATCATTTAAGAATTTTACTTTATAGTTTAGAGATAACATTATTATTGTTGCATTCCGCGGGAAAGTGAAATTATTGCACCCCTCCTTTTAAGCCTCGGGTTAGCCCAGGGTGTGCCCCTGAAAAACCCGTTTCTACTCCAATTCCCTTGAGAAACATCATAATTTTATACCAGAATATTTTTTCCTTAAAGGTATTTCAGAAGGAGCAACTTTAAAAGCCGTGGACGAATCTCTAGTAAGTTTTCCTGTTCGCCTCTTCCCCTCTATCTCTCATTTTCTTTTCCACATTCTCTATCTCTGCCTATTTCTATCTGTTTTTCCTCTCCCAGTATTTTCTATTAATATGTTTTTCCATTTATTTTGATATGATTTCTCATCAATAATAATTATAATATTCCGCTTTTATACAGCGCAAATACATCGATACAACGATATGTCTAAGGGCCTGACGGATTATTACCCCGGTCGTCGGATTCAGGCTTACCCATACACAATGTATGCACATTTCCCACTCCCCGGAGAGCATTCCACATTGTTACACTTAAAATGAAAATGTATTAATACTTGCAAGAAGTTGAACACACAAACAGATTGTCTTAAATTACATTATGCTTTTATGGGATATTTAGGACGAGGAACTACTGAATGATCCATATAAAAAAGGATAATCATGCATTTACCTCAAGATAAAGAATAAATTCAAGACTGAAAGTTGGAATTACTCTCTTTTACCCACTGCGAAAATCTTCCTTTTTCTTAACCCTTTAATTATTCAAAGAAGGAGTAGATGTTGTTAACCAGTATTTGACAAGCTACACTCCCTTTAACCACTTTCATTGCAAACAGAAGATATGTATTGTCGGACACGCCACAAAATGAAGGTTCTTACTTTCAAGCTATTTCCCAACCATTTTTTAAAACGTTGCATTTCTTTCCTGTCTTCTTTTGTATTAGGAAGTACCTACGCTTGCATCTGCGACCAAACGTAAGTGATCAAGTTATAGCTATTGCTTATTTTTAAAATTTATCAAAGTGCAATACAGGGAATGATAGATAAGGAAAATCTGTGAGTGAGTTTGTGCAAGGATGTGCATGAGAGAGGGAGAGAGGGGAAACGAGAGAGAAAGAGAAAGAAAGAGAGAGAGATAGAGAGAGAGAGAGTTAGGGGAAATAATATGTCGAAAGATGGCAACAGCACATCAGGAAGTATTTGAAGTGGTCACCAATAAGTCAAGAACTCACTCACACCGTTTACCAAACCATCAGGAGCTGTTAGCGCTTACCATTGGTATTGACAAAGTTCAAATCCATCGAAGCTGACATTAATAATATATTAAAGGATATGAACAATTAACACTGACGCTTGACAGTTCGTTGAGAGAATATCGATTTTTAGGAATATTAAAATGGTTATACAATATTCACTTTCTTCTCAATCAATTTAAAGTACCATTAACGTTTTTCCATTTTTTTGTATCAACAGAATACTCAAGTAAATAAACTTTAATTACACAATGACGTAAGCAACTATACTAATAATACATTTCAACAAAAATGAGCAAGTGTTCATCCTAAGGACTTTGTAGAATACTCATTTTACAAAAATAAAACGCACCTATTAATGTAAGAACAGGGAGAATGATAAACGAAGAAAGGAAATTAAAAGGAAATAAAGAAATGAGAAGTTAGAGTAATTAAAAGAGGTTGGCCACGTACTGCTGCAACAAACTGCATGATAGCTAGCGTATAATTGAGCTGTATGTATCAAATGCATACCCGACATATCTGATGTGTTTTATTAGAGCAGTTTCGAAAGCAAATATATATTTAGTAATCGATATGCAATAACGTCATGCATTTATCTCGGTTAATATGTCTGTAGGCCTACCGGGTAAAAAGCAATTGATAAAAAAGGACTGTAATATGATAAAAAAATAAATGTATATATCCGATGCATAAGATTGTATGGATCATATATTTATCTTAATTACTGGGTTGTCATTGTCATTTAAAACAATTAAAACTCTATAAAGAAATGTCATCTCTTGTTACTCATTACTATTTTTTTTATAGACAGAGTGGAGTCTTGGTAAAGTATTTCATTTACTTCAATCCCAGCCCGGCACAAACTTCTGTTGGCAAGACATTAACCTACATTTGCAACTCAAATTCACTAACAAGGTGTAATGGGTGCTTGCTCGGTAATAATAATTGCAAGACCCTAATGGAGAACAGCAATTATGCTGATACCAAAAGGCTTCCCTTGGTAAACGAAATAAAATAATAATATTAATAATAATAGTAGTATTTTGAAATATCAAAAAAAGAACGTAGTTTGTTACAAAACAGCTCTATAGACCAAAGCATGTAATGCCTTATCGATTTGCCTCTTGTATATATGTCATCTTTTTTTTTTTTTAATGAATTCAAACAATTCCCTATTACAATAGGCTTTATCTCTCGATTCATTTACAGTTTAAGTATGTCAAATCTCAAAATTAAACTTGATCGTGAGTTCTTACAATAATATCCGTTTCTAAATTCATATTTTCTTAATCAACAGACACATTCCACCAAAACTCCGCCATCTTCATAAGAGCCAATACGCGACGATGCCTTCTACATCACGTGATCAATGTTCATCATCACGTGGCATTTCTTGATTGTACCTCTCTGTGTAGCATGTTGGATGGTTGTGTGTCATTCAATGTTAGAGTTCAAGATGGCGTCTGCGAGTTTAACAACCGGGTCATGAATGATATCGATATCACCGAGAATGATTTGGTTTTCATAGATGGATGTGAGCACTACCAGAATCAGTAGATGCGTGTGGACGTGTATAGTAGGAAACATTTTTAGTTTCCCATTAACCATAAGTTATGGTTATTGTTTGTCATGTGGTGATATCATAATACATTTTTGTTATGAAATGTTAAGTCACCATAATTATAATAATAATAATTATGGTGAAAATTTATAATGTACGCAAACACAGTCAAGATAAGTTTTATTGCGATCTTAAATATAATTATGTCCGCTTACTGAATTGTATCTGGACGATAACATTATGTGCAATTTCTGTATATACATGTATATTCGGCTTAGTAAGAATTATCATGAATAGTAATTATAGAATTTATAATACATGTACATCTTTCCTAACTTCTTTCTATAAAAAGATTGTCACAACTTTGCTTATTATTGATAGGTAGAGTTTATACATAATCTTCTTAGAACTGTATTCAATCAATCTGTATGACTCTTTAAATAGATCAATACAGTTCTGAGAAAATATTAACATTATCTATCAAAAATAAATCATATTGTCACAATCTATCATGAAAAGAGATTAAGAAAATTTATTCCAAATGTATGGGCTACAGTGTACGCACTATTGATTATCATATATATATATATATACATATATAAACATATATATATACATACATATATATATATATATATATATACACACACATGTGTCTTGTTGATGCCCAATCAGTATGCAATGTACATGATGGTACATTTTGTGATTTTCCTTACTTCCAAACTTGTTGTAGGGAAGCGTAATTTATTTTGGTTGATGCGGCATTTCTGGAACTTATTGTAGAGACAAGCGATAACTGCTGCTGTTTATAACCACATGTTGAGAGCATTGACCATCGCGTAAAAGAAGATACATGTATTGAGAATATTGCTTTGCGTTGTTCACGTTTTATGTATCCAATAACTAATCATCTAAACTTTGTTTTCAATACACGAACTTTCTCACGAGGAAGATGTTCGGGTTTCTTAATCATCGTTCATGGCATAAACATTTCTAACTTATATTGTTATATTTCCCGAACAAATCGAGGGTATGAATGAATAATACAGTTTAAAAAAACATGGAGATAAACATAGAGAGAAAAACTCAATTATTATGTTCCTACAGATTTCAATCTATCATCTGTCATGTTCAAAATATACGAGTTTACTTTCGTATAAAGAACGCAAAAATAATTTGTGTAAGTGAATAGGATTGGTTATTAATTAAGTGACTCATTGTTTATTGGTCAAACGTGAATGGAAGAATGGCAATGTAAGCCTCCTCTTTAATCCGAAACAAATAATGGAATTGATGTTCAATTCGTTAATATTCATGCTTACATGGCATACACTTCATTTCATTTCGTTTATATAATACAGTATAGAATATTAGTAATACACAGATTTTTTGGACTTTGTTGCTTCAAATAGCGATAATATAATTGAATATTCAGAGCAGTAATCATTTAAACAAATTTCATAAATTTTATTTCAGATCATTTTTTTTTTTTTACATCCTACGGTTTTACGATGGGCAAATTTATATCTTATATGAGTTATTACTTTTCATTTATCATCACAGATATATATATATATATATATATATATATATATATATATATATATAAGCAAGTTTAGTGAAACTGCAATTTCTGACAGTGCTCAACTGTAGGAGCAAATGTAGATATAGATATAGATATAGATATAGGATATATATATATATATATATATATAAAACCTCCTAACGTAGTAAAGGAATAAGACAATAACGATACAAAATGTGTTACCTTTGTTAATTTGTTTTATTTGATATGTGAAAATCCTGAATATATAGTAAAAATAATTAAAATACTTAATTATTCGAATTCTCAATGACGGTATTATGTCGATTAAGTAATTTGTTTAGTGATGAGTGGGATGCTGTTTTGGAAGATTTATTCACCACGTTTAAGTGTATTTTCCTAATGAGTACCTCATAGAATAGAAGTCCATTGTGCTTCTTTAAGAAATAATTCGGTTAAATTATACACAATCGAAACCAAATTCCATAAACCTAAATTGATAGTCCTAAATATCATATAGTTCCAAGAACAAAATGAATCGAATATTATTTTCAAATGTAACGAATACCTCAGACTTACAGAATAACAAACACACACAATATACCGGTAAATCACATCGACGAAACTAAATGTATAACACATGTCTATATATCTAACAATTTAGATTTATAAACAATTTGATAAAGGTATTACAAAGTTTTGGTATGGGGTCATGAATTTGGTTTAAATGAACATATTGGAAGCATATGCGTTCCTACAATATCCATTGATCGTTTTCGCGGTTGAAATCGAGTCTAAAGTTCTGAAATTATAGATAATAAACTCTTTATGTTGTATAGCTCCCTCTCAAGGTCAAGATATTAATTTAGCTATGAAACGATGTTTCTTGACTAAAATCGACCTATTAGCTATTCTCGTTTGGAAATTGTAAATCACAACTACATATTCTGAGATTTGCATGGTCGCAGCTACCATTGTACGGCCATAGGCGCTATCTGAAATTTATCAAAATTTACCGGGAGCACCGGTAAATTTTTATATTGAATATAAAAATTTACCGGTGCTCCCGGTAAAAACAGAAGTGTTTTGGGGGCTAATTTTTTTAGTGCTTATAATACATCCACAGGGGCATCCAAATATATCAAATTGTAAAAATTCACTTTCCACCCAATTTTCAAAATTTCCCAAAACTTTGTATTACCTTTAATAAAAGGTGAAACCTACAATTTCCTGAAAAAATGATTTGTGTAAAGCTTGAGGGTATAAACAACCCAAGAATAACTTTACTTGGCATTATTATATGAAGAAAATACAGGACAAGATAAACCCACGAAACCTTGATCTAATGATGAAGGGAGATTACACCTCAAACACCCACATCCAGACACGTACACACACCCACATACACACACAAATTGTTTAAAAGAATCTCAGGGTATATTAAAACCAGTCCTTAGCTTCTCATTCTTGGTCTTGCTTTTAATTCCATGCACGCTCTACCATACTCGCAAAGCCATCATTTTGATGCACAAATAAACTACTAAGACACAATAAAACGATGGAATTCCAAACTTTTTCCGTTGAGGTAATACAAATCTATATTTGCACTTGAAAGACCATAATATCAGCCAGAGAAGCAAAGTGTTGATAACAATGACATCAATCTACATATACAAAATAATGTCCTAAATTCAACGTAAATATGTAGGCTTTATACATTTGGCTAATACACAGCATGTCATGTTTCCAAACAAAATGTTTCTGTGAGATTTGAGGAAAACAAGAGAATTAGGGATGATTTCATGTTATTATTTTGTATTCCACCGACATAAAGTTAAAGGAATCTTATACAGTATCATGATTTTAAATTGGTGAAATTAGTAAAAATTTACAGACAAGCTTTCCGTCAACTACAGAGAAGTTTGTATTGCAATATAAAAGAAAGACTGCAAAATAATTGTATTGCAATTTAGCAGCTGCATTTAGCCAATATAATACATTATGCTCATCTGTACACCTAGTCTAGATTTCCCCCTTTTTTCACGGGATCCCTAAATTTCACACCAATTACAAAACGACACGACTATCTCCCTTTTCAGCATTGAAGGCGTGATATTTTCTCAGCAGATCGGACGACATGGTAACAGCATAAGCATTAAGACTCTTGTACACCTTCGAGAGTTTGAGTGAGACTCATGTCACACTGAAGGGACCGAAACCACGTTGGCAACAGATCAAACCAAATATTACATTACATTCATTGGGTCAATTTAGAATTGGCTTGGAATCGATTTGGCTGCATGACTGAAGTTTGTTAATCACATTTACTATGAAACACACTTCATGAATGAAGTAATAGTAATCATATTTACTATGAAACACAAAGGCTAAAGCATCAATGAAGTAATAGTGATCATATTTATTATGAAACACAAAGCATGAATGAAGTAAAAGTGATCATATTTACTATGAAACACAAAGCATGAATGAAGTAAAAGTGATCATATTTACTATGAAACACAAAGCATGAATGAAGTAATAGTAATCACATTTACTATGAAACACCAAAGCATGAATGAAGTAATAGTAATCACATTTACTATGAAACACCAAAGCACGAATAAAGTAATAGTAATCATATGCACTATGAAACACAAAGCATGAATGAAGTAAAAGTGATATTTACTACGAAACACAAAGCATGAATGAAGTAATAGTAATCATATTTACTATTAGACACAAAGCAAGAATGAAGTAATACTAATAATATTTACTATGAAACACACAGCATAAATTAAGTAATAGTAATCATATGTACTATGAAAAACAAAGCATGAATGAGGTAATGGTAATTATATACCTCATTTAAGAAATCCAGCCATCTGATTGGTCGAATTGCATTCATAAACTTCAACTGTTCCTGTAAAATTCCCGGTAACCATGCATAAAACATTTCAATATTTTTAATAACCATGGTTATTAAAAAAATAGGTCAGTCTCCATGGTTACCCCATAGGTTTACATGTTAAAAAATGGTTTGAGCGATGGAGGATACCATACGTGTGCGAAAAATTGGTCGGCAATTTCAATACAATTGAATCTCGATCGATCTTACCGACAATTTTATCTTGCATTGTTGACATGAAGACGAAAATTAACTCTCAAAAACAAAAAAACAACATCTGCCGATAGATCTTGATCTAAGTTCGTGCCAATATGCATTGCAAAAGTAAAAGAAGAGTCCGTATATGGAGCTTTTGCGAAGCATTCATCACACGCGAAGCCGGTTTCAATCCATTTTAATGTATATATCGTACAAAACTGCCAAGCATTTTGATAGCGCGCGATGGCCGAGAGGTCTGAGGCGCTGACTGAAGATACAACACCTTTTGTACGCAAGAGTTCGAATCTCATCTTCGACCAAAAAAAAAGGATTTTTTATTTTTTATTTTTTAGTCTATTTTTTTTCGGCATATAAAAGTATTAATGACTGCTTTAATATTCGAGAAATAGTTGTTTTCATACGCTCTCGGGAAGGTTACAATTGGGCTATTCCCCTCGGCAAGCCTCGGGGAATAGCACAATTCTAACCTTCCCTTGAGCGTAATAAAACAACTATTTCTCTCAAAGCAGTCATTAATACTATACCATATACACAAAGCGTGAATGAAGTAATAGTAATCATATACACAAAGCGTGAATGAAGTAATAGTAATCACATTTACTATGAAACACACAGCATAAATGAAGTAATAGTAATCATATGTACTATGAAACACAAAGCATGAATGAAATAATAGTAATCATATTTACTATGAAATACACAGTATGAATGAAGTAATAGTAATCATATTTACTATGAAACACACAGCATAAATTAAGTAATAGTAATCATATGTACTATGAAAAACAAAGCATGAATGAGGTAATGGTAACCATATGTACTCTGAAACACACTTCATGAATGAAATAATAGTAATCATATTTACTATTAGACACAAAGTATGAATGAAGTAATAGTAATCATATTTACTATGAAACACATAGTAAATTAAGTAATAGTAATCATATTTACTATGAAACACAAAGCATGAATGAAATAATAGTAATCATATTTACTATTAGACACAAAGCATGAATGAAGTAATACTAATCATATTTAATATGAAACACACAGCATGAATTAAGTAATAGTAATCATATGTACTATGAAAAACAAAGCATGAATGAGGTAATGGTAACCATATGTACTCTGAAACACAAAGAAAAAATGAAGTAATAGTAATCATATACACAAAGCATGAATAAAGTAATAGTGATAATATTTACTATGAAACACACAGCATCAATGAAGTAATAATGATCATATTTACTATGAAATACACAGCATGACTAAAGTAATTGTATTTACTATCAAACAAACTTGCCTGTATTCTAATATGATTTAAACCTTACGTTTGGTAAAGGCTTGTTTACAAATTGTAAGTTTTATCAGTTTCTATTTCTTTATACGTTAATTTACACGGTCGGTCAGGTTTTGCTCAATGAGTTCAAATGGACCATGCATTTTAAATGCAGCTTAATCATACATATATATTCATAAATATTCATTTATCGAATGTAAATAAACTACATGGTACATACATTTTAATTCTCTAATTATGGATTACATTTACATCTATATCTTAAAATTTCCACTAAAACACCAGCATTTTTCAGGTAAAAAAAAACATTAGTATTATTCAAATAATTAAACAAAAACAAACGTCAAACACAGACTGGCATTTAACAATCAGTATAAGGAACTTCTTGTAAATTAACCCTCAATATTACTGTCGGGTACAACGCTTAGGGCCAGCCATTCATCCCTACTCTGCACATTTTGTTTTATAAACCAAGGTTGAAAGAAAAAATAAAATGTAAAATCTCTTCCAATATACAAATGCTATATCGGTACTTATGCTATGAAGTACGAAAATAGAAAAGTGAGAATCTAACTTTAGGAAAATAGAATCAGTCATGATTATGACATACTCTGCCAACTGAAATAAGCAAATCAGTAAAAAACAAAACTTTATTAAACCTAATTAAGATACAAGTGTTGCTAAACATTCATCTATACTTTTCAAATAGAAAAGTATGGACTGTTACATTTTATACATTTTATAAGGATAAAATCCTCTGCTTGGAGCCTGAAAGGACGTTATCTCTGTGTAAAATGTATTAATTTACACCCTTCTTGTTCCAGACTGACAGGAACATGTTTACACAATACGCTGCAGTTACACATAAAAGCAAATTTAAAAAACATCATGAGAGCTCTGTGGCTACCAATTTTCATAAGCTCGGCTCACAGTATTGTTAATCTCTCTCCTTCACTTACAGTGCGTATAAAAAGATATACATAATAAGCTGCTAATTCTTATCTGCTTTATATTTTCATCATTATTGGCAGTCTGTTTCGCTGGCATTGCATAAATAGTCTGGTAAGCTGTGGCAAGAGTACCTGATAGATTCACTAACAATACCCTTCTTTAGTTTGGATGCAGTTCTGAATTGAGTTCACAAAGCTGTACACGGAATCCATTACTAGGTCCGATCTCTCTATTAGGTCTTATCTCTTTATTAATATAATACACATGTTTGTATATTTTCATCATTATTGGTAGTCATATTTGCTAGTATTGCATAAATGGTCTGGTCAGCTGTAGCAAGAGTATCTGAGAGATTCACTAACGATCGACTTCTTTAGTTTGGATGCAGTTCTGAATTGAGTTCACTAAGCTGTACACGAAATCCATCACTAGGTCCGATCTCTCAATCTAAGTCCAATCTCTTCATAAATGTAATATATTTTTCATCATTATTTGCATTCATTTTCGCTAGTATTGCATAAATGATCTGGTAAGCTGTAGCAAAAGTATCTGATAGATTCCCTAGCGGTCAACTTCATTAGTTTGGATGCAGTTCTGAAATGAGTTCACAAAGCTGTACACGGAATCCATTACTAATACTAGGTCTGATCTCTCAATTAGGTCTAATCTCTTTATTAATATAATATACATGTTTTGTATATATTTCATCATTATTTGCATTCAGTTTTCGCTACTATTGCATACATAGTCTAGTAATCTGTAGCAAGAGAACCTGATAGATTCACTAACGATACTCTTCTTTAGTTTGGATGCAGTTCTGAAATGAGTTCACAAAGCTGTACACAGAATCCATTACTAATACTAGGTCTGATCTCTCAATTAGGTCTAATCTCTTTATTAATATAATATACATGTTTTGTATATATTTCATCATTATTTGCATTCAGTTTTCGCTACTATTGCATACATAGTCTAGTAATCTGTAGCAAGAGAACCTGATAGATTCACTAACGATACCCTTCTTTAGTTTGGATGCAGTTCTGAAATGAGTTCACAAAGCTGTACACAGAATCCATTACTAAGACTAGGTCTGATCTCTCAATTAGGTCTAATCTCTTTATTAATATAATATACATGTTTTGTATATATTTCATCATTATTTGCATTCAGTTTTCGCTACTATTGCATACATAGTCTAGTAATCTGTAGCAAGAGAACCTGATAGATTCACTAACGATACCCTTCTTTAGTTTGGATGCAGTTCTGAATTGAGTTCACAAAGCTGTACACGGAATCCATTACTAGGTCCGATCTCTCTATTAGGTCTTATCTCTTTATTAATATAATACACATGTTTGTATATTTTCATCATTATTGGTAGTCATATTTGCTAGTATTGCATAAATGGTCTGGTCAGCTGTAGCAAGAGTATCTGAGAGATTCACTAACGATCGACTTCTTTAGTTTGGATGCAGTTCTGAATTGAGTTCACTAAGCTGTACACGAAATCCATCACTAGGTCCCATCTCTCAATCTAAGTCCAATCTCTTCATTAATGTAATATATTTTTCATCATTATTTGCATTCAGTTTTCGCTACTATTGCATACATAGTCTAGTAATCTGTAGCAAGAGAACCTGATAGATTCACTAACGATACCCTTCTTTAGTTTGGATGCAGTTCTGAAATGAGTTCACAAAGCTGTACATGGAATCCATTACTAATACTAGGTCTGATCTCTCAATTAGGTCTAATCTCTTTATTAATATAATATACATGTTTTGTATATATTTCATCATTATTTGCATTCAGTTTTCGCTACTATTGCATACATAGTCTAGTAATCTGTAGCAAGAGAACCTGATAGATTCACTAACGATACCCTTCTTTAGTTTGGATGCAGTTCTGAATTGAGCTCACAAAGCTGAACCAGGAATCCATCGTTAGGTCCAATCTCTCGATTTTTTCTGACCGCCTGGGTTGCTTCCTGAGCGGTCATCCCACGTCTGATCATGAGGTATGCAATGGCTACTGTCGCTGACCGGCTAAAGCCAACTACACAGTGGATCAAGACCTTAGCTGTAGAATGAAGAGATAGAAAGGAAGATATGGATATAACAATAATACTAAGAATAACAATGATCAAAATAATGATTGTAGTAATAACAATAACTATTGAATATTAATAACAATACCAATACTTATAAAACTAAAACATGGTTCTTATACAGTGCTCATGTCTGTTTACTATATGCCCCGGTCACTCTACAATTATTACCCCGCCGTTATAATCTTGAAACAATAAAAAAATATCTTTTGTCCAACTGCTGAAAAAGATGTCTGTTTGATAATTGCTAACCTTACTCCAGCTTACATTGATAGGCTTCTCATGGATGGCTAAGCACTGATAATTTGTTTTGTTAAAAAGGATGTCAAAAATTGCCTTTGCTAAAATTTGGGTTGAATAGGATTCAAGATTTTCTTTCAAATAGGCATTTTTTGTTTGCCATTATGTTTTTCCTATCTAGCAACAACTAATGTATGCAATTTGCATTCTGACTATTGAAAAACATTCATTCATTACAAGTGAATGAAACAATTTGCAACAAGGCAATTAGCAAAGACTTATGCATTCGGTTGGAACGGAGACCATAAGATCAAACCTTAGGTTGGCCATCAAGACACTTTGACATGAATCAGTAAAATGCTAATGTTCAACGTTCAATGGCTAAATCTTTCTTGATCAATGAATCAAATTAAAGAAAACATTATAAATTACAAAGTAAGTGTATTTTAATAAATGTTTATGTACTGATTGAACAAAATATTGCAAGAGACAATTTGACATGAATCTGTAAAATGCTTTTGTTCAACTGTCAACGGGCAGATTTTCTTTGATCAAGGCGTTGAATTAAAGAAAAAAGGGATACAGAGTGGGTGTATTTGGATAAATGTTTATGTACTGATTGCAACAGAAGGTAGGATTGTATCTGTGTTTTCTTTTTCTTTCTTTTTGTGACTCACACTACATGGATGTATGACATAATAGAGTTTAAAAATCTTGGAGAAAAAAATATGAAAGACTTTTACCATCTTTTTGAGAAAGAGTTTCATCAATGAATTTAGCAGCTGTCTCGAAATGTTGCTTGAGGTTTGCTCGAGGGTCATCAGATACCGGTAGGCCACAGTACTTGATGCTTGCATCCTAGAATGATGGAGAAAAGAGAGATATTAGATGGAAAAAAAGAGAGAAATAAAAATAAATGGAGAACAAATAAAGTTTTATAAAGGAATATGACTAGTAGAAGGGTGGAGAGAGATAGAAACTTAGAAAATGAAAGAAAGGGAGAGAGAGACACACACACATACACACGCAGATGGGAGAGAAAACAAAAGAATACAATAATAATAATAACAATAATTATAATACCCTTTTAGATGAAATGATGAACATAATTTTTTAGGCTTATAAGATAACTAAATAAATTTGGACTATTCTCAATATCTTTTACCCTAATTTCGCTATAATAGAGAAGAAAATGCTGTGTTCATTAGGTATTTTAATTTATCAAAATCGTGCAGTTACTCGTGAGCACAAACAAGGGCGCTGCACAGACATAGGTGCTTGAGCCTCCAGCCATTTTTTGTTGGTGATTGTCCGTTGTCCTGATGTTATAGTCTAGGAGAGTAGTAGACTGGATGGTGAACAGCCCCTTGGTCTACGACCAGTCGGTAGTCCGTCTACTACCCAATTAGTCTATTCCCATACGATCTACATCCAGCCCGTCTACTATTCACATGGTCTAATAACAATTTCGTCTACTAATCATTTGGTCTAATGACCGTTTAGGTTAAAATTCATTTGGTCTAATTTCAATATGGTTCAATCTCTGATTAGTCAACTACCCATTTGGTCTATTGTTCATTTAGTCTAATAACCAGGTAGTCTAATTCCCAGTTTGTCCAATGCCCATTTTTTTCTACCATCCATAAGGTCTAACAATCATTTGATGATCATTATTTTTTATGATTATACCAAATAAATATTAGCCTGAATGTTTATTAGACCAAATGAAAAGTAGACAAATTGATTATTATTAGACCATGCGAACAGGAAACATGCTGTGTGAGGACCATATGGGATTAGACTGATTGGCTAGTAGAAAACTGGTAGTGGACCAAACAGCAATAAACGGTCTTGATACATGACTTACAACATAATATTCTTGATTAGTATCGACCCGAAACATTCTTGAAGGACCTTCTGCACAGTTGAGTACATGTGTGATACCTAGGGTACCTAGCTTGGGCAGGTCTCGCGCTATCTCTCTGCAAGATAAGAAATAAACAGTCAGACATCAAATCTATAATATCTTTATATTCCTGGGACAAGATGGAAGCATTGCATCTTTATTGATGTCAGTTTAATAGAATAATGTAAGATGAACTGTTTATTATTCCCCCCAAAAGGGATTAAGGTACAGTTGATAATTTATAGCGCCCTCATTGTTCAGTGTGAGGCAGTGTCTACATAAGGCATGAGGGAAAGTCAACCTGCTGTTGATACACATTTTTGGAATAACAATGCTGTGTCTCAATTGTCTTCAAAATCCATTAATGATTAGCCTTATGAAGTACTATTCAAATGGCAAACATTTGAGAGAAAGCACAGATTTTTTTTCTTCAAATAATATATATCACCAGGAGGGTGACTTTAGATTGACATCTTCTTGTTTAGCAATGGGATTTCATTGAAATATTAGGTCACGTAACCCAAGACTTCTTAGATTCCACTGCGTGTTCTACGAAAGAACCCAAAACATGATAACGTGATTACTAGTGTGATTTTTACAAGCCCTTGAACATCTCTGAAGATGTCCAGATTCTGACCGCTTTTACATGATTTTTTTTTTCAATCATCATTTTTCCACTCCATGATGTCCCACAATGTCTCTTTTTGTATTAGCATTAAGGGTGTTTTATTTTGTCTGCTGATTGGGGTCTATACACCTCAACAGTCTCGGCAGTGACCTACTTTTAAAGCTTATCTGCCATAGTTTACAGGAGGGATTAGAGCGCCCTGCAAGGTCACTGGACAGGTGGTTATCTCATCAACTCAGCTCTCAGTTAACATAAGAAAAAGAGGATCATAGGGGACCAATGGTCACCGATTATGCATTGTTTGTTATATAGAGGGCGCAAGTAGCTACAAGTAGTGCAGTGGGCCTTTAAGATGGATAGGTGCGCTTGATTAGAAACAAGTCATTGTTATCCTCATTTACTATGGAAACTGAGCCAATATTCATTCATTCATTCAGTAATCAACATGTTATAATCTACCAGAACTCAACCTTCTCTAGCTCTTTAGACACCCTGCAGGAATTAATGTTGGGTGAATGATGACACATCAGTGATGATATCATCTATTTACAGCCAGATAGGCGTTCAACTCTGTAGTAAAGTCAATGATATGAGTTAACTCCCTTCTTCCTCCCAACAGATAATATACTAAGAGAAGAAAGGATTCCTTCGAATCATCTGCTCATGGCGTCGGGTCAGGTGGTTGCTTAACTCGACCTTTAGTGAAAACAAGCCCCTTTATTCACGAAATGTCAGGGGAATTGTTTGTTAAATAAATCCCTCTCATCTACGAATGGTATGATCCCATTTCCATGACACTTTGTGAAAACCCTACGGCAAATCTACAAAAGGTTGTGTGATCTTCATTTTTTGTTTCACGAAAGGTTGTGTGATCTTCACTTTTTGTTTCACGAAAGGTTGTGTATAGCGCGACCACCGGACTGGACGCGACGATCCGATGATTCAAAGTAAGCCCCCCAAAAAGTGGAATTGTGTTCAAACTTACTCTCCACCTACAAACACACGCTCATAGACTTCATTGACGTCACAGCTCGGTTCAAACAGGAACCTTGCACCAGCTCTGCAGAGGGACTCCAGCTCATCAGGAGTACAGGAGGCGGTCTTGGTTGCCATGGTGATACGATGATGGCTGAAAGATTAGCATTTTGATTGAAATTAGTCAGAAAGGATTTTCAAAATCTTTTCCAATAGCACATCAATAATAATAGCTTAATACTGCTTTTTAGTTAGGTCCAAATTTTCAGGAAAAAAGAAGGATATTGCACAGTAGACATTTAATTCATCACGTCACTAGATCTACTACTAGTACTACTACTAGCACTCAGCTCAGCTCATTTTGAAGCTTATCCTTAGTCGACATGAATCTTAGTGCGTGGGACCGATTAAAAAAATCAAATCCGGCAGTCTTATACTTGTTTAAGTCGTTAAATCCATCTTCAATTAGTACTCACATTGTCACAAATCACACTCCAAATTGGGAGATACGTTCAGCCAACAAGAAGATATCACGTTCACTATAACTGTCACTGATATTAAGGGACGATCGCGATTGAGGAATGACATCAACTATAAATATAACTCTTGCTGTCTGCATTGCAATACATTGCGAAATGCAATGCACGATGATGTTAATGCTCAGTCAATGCTCGCTCTCGATCTCCACTAGCACGCGCGCACGCCCGACACACAATAACAGAGGCGGTGTGCTAGTAAATGGGCGGGGCAGATATTGCATAACGGCCGGTCTTATTTAGAAGTTTTATCTAGGAAGATAGTGAGGTAGTGCATCTGTGCATGAGCACTAAAAAATAATTTTGTCCTCGAAAATCTGAGGGGGGGGGGGGGGGGGGGGGGGGGGATCTCCCCCCAAAATAAAATTAACGTTTTTTTTTCCCAGGGGGGGGGGGGGGGGGGGGGGGGGGGGGCTGGATCCGCCACTGGTTAGGATGACGGAATGATTTAGGTTAAAATAAACCATATCATTTGCAACATCAACAGTATACGGAAGAAAAGGTAGTCCTGTTGGTCTTCCGGTCGCTAATTCTTATGGTTCTGATTTAAAAAACAGACGAAAGCAACTTTGAGGGCACACTAGCTAGATGGATCACGCGCAACATACTAGAATTTAGACCAATTATCAAGTAATCTTTTGAAAATATTCAAACTTGGTGCTGTGACCGGCTGACCGCAGACTGAGGAAGATTGTTCCAATCGATGAGTATACTAATTTGGCTGCATGCCATCTCAGATTGAGTCTGAATTGTTGCTTAAAAATTTTAAGTGATCTTTATGTATGATTGAACATTTTCTTGGGGAAAAGGATATATTCCTGATTTGGTGAGATAATTATTGCTCATATATTTGTTGGCCCTTCTTCTGTTAGAGCATTTCATGTTTTGCCAATCAATCGACCCGCCCACGAACCTGCTGAGACTCCGCCCCATTTATTGCGTCATCCTGATTGGACAAACTCACTTTTTGGGTGTGGCTGCAGATTCTGTATTCTGTTTGTTCGGCCGTGTGCAATTTGGTTTCATTCATTTCTTGAATTTACGACATTAGACCGGAGTGAAGTGTAAGTTTGAATAGCTGATTTGCATGAGAAATAGTTCTTTAAAATTTATGTGCCAGTACTAATATTCGAATTTATTTAGAACCTAACGTCGCGTTGCGTCGTTGAGGAAATAATGTACAATAATATTGTCCCACATGTTGAGATTTGTGTACTGCACTGCCGCAACCCTTTCTCACCCGCTTTCTACTATTCTAGCTTCGGTTGTCGGCGCTCGTTCAGAAACCTATCCAAAGTTTGATTGAGAGCTGATTTGATGAGATAACCACCTGTCAGTGACCATGCAGGGAGGTCTAATCCCTCCTGTCCAAACTAGTGCAGATGGGCTTTAAATAGAATTATGCATTCAATTAACTGAACTGATCTGGGGGCCGTTTCTCGAAACCGTCATAACTGACTCGCAGCGCCAATGAAGTAAAATCAGTGGTTATTATTATATAATAGATGAATGATGGCGGAGTTACCACCGTTTTACTTACGGTGCGGTGAAGTGTATGAAATGAGTCAAGACGAGACACAGAATAAACAATAAACTAACCATATATTAGACGTAAAAGGATACAGACTGGATGCTTGTCTAGATGCTGAACACGTAGCAGAATCCAGAAGTAGAAGTAGAAGTAAAAGCTCAGCTAATTAATGATGCTCAGCTATAGTGTAGATAGTAAAACCTCTGTACGTCGGAAGGTAACGTCCAGAGGATAGATTCTCGTCTCTAGGCTGGAAGTTGGTTTCCCATGTATACTCATCAGCTATCAAGATCTCGAATGACCCGGTGCTTAGGAAGTTGGATCATTGCTGCGAGTCGCGCGCCCGTAAACGGACGATAAACGAATACGTAAGCGCATCCAAGATGCATACATGTGTATATGTATGTGAAATACCTGCGCTCTGGTAAAATGACCTGCGCCTGGTCACACATGTATCTACGCGTTCACGAATATACAATGAGAGAACTGGCATAACAAATGCCATTTTACAACATAACTGCAAGATCAACGACATCTCGCCTCTGTCACGCAACTTGTCAGCTTAAGTGTTTCACAAAGCCGTCTTTGCCAAGATGAGCGACAACTTCCGCAACAAGCGAGTTGTTACTGCTCCGAACCTGTCATATCTTTTTAATTGCTGTAAAGTGCCATCACAAGTCAGTTTGTTGCTATTCCATAGGCCGCAAAATGTATGATTAGTTTCACGATCATTTTGAGAAAAATATAGACGAGTTCGGTAATTCTCTGGGATGCGAAATGCAAATGTAAAAAAGGGATAATACAAATTATACAGAAATTGTAAAAAGCTGAATATAAACATTAAATCACAAATCATTAAACTAGTCTATACCATATAAATAAGAGAGATAAGAATGTTACACACCGTTTTCCATAGTCGATCTACAGTAGTCTTTTCTTAGGATACCGTCATACCTTTAGGGCCTATGTGCATTATTATTCCCTCTCTAATTACTTTTTCCAAATTATATTTTCAATATCAAATCAATTATATAACAAGTATTTTTGGGACTCTAGAATAAAAACTGGCTGAGAAAAGGTATTTTGCCTAAAAATCCTCGTCACAATAAACAAAAAAGTATGTGGACCTATTGATAAACTATCTTATTACGGTATCCTTCAACTAACTTTTTATTCGACTGTCAAAAAAAAACACTCATCGGTTTTTCTTCAATTTAAGAATCTTTACAGAAATATGCAAATCGTTTGGTGATCTACATTTGATAATGACACTATTTATTACTTATTTTAGGAGAATTTATACATGTATGTATATATTTCTTTTTGATCAATTTTAGCCCCAAAACTTGTTTTGGGTTATTCTTGATAAATCAAGTGGATCGTGACAAAGACTATGTTCTTGAGCTGCTAGTATCGCGATATATCGATATCATGTCTGTCATGGCTTTGTGAAACAGTTTATCCACTTCATGACATCTCCGTAGGTCGCCGACAAAGATATGACTGTCATGGAGTTGGTTTCGAGAAACGGCCCCCTGAACTGTTGATATTACAATTATTTTGGTAGATCTTATCTGCTGCCATCATGGGTGGTAAGATGTCATGCACGCCTCAAGAACTCGTTCTCATCTGTGAAGACAAGAAAGGTGCCTTCAGTTTCCCGACCTTTGATGCGGATGAAGTCTATGATCGTGTCTACGTAGGAGGACAGTAAGTTTACCTTTTTCCTTTCTGAGAATTTGATAGGGAAGTCCACCGTGATATTAATTTCGCTTTTTATGATAATAGAAGAAGAAAAGTGAGAGAAATGGGTGCAGGCCAAGGAAAGTTTGAGCAAAATCTGATAATTTTTTTTTTAAAGTTGCTATAATCAAATACGAATTGGCAACTATGTGACGTATCTTGCGAGCTCCTCTCCATTTTGCTCTGTATCAACAATTTCATTAACTTTCATTTTCTTTGTTATTAATGACGAAAATGTTTTTGTCCGTATACAGTATAGAAACATACTGGTAATTGCGGGTTTAATGGTTTATATTGAGGGTGAATTTGTGATTGAAAATATGGATTTTGAAAGTGTTTGACTGGTTGCACCTTCAAAAATTGTTTTTTAATCAGAATTTCCTCAATCTTTCACCGACCTGTCCCTCTCATTTTACTGCTTCAGGGTGGGCGTCCCCTTTCATGGATGGATTACCCTTTCTTCCATGCTGTGGGGCCAATCCCTTCCAATGTACAAAGTGTTGAACATTAAGTTTGGACTCTAGATTTTTAGAGAGAAAAAAGGACACCATTATTGTAAAGTTAATATTTTATGGATACTGTCATTTTCAAGTGAATTTGAATTTGAATTTATTTGAATTTGAATTACAATGATTTCTAAATGCTTACCGTAAGCCTGAATTCACAAAGCAGGTTTACATTTAACCCATGGTTTAAACCTTCCTTTACACAACCCATAGTTTAAAATTAGCACAAAATAAGTGCAACACAGTCAAAGAGGTCCAATATTAGACGCGGGCAAAGCAAGGTACGCTTATTTTGTGCTAATTTTTAAACCATGGGTTATGTAAATGAAGGTTTAAAACATGGGTTAAATGTAAACCTCCATTGTGAATTTGGGCCTTAGAGGCTTGGAGGAGGAGTCAATGATGTTATCTGAAAAATATATTGTCTGCTGACATTGGGTGGCCACCTCTCCATAAAGGCCACCTGTCCATAGTGGTAGGTGGTCACTTTCTCTGTTCCCTTGAGTGGCCAAACTAGCTCTATGCATCTATGTATGCAGATGTTTCATGATGTCCCTTTGTTTTTACAGACAGACGGCAAAAGACAAAGCCAAACTACAAGCTCTAGGAATCTATGGTTACAGATGTTTCATGACGTCTCTTTGTTGCGTACATGTAGATAGACATCAAAAGACAAAGCCAAACTTACAAGCCCTTTGCATTTATGCATACATGTATATGTTTCATGATTTCTCTTTGTCTTACAGACAGACAGCGAAAGACAAGGCCAAACTACAAGCTCTATGCATCACACATGTACTTAACTGTGCTGAGGGAACAGAAATGTTCAATGTTGATACAAATCAAGCTTATTATCAGGTTAGATTTCTTTTAAAGCACCACCACACTACTTACAGCTACTTGCACCCTCTATATAGCAAACAATGCCTAATCGGTGACCATTGGTCCCCCAGGATACCCTTGTTCTTATGTTAATTGAGAGCTGATTTGATGAGATAATCATCTGTCAGTGACCTTGCAGGGAGGTCTATACTCCCTCCTGGCCGAACTAGTGCAGTGGGGATTTAAAGATGCACAGTAGTGGATTTCATTGGGAAATCAACACCTTTTAGATGTTTAGCCAATGAAAGGTGTTGTCAATCACTAGGGACCCGTTTCACAAAGCCTTTTATCAATGACAAAAGTCAGTGACAAATCTGCTGATAACAGATCAGAAGCAAGGATGTCAGTAGCTTATAACAAGAACTGTCATTTGTCACTGATGACAAGTTTTGTGAAACGCCCCCCCCCCCCCCCCAGGCCTTATGTAATGTTTTACAATATCTACCCATCCCCCATGTGGTAAAGTTGTTATCTTACATTTCTCTTACTAAAGGCTCTTTGAGAGACTAGGGGGTATTTTTCAAAGTCCATAGTGGAGGTGTAAACCATAGGTAGTAGACAATATTTCGAGAGAGAGAGAGATAACCTTTATTATGTAATTCTGGCCCATAGCCTTTGGAAACTGTGTTCTTGTATTAACCATATGTTTATGAGTATTCACTCACAATGGTTCTTATTATTCAAATAATATAAAAAAAGTCTAGTACACTGCATCTACCGCCACAATATTAAGTTCACTGCAAACAGATTGTAGAATGAATGAGAGAATTTAGAAGTCAGTGGATCAAAAAAAAAATTCTTTTCTTGTCTCTCCTTTATCGGTCGCTTTCTTTTCATCCGCTTGTAGATTCCTCATTCTTGAAACAGCTTTACTTTTCTCTTTTTATTCTTTCTCTATGTCTCAATAGGCCATTTTCATAATGTAATCAAAGTAAATGCACAGATCTTTGTTAAAGGCACACTGCACTACTTGTAGCTACTTGCGCCCTCTATATAAAAAAAAAATGCCCAATCGGTGACCATTGGTCCCCCATGATCCTCTTTTTTCTTATGTTAACTGAGAGCTGAGTTGATGAGATAACCACCTGTCCAGTGACCTTGCAGGGCGCTCTAATCCTTCCTGTAAACTACGGCAGATAAGCTTTAAGTGCCTTGTTACAAATTTGTATGAATACTTGAATTTCAATATTTAGAATGTGAATTGCATGCATCCCTTGTTGGGTAAGACAAGCATTAATGTTGGTCCTGCCTAGCAAAAAGCTATGTACATGTATGCAATTTTCAGTGTGACTATTGAAATACAATTATTTGTATTAAACAGAAGAATGAAATAATCTGTAACTTTGCACTTGCTTCATGAATTGATTTTGATTGCATTACAAAAGTGGTCTATTTGTCTAACCTCTTATCTCTTCCTTCTCTCTATCTTTTCAGGAATACCAGGATACAAACATTAAATACTGTGGTCTTCCAGTAAACGATGTACCAGGAGCCAACATGAGGAAACATTTCAATACAGCAGTCAAGTTCATAGATGAAGCTCTGGAACAAGAAGATGGTAAATAAAAACATTTCAATACAGCAGTCAAGTTCATAGATGAAGCTCTTGAACAAGTTCAAGTTCAAGTTCACTTTATTCAATACTTTCATTAAAAATATACAAGGAAAGCAAACATATAAAAGTTAGAATATAATACATGTATCAATATATAACATGAGGATAACACAAGTGGAGAAGACATGATGGACAAGGGAAAAAACATTTTAAACATGTACATTAATGAAAGTATTTGGAGACTAGACAGGAAGGCCGGGCCTTATGTAAAAGTCTGTCTCCAGTAATTGTATAAAAAACTAAGTACATTATTTAAATTTTGTATTTGTTATAAAAAGGAAGAAAAAAAAGGGGGAAAAAATTGCATTCACACATACACTCTTTCCCATACACACCAACACACACTTTTCTGTCTGATGAACATTAAGAATATAGGTTATTGCACTATTGAGTATTGTCTTAACAGGTACAGTTTAAATTTTCTTTTAAAACTATTTAGTGATGGACTCAGTCGAATATCTATGGGTATGTCATTCCAAATTTTATTTATTCTTATTAAGTTGAAAATATTGTAAAATAGTATTTGGTAAAAGTTTTTTAAAGCATAGATACATAAAAATTGCACATTGATAAACATAAATATCGTTTACTTTAAAAAAAATTAGGTTGTAAAAAAGAGGTAAAGTATGAGCAAGGTATTGGCTGTGCGATATAATTCTTATAATTTTCTTTTGTAAAATTAAAAGCCTATTTGTATTTTGCATACTAGAGCATGCCCATACAAGAATACAATAATTTAAGTGGGGTAATATTAATGTATTATACAAAATTATCAATATTTCTGTAGGTAAAAATTTCAATTTATAAAATATACCAACATGTTTAGCCAATCTATTGCAGACGACACCAGTGTGTTCTTTCCAATTTAATTTATCATCAATTGTGACTCCTAAAAAAGTTAAATGTGTAACGTATTCAATAACTGATTCCTTAACTTTAACCTTTATTTGGGTAACATCAATGTTTTTTTTGGTAAAAATCATGAAGTGTGTTTTTTTAATATTGATTACAAGTTTATTTATATATAACCAATCAACCAGTTTAGCAAATTCTGTATTAAACATATTTTGAAGAGATACAATATCTTGATGGGACATACATGTAAACACACTAGTGTCATCTGCAAATAATATCAGTTCTAATACTTTTGAAACATTGCAAATATCATTTACATATAAAAGAAATAATAATGGCCCAAGAATTGAGCCCTGGGGCACTCCACATCTTATCGCCATTGTCTGTGATTCACATTTTTCTAGAACAACATATTGTTTGCGATTACTTAAATAACTTTTGAACCATTTCAGTACAATACCTCTAAAACCATAACATTCCAATTTTTTTAATAATATTGAGTGATCAAGAGAATCAAAAGCCTTGCTAAGATCTAAAAACAGGCCAATCATTATTTCTTTATTATCAAAGGCATTTGTAACTTTATGAATAAAATCAGAGATGGCAGAAGAAGTAGAGTGTCCCCTTTGAAAACCAAATTGTTTGGGAGTAATAATATCGTACTTTTCCAAGAATTTATATACACGACTATATACACATTTCTCTAAAATCTTTGAAAAAATAGGAAGAATAGATTTGGGCCTATAATTTGATAAATTATCATTTGATCCATTTTTATAAATAGGAATAACCTTTGCAATTTTAAGTTTGTCTGGGACAAATTTTAAAGATAAATTGATAATATCACATAAAGGGTAACATAAAATATGAATAACATTTTTAACCAATGTGATATCCACTCCATCAAAACCAGGACTCTTGCCATTTTTAAGTTTAGAAACAATATTAATAACTTCTTTTGGTGTACACGGAGTAAAAAATGCAGATGAATTATTTTTTATTACATGTTGCATACAATCCCCAGAATTTACAAAAGAAGAAGACAGTGTATGGCCTATATTTACAAAGTATTTGTTAAAAGCAAATACAAGAAGATGGTAAATAAAAACATTTCAATACAGCAGTTTTCATCGATGAAGCTCTGGAACGAAAAGATGGTAAATAAAAACATTTCAATACAGCAGTCAAGTTCATAGATGAAGCTCTGGAACAAGAAGATAGTAAATAAAAACATTTCAATACAGCAGTCAAGTTGATAGATGAAGCTCTGGAACAAGAAGATGGTAAATAAAAACATTTCAATACAGCAGTCAAGTTCATAGATGAAGCTCTGAAACAAGAAGATGGTAAATAAAAACATTTCAATACAGCAGTCAAGTTCATAGATGAAGCTCTGAAACAAGAAGATGGTAAATAAAAACATTTCAATACAGCAGTCAAGTTCATAGATGAAGCTCTGGAACAAGAAGATGGTAAATATGCGTAAGAGTATTTAGTATCATTTTCTTAACAAGCGATGGCTCAGTGGTAGAGCAGTGATCTCCTATCCTGAAGTTTCCGGGTTCAAAACTAAGTCGATGCTCTAGTGCCCTTTGGTAAGGCATTAATCCTCATTACCAAGTCCCTTAGAGAGGAATTACAGTCGTCGGTCTCCTGGTTGTTTACTTACAAGCGTGCACATGCTTTCTTAGCAGTCAGGTAAAACATCAAACAAACAAGTATTTTTTTTTTTGGAAGGAGGAACTAATGGGAGAAGATAGAGGAGTAGACCAATCGGGACATAGACTGATAATATCAAACAGTAGACGGGAATGTCATTTGAGTAGCTGAGTAGAACAGTTGACAGAAAGTTATGGAGAACGTGTGTCTCAAGGTCCATTTTATTTAGCATTGCTGCCATAATGGTGCTCTAGCAATACATTAGGATTTAATTACTGCCTGGGTGATGTGTTATAAATGTGAATAAATGTCTTGCCATAGGACATTAGTGCTGTGGTTTGATCCGAATCACAAACCATGTGATAACAATTCTGGTGACTACACCACCACCAGGTGAAGTTTAATTTTTTCTCTGATTTGAGGAGGTTCGAAACCAAATAATAGCTCTTGTGCCCTTTGGTAAGGCATTACTCCTCATTGCCAAGTCATGCAGAGAAAACTTAAAGCCGTTGGTACCTTGGTTGTTTACTTACAAGCATATACATGCTTCCTTAGCAGTCAGGTAAAACAATCAACATCATCATCTAAATATCATCAACCTTTTGTCTTGTTTTCTATGTTTTTTTTGTAGGTAAAGTTCTAATTCACTGTGTAGCTGGTTTTAGCCGGTCAGCGACGATAGCCATTGCTTACCTTATGATCAGACGCGGGATGACCGCTCAGGAAGCAACCCGGACGGTCAGGAAGAAACGACCTATCGGACCTAACGAAGGTTTCCTCAAACAGCTATGTCAGCTTAATACAAAACTATATCCACTATAGACTTGCCAATTTCACAGAAGATCTAGGTCCTGTTTCATGAAAATGTCATCAATAACAAATGCTAAATTTGTATGACATATTTGCTCTCAGCCAATCAGATGCCATCATTTAAGTATAACAGTTATTTTAACTTGTTATTGATAACAAGTTTTATTTAACAAGAATGGTATTGTTAACAAGTCCTGCAGGCGTAAAAATAGTACTTTATAGACGGATTGGTTATAAGTTATGACAAAGTAAAATGTTCACTGTTGGTTACTCAAAATTATTTCAGTAGACACGAATGATGAAAAAAGGTTATAATTCATTGTTCTTTACTTCTTTGCTAAAGATTTAATGGGGGCCATCATCATCGTTTGCATTTGTTGATTATGTTAATGTTGTTGTTGTTGCCAAAGGGCTTGTTGCTGTTGCTGCAGCATCTGTTGTTGCATCAGTTCAAACCGACGCTGTAAGATTGCTTCTTCAGCTTCCCTGTCTCTCTTGTTCCTCTCCTGTTCCTCTCTATCTCTTCCTCTCCATCTCTTCAGCTCCCCGTCTCTCCTCTTCCGCTCTCCTCTTCATCTCCTGCTCCAACTCCATCTATCTCTATAGAAATGTAAAACTATCTCGCCCTTTGTTTCGCTGCCTTTTTGGAGTGGCACTGGTGCTGCATTCACCTTGGTATCTAAAATGCAATATTAAAAAAAATGAGAAAAAAGAAGTGTCAAGTGTCAACCATGTAAGATATTCAAGAGCATGCATGATGTGGTGCGGGTTCTGCATTTACCTAGGTATCTAACATGAAATATAAAACAACAAGAAAGTTATATGTGTGTTGGGAGGGAAGGGGATGTAAGAGAGTTCACCTAGAATTTGTTAAACTGAAAAACCTTTCTAAAAAATATCTCTTCCTAGTTTCTCCTAATGTTTCACATGCTGACCCCCTTTCTCTATGAACCCAGTAATACCGGTAAGTCATATTAGCAACACCGTGGTCTTTCCTTGTCCGGCTGGGGCCAAAATGAGGATTCGCGCTGGCAGTCTGCCATTTACTTTCATTGAAATTATGTCAGCAACAGAACCCTGGAGTATTTTCTTCTTGTTCGTGTCTTTTCCACGAGCGTCCTTCTTCACCATTGTGACAACTTTGTGCATATCTTTGAACTCGGCATAGTCCTTCTGATTCCATTGCTTCATTTGGGTTATGCACAGTTGATCCAGGTACTTATTCTCCAACTTTTTGTGTCATTGCTGAACAGTTGAGGATTCCGAGATCTTCTCACTGGGAATATCTGAAACGATACAAGCATATAACACCATGTCTTATTGCACTCTCGCAATCTCAGCCCCTTCCTGCTCCGACCTCTTCTTTTGCTTATCTCCTCTCTCCTTCGATGCCAACTCGATGTCCTCCTCTGCTTGTATCATCTGCTCTATGGTCTCTCTCTTATCCCTTTCTCCTCCGTTTTCTCTACTGCGATTCCACTTTCAGCCTTCTCCATATTGTTCCTTGCCTTTACTTGGTCTTTTAGGATGTTGATATGATCTCTATCAGCTCGAGAATCCCATCTCGATGTCCTCCTCTTTCTGTATCATTTGCTCTATGGCCTCTCTTATCGCTGAAACTGAAAAGTAGAGGAAACAGAGAATTTTGTTTTATTATTATCATTTTGTAGCCTCAGCTGAATTACATGACAATTTACGATCAATTTAAAAATAACATCACATTTCATTTCTAAACAACTGAGATTCCACCTGCAGCCTTCTCCATATATTGTTCCTTGCCTTTACTTGGTCTTTTAGGATATTGATATGATCTCTGACAGCTTGAGAGTCCCATCTTGATGTCCTCCTCTGGCCTCTTCCTGTATCATCTGCTCTATGGCCTCTATTATAGCTTTTCCTCCTCTGTTTCCTCTACTGCTATTCCACTTGCAGCCTTCTCCTTATGGTTCCTTGCATTGACTTGGTCTTTTAGGATATTGATATGATCTCTATCAGCTCGAGAATCCCATCTCGATATCCTCCTCTTTCTGTATCATTTGCTCTATGGCCTCTCTTATCGCTGAAACTGAAAAGTAGAGGAAACAGAGAATTTTGTTTTATTATTATCATTTTGCAGCCTCAGCTGAATTACATGACAATTTACAATCAATTTAAAAATAACATCACATTTCATTTCTCATCAACTGCGATTCCACTTGTAGCCTTCTCCATATTGTTCCTCGCCTTCACTTGGTCTTTTAGGATATCGATATGATCTCTGACAGCTCGGGAGTCCCATCTCGATGTCCTCTTCCTCCTGTGTCATCCGCTTTATGGCCTCTCTTATACCTTTCTCCTCCTCTGTTTCCTCTACTGAGGCTCCACTTGCAGCCTTCTCTAAATTGTTCTTCGCCTTTACTTGATCCTTCAGAATGTGGATTTGGTCCCTCACCGCTCTGGAGTCCACCTTCAACCCCTTCCTCTGCATGCCTTCTGCCACCTGTTGCCATCCTCTTGCCTGATCTCCAGTCTCGTATTTGTACTGGAAGGGGTTGGCCAGTATGCCTTCCCCAATGAGTACCGGTATGTGTATACTGGTGTTGTCCCAGGACATGCTGCAGTACAAGGAAAAAACACAGATATATGATATTTTTGTGCACAACAAAAGGTACAGTAGTCAGTGCATACGTCAAAATCCACTGACCAAATTGCAAATTTGAGACACGCTTCTATAGATATAGTGATCTCATATTTCAAACTCTTATAACTTTCTTTTTACTGGTCGCATTTATTTAAAACTTTCGCCATATGCTGATTCTCTTATTTCTGCTTTCGTACTAAGTAACAAAGGACAAACGTTGGTTTGCCCTTTGATTAAATTCCAGTTCTGTGTGCCTATATCTTGCCTTCAAATTAATAGGACGGATTTGCAATAATCTTGTTTTTTGCATATATAAAAATTGGTCTAGTTATCTTGTGTGTGCTTTTTCTCCCGTAAAGATTTTAAGTACTAAGAGGTTATAAGTCTTCCATAAGTTCCTTTGCCTTTTAAAGACTTGTAAAACCATGACACAGTCAACTGTACTTTGTATTTTGTACTGTATTTTGTTTTTGTTGGGGGGGGGGGGAGAGAAACAGCCCCAAACCCCTACCCCATTCCCTTGTCCTCTAGAACTGCTGTTGCTCCTAGGCAAGACATTAATCTATATGTGCCACTTTTAACCCATTTGGTCATTAATATTAAAGAGGCTAGAAAGAGGTTTATATACACTATTCATTTTGATAATTTATAGCGCACATATCCACTAAGCAAGAAGCTCAAGGCACTTCAAATGTTACCCCAGCTCTACCGATTTCAGCACTAGCAGCCTTCAAGGAATTCCTTGCTACCAGTACCCTGGGTAGAGAGTGGCAAATGTAGATTAATGTCTTGCTAAAAGACAAGCGTGCCTGGTAAAAGCTGAAAGATTACAGGGTCATGCACAAAAACGTAGAAAACACTGCTGAAAAACTGTCAGGGTTACTAATTGTAGTAGTCAACAATTACAATAGTTGATGATAGACCCTCTTGCTTGTTTGATGCCTTTAAATAATAGTCTTTCATGTATAATATAGAGTTTTTATATTATTCAGTTGCAATAAATTTGGTTTAAAAAAATACCAGTTGTATAATGTTTTAATATGTATAATGTGTTATTATATACAATTTATTCTTTAGGAAGAGAAGAAGAGGAAATGAGAGAGAGAGAGAGAGAGAGAGAGAGAGAAGAAGAAGAAGACTGAGTGGAAATAAAGAGACAAAGGTAGGGAGGGAGAGGGGGAAAGAGAAAGAGAGATGGAAAGAGGTAGGGAGATGGAGAAAGAGAGTGAAAAAGACTGGGAAAGAGAGTGAGAGAAAGAGTGAAAAGGGGGAGGGTGAGAGAAGGTTATAAGGTACAGTGAGAGATATGTCGAGAGATAGAGAACGAAAAGAAGATGGAGAATAGAAACATTCAATGGAGAATTAGATGGACCAAGTTCTGGATAAGAAAGAATGAGAGAAACATTGATAGACAAGGAGGTTGAGTAGAAAGCATGTAAGTAAAATAGGTTAGAGACAGACACAATAACTTCAATGAAAGTGGTAAACAAAATCATTATTCCAACTTTTTGGGTAACAGTGTATAATAAAACGCAGGGAAAGAAGAGACATTGGACGACAGGGGGGGGGGGGGGTTAAGGGAGAGGTCACAAGAGAAATAAGAGGGTAGAGCCTAGCGAAGCGGAGTTTAAAAATTAGGGGGTGTGGTCTTTTAGAATTAGCAATTACTTTAAGATGAGTTCCATGTTCACCAATTCACTTAAATAATATTATTGTCTTTACTAAGCTGATTGTGAGGACGGATCCGATTATTACGAAATTTAAGCCAGCAGAAATCATGAAATTCGAAATCTCCATTTCTGACCCATATATTCGAGGGAATATTAAAGCTATATATTGTTGCATAGTTTAGTTATATCATTATAATAGTAATGGCAATAGGTCCATCTATATAACGCAGCCACTATATGAATATACCCTACATCGCTTGATACAAAGTACCATATTGTTAAGCCTACATGTATTTATTCACGAATTTTTCCCACACTGTTTTTTAAAACGACTTTCTCTTTTCATACTTTTTTTAAAAATCAGAATGGATTACATAACAAAATGTGTGACAAATGGTCGCAGTTATCAGTTACGTCGATTTTCTTAGACATGTATATAGGGCAAAACGCAATTACTGAAAATCTAGAGTTTAGAACCCTTACAAAAAAGTACCATGGTAACCATGTTTTTTTGTCGAAATTACTACTCACCATGGTAACCATGGTTATTATGGTACCAAAACAATGAAATACATTGGGTCAGTACCAAAACAATGTATGTTATTGTTTTGGTACAATGACAACCATGGTTACCATGGTGGATAATAATTTGGACAAAAGTACCATGGTTACCATGGTACTTTTTTGTAAGGGAAGGCTTTGAAGAAACAACGGGGGGATCATTCAGCGAGGGAAAGATGCTTTACATTGTGGCCCACTTCATCTCGCATGCAGTTTGCCTTGAAGATATTGGGGGAAATAACTAAGGAAAGTAAAAGCATAGGAAATAAAGAAGAAGAAGGAGAACGAAAGGGCAAGATAGACGAAGAGACAGGGAGAGAGAGAGAGAGAGAGAGAGAGTGAGAGAGAGAGAGAAAGAGTATGTGAGAGAGAGAGGTAGATAGAGAGAGAGCGAGAGAGAACAAGGGACAGAAAGAGCAAGAGAGAGAAAAAGACAACGAGAGAGAGATATATATCAAGAGAAAGAGAGAGAGAGATAGAGAGAGGTGAAAGAAAAAGAGATGAGGGGAGGAATTATATAGAGAATAAATTGAGAGCCCTTATTTTATAAACACGTAACGTTGTATTGACGTGAAATTAGTTTGCATATTTAATGAAAACGTGACTTCAGTGGTCTTTACAATATCCATCCAATCACGATTTTAATAACTTTGACCGTTCGCCATAAAGCACTTGTAATCTATTCCAGATTTGTATATATTTTTTTCTTCATTTCTTTCTCTTTAAAGAAATGAAAAGGTAAAATAATAAAGACCTGCTCTGACCACCCTTGGCTCGTTTCCAAGTTTCTTTGCATAAAATACCGACGAACCAAAGAAATAGACCAAGTGATCGTTTACTTTGATGGCTGCGCTTGTCATTGTTAAGAGCGCTAAAAGACGACATCGCTAAAATGGTGAGTTTCTTAAAAACTTTAGCCTAAACATTACGTTTTTTGTCTGCTTGTTTGTTGTCTATTTGTCATTTACCATAGTAAGTAACGTACGTAACTAAAATGATTATACTGTTGGTGTAGCTGTTAGCCAATGCCTCCTCTTTCCCTTCATATTTGTTACAATACACCGATACTTATATACAATAGTAAAGATAAATATACATCGACTATTCTAACCTTTCATTGTCTTTTGCTAATTGTAAATTTCTCCATTTTGATTATGAAAAATATATGCACCTGTATTTGTACGGCTCATGGCGTGTTCGAGGTAGCCATTTAATTCTGTTTTCTTATCTGGGACGCACTGAATATAATTTTAACAAACACGTTCATGTGAATTCCGGATGATAAACTTAGATGTTGTCTTATCCGCATGTTCAGCTCTGGCTCTACTGTTTTGAATAGTTTCCATTTACAATTATGATGTGTCACTTTAAATGCAATTCAAAATAATGTCCGAATGTTCTTTTTGGGGATTTACAATTTCCATGACCCTGCCATTTGATTCAATTTCAACATTCATTATTATGTAGAATTCAAGGTAATTTAAATCGCCATTTTTAATATTGTGCAGAAAAAGACGTAACAGTTAGGGGAGCCTTCCAAAGTTGCGACTGTGCCCGGACGCGTCGGGGCGCGATGAATAGAACAGTCGCGTCTCAAGAGACGCATTGAGGCGCAAAGGGGCGCGAAGGGGCGCAATAGTCACCCTCATCTGATTCTTGCATATGAAAAGAAACTGTCTATTGTTGGTATAAACCCGCTCTATTCTTCTTGCGCCCTTTTGCGCCCTTTTGCGCCCTACCAGGCGATGGAAGATTATCTTTCGCGTCATTGTTCTCGCTCGGGATGCGCGGTACAGCTTAAACTTGATATATAGCAAGTATTTGTCGGCCAAAGCCTGTCTTCCCCTCCTCCGGTTCTCGTTCTGATAAACATTCCATTGTTTGTAAAAACTTGATGTATTCTTCTCGCGTCGCGATCTATTCTTCTCGCGCCGTTTTGCGTCGTAACGGGCGGGGTATTATATTTCCAATCATTGTGGAAGCTTTGCGATGTACATTGCTACAGCACAGCATGAACTTGTCTGGTGGGAGCGTCTTTGTTTCGGGGGGCAATCAACACACATTTTATTTTTGTTGGGTTTAATACGCCTCCTTTTAATTTTTGTGACGACTGTATGAAATGTGAAATAAAGATGACTATGTACGATTAATGGCTGTTTAATTGCGAGCTTGATTGTCCCCAACAACAAAAAAATAAAAGGCGAATGATGTGAATGAATACATGTATGCGGTTATAGTCGGCAAATTGATTACTGTTTAGGACGCTTGTTATGTTTGTAATTTGAATGATTATCAACATATTTGTATAATTCCCACATCGCGATATTATTCTAGCGTCCTAATAATGGACAAAGGAATTATCTTTCCCGTCATTCATTTTGACGCTACGCGTTGCCACAGCCTGAGCTTGGAAGAATATATATTTTGTCAGTAAAATCCTCTTTTTTTCTTCTTCTCCTCCCTTGACTTGGTTCTAATAAATTGAAGGTTTGCTTATTAGGGATAAGGAGGATAACATCAAACAAAAGATCTACTCAAGATGACGCTCTTTTCATTTCACCTCGCTGTTTGATAAAGTAGAGTTCTGTATGGAGCGAATACAAAAGAAAAGTTCGCTCTAAAGGAAAAAACATAAAATGCTGTGGCAGGATATCACGCCAGAGATTTGCCTTCGAAAATTGCCCGTCCATAATGCGTTTTAAATCGTAATAATTCCATAGCTCTTTTTAAAAGCGGAATGAATAGTAAAAAAGAGTCTAGGAACTATATCGAGATTATAAAACATGTGTGTCATGAAGATGTAAACAAAAAGCGTAGCTTGATGGCGATAAAGTTGAGCAGCAAATGGAAATGCCATACAAAACATTAAGCAGTTCATGGTGATAATTTATCATTCGACTTCTACTTTGCGCTATATGTACTAAATGATCGCAAAACGGGCAGGGACACAAATACAAACATCGATTTCTGCTCTAACATTCGAATCATTTATTCGTAGATTTGTATAATTAAGTGGCGAAAGTGAAATTTTGAAATCATACTGCACAGATACAAAAACATACCAAACATGTTTTGATTCTTAATAATATTAAATAAAAAATAAAAAAAATAAACGCAAATTTTAAAAGATCTTTTTAAAAAGAGGGAGGCGCTTTAGCCCAGTGGTAGAGCAGAGCAGCTCGTAACCGGGAGCTCCCTGGTTAGAAACCAAGTCGATATGCTAGTGCCCTTTGGTAAGGCATAACTCAACATTACATTTCGTTCGGAGAGGTCTTAAAGCCGCCGGTCCCCTGTTTGCCTAATTCAGAGCATATGCTTCATGTAGCAGTCAGGTAAAAAAAAAAAGCAAATGGTACAGGAAGCTACCTTTTATGGATAGGCCTAAATTGAGGTTTGACTTAACTAGGGAGAAGAAGGATAACATCAAACAAAAGATCTACTCATGATGACGCTCTTTTCATTTCACCTAGCTTGAAGATAAAGTAGAGTTCTATGGAACGAATATAAAAGAAAAGTTCGAATGCTGTGGCAGGATTTTACGCGGCCGAGCAAGGCTATTGTTTGATCGCTATAATTGTCCGACTTGCTATAGATTCTTGTTTAGGTACACTATTAAGGCTGCGTATTATGTGTGTGTGTGTGTGTGTGTCTGAGGGAGGGGGGCGGCGAAGTGAACGGCCGGACGTAAATGGCAGAGGCCCATCAGGAGGGCTCCGCTCGCTAGTTATAAGGACCGCTATTCATTGGACAACTATTCATGAAGACCGCTATTTGTAATTTTAGAACATGGTCATTATGCATAAGGGTCATGAATTCGTAATACAATATCCCCCTCCCCAAAACTAAATAAATAAATAGAAAACTAATGATGCAATAACAAATAATGCCCGGTAATTGGTGATAGCCGCCTATGAGCGGAACAATGGGCGCACCAACTATTAGCTGCTCAAAGAGCTGTCTTTTGTCATTGCGTTGCAATAACAATGTCCTTGTAAAAGTTACATGTACTATAATATCCTTATGCTATATAACACCCAATGTGAACATGACGTGTTCAGGCCTTATAACAAAATACAGTGCACCAATGCAGTGCACGTTAAAACAAAAGACTTTACTAGCGCTAGCTAACAAATATGAAACGTCAAAACCTCACGAGCAAATGATGACAACAAATTGTTACGTCAAATGCCACCACCAATACAGTTTCTTCGCGAAGAAATATTCAATCAAATTTCATGTTTGGAACATATATAGGCGATTTCGAATGGTTCGAGGTGAAAATAACGAATATCGTGTCCGATAAACACTCCTTCTTTCTTCAAGGTCCCATACGATTCAAACATAATTTACAATGTTTATTTGCAAATAATAATCTCTCTGGGAGTATATCGATTTCCGCGATAATGCAGATATTCGTTTTTTTTCGTAAAATTAGTTTTATAATTTTGCAGGGAGACAGTGTTCCTTATGATTCGAGCAGAATTTTGGTGAGTGCATTTCGAAAAAGAGCGTCTTCCATCTACCGAAACGTTTTGATAATGCAGGCTCCCGACAATACGATTATCATTTCTGTAATATCTTTAATTCGCAGATGTTTGTTCGTTTCGTATGACATATTTATAAACGCCCTATGATCTTATTTCAAGCAGAATCTTACAATGTCTTTGATTATAAGTATCATTTTGAAATCACGGTGTTAAAATACAATAGCTGATTTTGCGAAGATTTAGAGAACCTACGTTTCTATTCTTTAAATCGATCTTGCATGAGAAAGAACAGATTGATGATATAGATATATGACCTATTTTGATCGGATGACAGAACAAAATAAGGCAATATGAAACAATAATGTGCCAAAACATACAGAAAGAATACAATTATACATATCGTTTCTGTTTTGTTCGTGAACAAATTAATATAATTGAAGTATTGAACACATTGATGAACAGAAATGAACAATCATGCCAACGTCAATGCCTAAAACACTTCGATGTTGGGAGGGAAATTAACAATCAGAATAAGAATCTAAATCAATGTCATGTACGTAAAATAATAATGAAACAAATCAGTAGCCAAAGTGAAAATTTTATAGTCAAATCTTTCAAGACGAGAGCGGACACACACGCGGGGATTACATGAATAACTAATGCGTTGGAACGGGCGCGAAAGCTTTTCAAAGTTAAGCTCCCATTCACAAATTCACAATTCACAAAGAGCGCTTCGCCGTTAAGCGCACCGCCCCCCCTCCCCCCACTGAGTGTTATTTAGGGTACGCATATCCATGTTCCCTCCTTTTGAAAACAGCCCCCTAAGTCCGGTGTGTAAAGTCAATACGGGCCGGACGTTTGTGTACTAGACCAGCCGGACTTTGGTGCGTGAAAAGTACTCCTTTATAACAATAAGTCTCCAAACAATAGCCAGATTTGAAATTCATATTGTGAGCATGTGCTTAAATAGTTATATCGGGATTTCCTGGTTATATTGAAGACGTGGGCTAATATTGTGTACATGTGTGCCCAGTATTTCTCCCTGATTGTTCGACCAACATTAAATTGCTATTGTCCAGCTGACTTTTCTATAGGCTTTTCTACCCTCGGCGCTGAAGGGCAGTGGCGGATCCATGGGGGGGGGGGGGGGGTTATTTTTGTTTACCTTTTCTGGGGTTTGCCCCCCCCCGGCGCTCAAGGGGGGGGGGGGGGGTGCAAATTTTAAAATTTTCGAGGGCAAAACAAATGTGCTCACTACCCCCCCCCCCCCCCCCCCCCCCCCCCACTGAGCGACTTTTCGGCCGGCGCGATTTTCACATTTTCGGGAGCAAAAAAAAAAAAAATTGTGCTCACTACCCCCTCCCCCCTCCCTCCCCTCCCTCCCCTCCCCCCTCCCTCCCCTCCCCCCCCCCCCAACTAAGCGACTTTTCGGCCGGCGCGATTTTCACATTTTCAAGAGCAAAAACAAAAATTGGGCGCCCTCCCCTAAGAAATCCTGGATCCGCGCCTGCTAAAGGGATTGCGGAAAATTTAATCACTATTTGTGTTTCGTGATGACCCAGTAGAAGAAGAATAAGGGCTAACCCCCCCCCCCTAAAGAAAAAATGGCCCAACACAACGCAATCATTATAAATTCCGTCTACTACTTGATACCAACACGCGCATGATGGATCATTATTTAGACAGCTAGTGAGACAGTTCTTTTACGAGAAGCAATTGAACGAATTGCCATGGCTTGTATTATTTGTTTTAGAACGCACTACGCTCTTTCGATACCACGTGGCCCCAATTAAGCACAATATATACGTATTTCAGTTCTTCTCAACAATGACCTAGATCTAAAACTGGCCGCGGCTGTAACCCCCCCCCCCCTTCTTCGTAAAGAAATATTCGTTAAAATTCTTTGGAACAGAATGATAAACTAATTTCTTCTTGAGATATGTTCGAAGTGAAATTTCAAACATTATTTCCTGGTAACGCTCTTCTTTTTTGATGCATGTTCTATTCTTACGATTTAGGCATAATTTATGTTGATTTGCAACTGATAATCTCCCTGGGAGTTTTGCGATATCCCCGATGATACGGGTACAGTGTATTTAATTTTGTTTGTAACATTAGTGTTTTGCAAAGAAAGAACATTCTGAAAATGAGCGTCTTCCTTCTAACGAAACATATTGATGATGTTCCCGACAATACGGATATCATATGCATAAACAAAAATCGTAATACAGATAAAACGCTTTTTAAATCAAATTCAAGGAGAAACTACGACATTCTTGATTAAGTATCATTTTCAACATCAAGGATTTAAATATACGTTATCTAATTTTAAGAAGATTCAAAGGATCTATGTATTGAAATAACAGACTGATGATATAATTATATGATTTATAATGATCATACGACAGAACTGTTTACAAGATGCAACGAAAATTAAAGAAAACAAAACATGCGATAACATCGCTAGAGAAAATATACACAAATTTAATGTAATATGAATCAAATAAAGTGTCAAAACATGCACGAGGAAAACAATGTCAGAGAGAGTGGGGTAAGTATAAAATAAAGTTGTTTTTGTCGTGAACAAATCAATTTGTACACTCTAAGAAATATTGAGTAAAATTTTACTCAAAATGAAGTCGTATGGGCACATGGTCAGAATTGAGTAAAGGTTTTTAATCAACTAGATGGGTAATATTTTACCCATTATTGAGCTTTGTTTTACTCAGTGAATAGTAAAGTGTGTTTTACTCAAATTTCAGGTAATTTTCTTTTTACTAAAATAAGGCCAGAAAACTCCTTTCACAATGCTCCTTGTGGTTTAATTTATGTTTTACATCAAATTTGACCATGTGTCCTTTTTCATATGTGTCATGTGTAAACGTCATTTTAGTCATAAATTAGCAATTCATTATGTAAATCAATTTTTATTTGGTAATGTCATCATGGACCCCAATGTTCCTTTTTACAGGACATATCTTTAAACTCTGCTGAAAATGAACTCCAAGGCCAAGACGGAATGATGTTATGTTATGAAATTATGCATATAAATAGAGCCTCAAAACCAGTATGCATGAAACTCACAGAAAAGTGGAATATGCCAGTATATAATTGTCCAAATTAAAAAAAAAAACATATCTGAAAAAGACTCCATAACGTTACAAAGCAGGCGGTACCTTAATGCCGGTGTGTAGTTTACAAAAAGATCTTTTAATTTCTTCATCTTATAACAAGAAAGCAAATATTAAAATGCATATCAAAACACAGAACATTAAAAAATCTAAGGAAATTCAGCCTAAAAAAAAAAGAAGGGAGAAAAAAAGAAGCCCAACATTTATTATTGTAGAAACAAGAAGTAAAAGGTAGTTGCATAATTAGAAAAATAAGACACTTTTGTATTTAGCAATTAGAGATAATGATCAGATGATTACAGTCTACCCTCTAAAATTTGACTTCAAAAGAACTTCAATAATCTGCAGAGCAAACATGAAAAAATGGCTCTTGTTCTTTAGCACTTAACACGCTTAGGAAAGAAAAAATACAATTTTTTTTAATCTTCCATTTTTCAAAAATTTTCATATTCAAGCTGATTCTAACAAATTTTCGCAGCATGAAAGAGTATGCAATTTTGTGTCAAAATTGAAGAAGGCTGAAGCATCTGTTCCATGTAATTTCTCATTGTTTTTACAAAAAGAAAAACACTAAAAATGTAGCTGATAGAAACCGTGGTCACTATTATTCTGGCTTTTTCACTAATGCACTCACACCCAATATCCACTCAGAATTAGTAGAATGGCTTCATACCAGTGCCAGTTTATGGGTTTCGCAAAAACCATGATGTTTGCCCCATTTGTGTGAAGTAGTCCTGGCCACATGGGAATGTGAATTTTGTTGTATTGGCATATATATAATTAACAAATACAGAAAATGGCATGTACATAAGCCATAAATTTGGTTCACAATAAAAATCTCAATATATGCTTTTAACATTTTGGCTGCATACAACTATAACAATGAAACATGCCCAGGACAATATGCAACACAAGAAAGCAAATATTAAAATGCATATCAAAACACAGAACATTAAGAAATCTAAGGAAATTCAGCCTAAAAAAAAAAGAAGGGAGAAAAAAAGAAGCCCAACATTTATTATTGTAGAAACAAGAAGTAAAAGGTAGTTGCATAATTAGAAAAATAAGACACTTTTGTATTTAGCAATTAGAGATAATGATCAGATGATTACAGTCTACCCTCTAAAATTTGACTTCAAAAGAACTTCAATAATCTGCAGAGCAAACAAGAAAAAATGGGTCTTGTTCTTTAACACTTAATACGCTTAGGAAAGAAAAAATACAATTTTTTTTAATCTTCCATTTTTCAAAAATTTTCATATTCAAGCTGATTCTAACAAATTTTCGCAGCATGAAAGAGTATGCAATTTTGTGTCAAAATTGAAGAAGGCTGAAGCATCTGTTCCATGTAATTTCCCATTGTTTTTACAAAAAGAAAAACACTAAAAATGTAGCTGATAGAAACCGTGGTCACTATTATTCTGGCTTTTTCACTCATGCACTCACACCCAATATCCACTCAGAATTAGTAGAATGGCTTCATACCAGTGCCAGTTTATGGGTTTCGCAAAAACCATGATGTTTGCCCCATTTGTGTGAAGTAGTCCTGGCCACATGGGAATGTGAATTTTGTTGTATTGGCATATATATAATTAACAAATACAGAAAATGGCATGTACATAAGCCATAAATTTGGTTCACAATAAAAATCTCAATATATGCTGTTAACGTTTTGGCTGCATATAACTACAACAATGAAACATGCCCAGGACAATATGCAACACAAGAGTTGCCCTCATATAAAAACCAATGCTAATTCAAAATGTTACAAATTCGAAGAGTTGTTGATTATTTGAGAGAACAATGGAGAGCACATTGCAAGCATCTTTCTGTATGATTGGTTTTTCCAAAGAACATGAATATGATGTTATTAAAATCCTAAGATAACAACAGGAATTGTAAATCTAAAAACTGTGCTGCATTACCAAGTGAATAAAAAAAAACTAAACACTTAGAAAATTTTCATTATAAAGAAAACCAATTTATGAACTCCAAATTATACATATTTTGGAAGAGTAACTTTTCCCGCATCTTCGTCACCATTTAATGTGGAATGTGTTTACGCTTGGTTGAACATGGTGCATTGTTTGCGAACATGTATAATTCGACTTGTGCCAAAAAATCAAAACAACAAAAAAGCAACTCCATCCTGATCAAAGTGGCATAACATTTTAACGAAAAGGTTTTGAGCAAAGTAACTTAGCAAGAGTGCTGTTACACCTATCGACTAAATTCTGTGTAAAGATTAGATTGATCTATCAAGTTATTCTATGAGTGAGCACACATCAAAGAGAAAATGGTCACTTATAGACATAAAAAGGACTATTGATACTCTTGAAAAGTGATCATTGTTTTCTTTGACGTGTGCTCACTCGTGAATGGCTCCACGGATCTATCTCATTTTTTTACACAGAATGTAGTTGTTAGGTGTAAGAACACTTCTTTTAAGTTAATTGCTCAATACTGTTCCGTTAAAAAGTTACACCAGTTTGATATGTGTGGGGTTGTTTTTTGGGGGGTTATTTCAACTACACCCCTACTTTGACACTTTTTACATCTTTTGATCAATGTGCTATGTTCATCCAAGCGTAAACACATACCACACAAAAATGGTACCGAAGATGTGGGAGGAGTTACTCTTTCAAAATATTATAATAGTTTGGGGTTCATAAATCTGTTTTCTTTTTAATGACAATTTTCTAAGTGATCATTTCAATTTCAAAAGGCCTGTTGATAGAACAACACATTCCAAGGCTTTATTTCTGGTTGAAATGGTAATATGCCCTGAAGGCTCTCACTGCACCAGACTCTTGAGCTCCTGGTTTGACATCAAAAGCAATGGTGTCCATCACGACCCACATTGCTCTTGCCTGGCATGGATACTGTAGATCAAAGATCTGAAAGATCTTGTAGCACAAATCTACAGCTGCAACGAGACTCTTCTGCTCAAGAACGTGGTGCTCCAATACAACAAAAGTCTGAGCTGGATTGCAGAAGTGTCCTCCTAGGGCTAGGATGAAAGGTTGGTTCCTCCCATGCGAAGATTTGTATGCCTCTACATTGGTCCCTTCCTGACATGAAAGAAAAGAAAAAAAATTGCCACCATGAAATGTGCATAATAATTGCTTGTAACACACTCTCATATGCTGAAGTACAGTTGAAATGTAATGTTAGGTGCATCAGAAATTATCCAGGGGGTATTATTACTTATTTGACTGACCATTAAATCTAATCTTTAAATATACAGTGACATTGTTATCGACCAACTTAGTTATTCCTGGGTATGGAAAGAAACAATAGTGATATTGTGTCTTGGAAAGTTGCAAAAATAAGTAGAAATATCTCCAGCTAAGGTGCCACATATATCCACAGCCCATTGTGAAATATTTGCCATAGAATGTATCATCCCACAAAATTTGAGAGAAGGGCTATTTCATGTAATGCTTCTCACTTTCACCTTCTTACCCTCTAACCACTTCCCCTTCCCAATCTACCAAAAAAAAAAAAACAGTTCTTTTTTGGAATGGCCATGAATCTTCTCATTGCTATAATTACCTTTTGAAAGTCAATGAAATTATCCAAGGCTTCTTGGATGGAAGCTCTTCCTCCCTTTGTTGACTTCTTTCCAGGGAACAAATGCGAGAGAAGGCAAAATGCCAGGTTCATCATCTCATCTGTATCAATAATATTAAAGAAAATTTCTTTAGACTGATGATACATGTTTATCATATTTTCATGCACTATTTGACTCGGCCTTCATTGTATCCATCGACTTAAAAAAAAATATTTGTGACGACTTTTAATGCTGAAATCTATAAATGAAAAAAAATAAAAAAATAGATGGAATCACAACTGCACAGTCAAAATTAACCCCTCCCCCTTCCGATGTATATATGGGTTTGTTATTTGTTCCTTCTTCAAACATAATGTAAATAAGATTTAATCTGAAAACTTGTTTATTTTGGTACAAACTACTCAATCATAGATTTTCTTCATAACACAATAAGAACTACAGAAAAACTTTGGGTGATGGTGAAGCGAGCAGTACAATTATTTGCCAATTTGCTTACTATATCTGTAAACAATATCATACCTTGACTGAAGTCTGTGTCTTTTCTATGCTGAACGTTAAATCTGGCCTTCCACCCTGGGCTTACTCGGTTTGCATATTCTAGGATGCACGCAGACACCACCGGCCACTTTGTATAGAGGTGCTTTCCTCTCCCCGAAAACAGCATTTCGTAGTCTTGCTCAATCTATGAATCAGAAAGATAAAATCTATAGCATGCATATCTCATTGTCTTTTTTTTACGGGTGTATTTTTTTTCTTCTTTTGGCCATGTATTGGCCTGCATCAATTTGACATGAAAATCATAAGAATAGTACAAGTAAAACAAGTCATGCACAGTCTGCAATGTGATCCAGCAAATACTTGGGTGGGTGAATGCATATTTACAAGATTAGGACTTCAAATTAAATAGATATTGAATAAACTGTATCAAAATTTATCCCAGTCAAATTTGCTTAAATGTAACATTTTGAATCATGGAATTCCTCTGGGAATGAAATCAACAAAAAAAAGATAAAAAAGAAAATATAGATAACATGTCTGGACAATTAATAAAGTGGGTGAAATAAAAAAAAAAAGACCCTAACCTACTTTTCTAACCACTTCACTGGACGATTCTTGAGGAGTTCTTCACACAATGTCATTTTCAGAATGTGTGCAGGTATTTTTTTTGTTTTTGTTGAATGCTCCATGTAGATATAACAGAAAAAGCAGTTATTTTTATGTGTACATAACCGACTGTATTAATATCCTTCATCTTGATTTCGTTAGATAAGGGACCTGCTTATTAAACCGTAATGACAGTTAACAAAGGTAATGAAACATTTACTTACCATTCCAGGGGAAAGGAGATGTGGAAACTCATCCAGCACTTCAGCCACACAAGGCTTTTTCCTGGAACTTCCCGGCAGTGTTGAATGTACAAAGTCCTTTCTATATGCTGATGTCAGCTGCATTTTGGCCACAACATCTTTTTGGGGGGTGTTATGACTTTTCAACCATTCAGTGATGACTTTCATGTCTGCAAGATCTGATCAATAATAATGGAACTCTTAAGATATCAATCATTATCAAATCAAGCCCGAGTTAAAATGGATGAACCTCCTGTTCATCCTAGTATTTTTCTAACTTTAAGCTGTATGTTTTATCAGGCAGCATTAAAATTTAATTTGGCTGCTAATTAGTATCAAAGTAAACAAGGTTTTACCAGGTAGTATTTGACTTATTTTTTAATACAGTTAAACCTGATTAGTCGACCTTTCATACGTCAAATATTCGCCCAAGTCAAAGCAATCTTTAAGACCAGATTATGCAAACATGTGTTAATGTATACTCTTCTAGGTTAAATTTCTCCCAAGCAAAACAGATTTCTATGGTCCCAAAAGATTCAACATAGCCAAATTACCTGTAATTGAAAAGAGTGTCACATTACCAGCATTTACTCCCTTCAAGAAGAGCTGATTTTGCTATAACATGCATTTGCCAGACCCCAACCAAAGAAATTAGTACTTCAATGGGACAAAAAGGAAATACAAAATTACATTCAACTCGAAAAATGCAAAGAAAGTCGGATCCCTTTCTCTAAGTTTTGCTATAAACATGCCCATGGCGGCCAAACTATGAAAATTAACACAATCTACATATAACAATGGTTATTTACTACTTAGCTTGAACCCCGGGAACAAATTTTTTGCTACTGGGCAAGTATTTTTTAAGCCTGCTTGACTATCCAAAAGGAGAACCGGAATCAACTGGACCAGTTACACCAGTAAAAATTCAACTGGTAACTCAGGAAATTGGAACAAAATAATACTGTTCCAGTTGAACTGGACCAGTAAAAATTCAACAGGTTGCATTAGACTGTTATATGCTTTGGAAATTATTGGTAACATCTGTAAGTGCATACCATAATTCATCTGAGGAGATGCTAGATCCTCACTGGAAGATGTTGAAGCTATATCCTCAGGACTGCCAACCCCGACTTGCTTCTTGTCTTTCTCCGCTGTTATTCTTCTTAAATACTTGAGTCTATTCTCTATCCTACCACCTGCAGGACATTTGGAGCTTTTGAAGTACCATTCCTCCTTTAAAAAAAAAATCCTGTGCATTAGCATGAATAATGTAAAAATTCAAGGAGTAAACTATATAGCCATAACTTCAAATAAATTACTATCTTCAAAGTTCATGAGAAAATATAAAATATTAATCAGGCCATTATCACATTAATAAAGAGCTAGATGAAAGTAACTCACAGACAGAAAATTTGAAACTGAAACTTCCATCATGAAGCACAAGGGAAAATTTAATAATGTGCTTCCTATCACAATATTCCAATGAGTAACAAGAAATTTTTCTTTGGACTAAAAGGACTTTACTGATATGTGCCACAGATGAGTTTTAATTGAAATACTGACACAAAGTCAGTCTCCACAAACTGTCTACTCACATCTCCATTTCCAGCTGGATCTTTCAGGAAGGGGAACTCTGCGATGATTGAGGAGGCCATTGCCCCTTTCATGTCAGGGCCAGGTCTGTTTAGTAAGAGAAATTAACATTACAGTTTAATGTACATGTACTTATGTTAGAAAATACACATGTGGAACAGTGTCTAGAATGAAATTATTGTGGTGTAGTTGAGCTTACTCCAAATCAAAGGATGTGGTTTGAGCTAACCTAATGTGCATGCCCCAATGTTTCGGTGAAACAGTTCTTTTTCTTATTGAATTTCACGAACACCATATTTTCGTTCTCAAAGACACCGTAAATTTCCCAGGTTACTTTGCAGCCACAATACTTTGACGATGAAGAAGTTTGACGAATTTGCAGACGGCAAATTTACCTTTATTTCCTGATTTGTCGAGGCTAATATCGCCCAAAGAGTAAGTAATATGAAAGTTAAATATCTAAATTTAATAATGATATGAAAGAGAAAGGAATTTGATAAATTCTAGATACGATGTTTTGAGATTGAAGTTTGATGTCAAAATTGTTATAACACAGAGTTATTGTTAATATGTTCGCTAGCTACGCTACATGTATTAGCAAGTGAAGAGTGTCAATTTCATAAACAAAGAGTAAAATTGTCTAGTTTGCTTGATAAGATTAAGCCTACAAAAGTACTGAAATTCTGGTACAAAACAAAGGTTTGATTTGTAGGATTAAGCTATGTCAAATTTGGTACAATGTACAAGATGTATTTTGAAAGCCATTTTGTGTTCTTAGTAGGTTTCATGTATTTAAAAGGGATACAGAACAGACGGAACAAAAGAATGCCTGAGAAAAGGGCTGAATGTTTAAACAGGTTTTATAAATGAATGCTGTTAAGCTGCATTTTGCCTGAGCTTGTATTCAAGATATTTTGGTCAGTCAAGATGTAGGTCGATAGGCAAAGGTCATATTTCATTTCGGTCAGATTTATCTGGAATGAGTTCTGGATAAATTAATTTGGATGTTCTTTTGAGCCACAAAAAGAAACAATGCAGCAGTAATAAAGCATGTCATTTAATGATTAAGAAAAAGCAAAGACCATATGTGAATAGTGGAAATATTGTTATATATAAACCATCCAAGAGGTTTCAAGGTTATTTAGTGCTTTGTTAAGCATGGTTTATTTATTCAGGATTTAGTTTGGTTTAAATACAGTAAAGAGCAAATTAGGTAGTTTGAATGAAAATCATACATTTGAAAGATTATACATTGCATGTGTTTTAAGGAGATTTCGGTATTTCCACAGGACGTTAAATTTCTAGTCAACTAGTTAATTGAATTTCTTAAAACCAAGTGAAGCTTGTGATTTTCTGAATTCTTAAAGAAAACATAATTTTGCTACTATTGACGTATAAATAAGTCACTCATGACAACTGATTATTCCATGAAGCGATATATGTTTATTAGCAAACAAGAAGATGTAAATCTCTGAGTATTGCACTAAACAATGTGTTTTTATTCTCTCTGTTTTCATCTACAGATTGAATGATTTGGAAGGGAGTTCCAGAATAAACTTCCATCCTCCATAGACCATACAATATGCGGTGTTAGCCTTGTTATTTGTTGTCTCACTTGACTCAAGGTTACTAGTAGCAGGTATATTTTAAGCTTGGCAAATATCCTTCAGAGCCCTGTTATACCATACTTTGAAAAATGAGATGCCTGATGAGGGAAAGGAGGATTTTCAAATCAACTGGACATGAGAAAGGGACCTAGTCAGGAAGGTCAAAGTCTTGCTGTAAAGTGAATGTGATTTCTTGCAAAAGAAAGAAGAAGAATGCACAATGCAGACAGAAACAAGGCAATAGCATATGAGCCATTGCAAATACATGTAACATTCATTACCTTAGGCCATGCAAGTTTACAAGGTGCTCTGTACACAAATTACAGACGACACGAGTGTTGTGTGGTGCGCAGACTTTCATTCGAGTTACTTCCTCCAACGTTTTTCTTCCTTCCATGGTTTTCTTTAGAATTTCACCCACATCCTATAAAAAAATCAGAATTGCACGAGTTAAGAAAATGTTGTGTGTGTGTTTTTTTTATTTTTTATCATAATAGTACAGGTGGTATTAAATCTTTTCTGGCACATTTCAACATCTTCCAAAAGCATTTGCTAAAAAGGGATTCTTACAGATACAGTGCATGTATTTTTGATCGATTTTGCATGCATAGTAATAAATGGGATAATCACAGCTCAAAATAACATGCAAAAAATGTGCTACCCAGCAGATAGAGTGTTCTTTGTTTTCAACAGACCTTGGTGATAAAAATAGCAACTGGGAGTCAATTTAATTAAATCTCTGAATTCTAAAGGGACTTACAATTTCAATGTTTTTATTATTGTTCTGAACTTAACATCATAGACAGCGTGGCTCTTAAATACTTTGCTCAGGGACACACAGAGTGGTGGACTTTTATTTCCACATAAAAAAAGAATAGATCTGATTGAAAGCTTTCGTTAACGCCATGTGGTAAGCCTTAGGGAAAAGGCCGTTGATATACATGTATCTTTCTTCAAGGGCCCCACTTATAGGGCAATTAGAGGAATAAAGGAAAGGAAGTGAATGCAATGGAATTTGAATTTAGAAACACAAACACAAGACTTGTTTTTTAGCTTTCAATTTGATACGTTTTTAGCTTTTTGTTTTGGTGTTGAAAACACTGAAAAATGAAATGAAATGGAAAGAGGAAAAATAGAAAAAGATCAAGATCAGAAAATTTGTGACCAGTTCACAAATTCGAAGAGTTTAGTTCTGAAAAGAACTGTTGGTATTCCTTGTTGAGTTTATTTCTGTAAAGAACGGTTGGTTTCTTGAAAGGGTTAACTATAGTATTTGTAACTATAGTATTATTTCAATAAAAGGAGATATCGACTCGACATGTTTCGAACAGTATGCTCTATTCGTCGTCAGGAGTATAACTCAAAGAATCATTCAGTGCAACTGGCTTTTTATGCAGTGGGAACCGCACAAATGGGTCCGGCGCTAGCGGAATTGTGATTGTTTAACGAAAGCTTTCAATTGTGAATACTCACTCACCATGAAAACCTAGAGAACATTTAGAATAGCCATGATATAAATACACGTAAATAATATAATATGGCCTAATTATTTAGACTGAATGAATTACAATTTTTTTTAAAAATGTGAACTTACGTATCTTACTGCTTTCTGGCGCTTGAGTGGTGGCGTGTCACTGCTGCTGTTCAAATCATTGACTACTGATGAGCATGAATCTTCATCTACTGCAATAGTTGAAGCCTGAGAAAGGTCGAAAGGAACTGATTCCACATCTGATATCATGAAATCATCAGACAGCTCGGGTGACTCCCAGCCCATCTGCATGCCTGTCAGTACAGATTCTGCAGAATCGTTTGCTTTATCCTGAAAGGATGAAAATACACAGTCTGTCAAAAGGTTTCTGCAATTCAACATTTAAATTATTATCTCGATTTTTCACATCATTTTACTTGAAATCAAAATTATTGAAATGTACTTGTAATGTATGTCTATTCTCCTTTGAAAAGATGCTTCTGATTGTACTAGTTCAAATAGCTATAAAATTAAACATTATGGAATGTGTAAGACAACTGAATTACGGTACCATGTCAAAAGTGAAAATTAGTGCTCACTGTCGATGGCAAATTTCTTAATTTGTTTTAGGATAGATAGAGTGTAATTGATCTTGTCATATTGAAGTGGTTCTGCATGAGTGCCAACATTGTATCCTAAAGATAATTAAACACTTTTGAACTAATAGTGTTTACATTTAAGGTGTTTTATACCTTCCATTATTTGAGATTCATTACTGATGGTGTATTGTTTGAAATGGAAATGAACTGACATTCCTATTATATGAATGTATAATGATGCATAGAAGTGCTACAGTAAACAGAGATATGGATGATCAAAGTTAAATTACAAAAATGTCTTTGAGGGGTTTACTTTGCTCCTTCTAAATATTCAGTTCTATGTAAAGGCCATTATTAAGAAAAAAAAATGTACATACACATTTATTCGTTGAAAGAAAGTACATAAGTTTGAACGGGTATTGAGGAATTGAAACTACAGTGTATTGTACCTGTAAGTCACTTTTGGCTCTGAGTTAACTTTGATGCAGTTATGACAGCATGTATCGGGTAGGAATGTACCACCGATGATCTGCAATACCATGACTCTTCACTGCATGAACAGGTCTGTGTTCAAACAGGTTTTCAGGATCAACCAACTGCAGTGTAGCCAACTCATCTTCTGATGCAACATAGGCTTGAAAGTGATCATGAAAGTAATTTGTCTTCCATGGTTGGATCATCAAATATAGTCTATCCTGCTTTCTCATAAGACAATCAATTCTTGAGAAAGATGGTAGTTCACCACACCAGTCAGTTAGCAACATTATATTAGGTCTGTATGTGTATCCATAAAATGTTACTTTATCACACAATTCTAGTACAGCATCAGGTTCACAGCTCAACAGCTGACATACTTCTGCCTCACTATCAAGATCACACACTTTAACAAATTCTGAACTGTGGATGCATACACATTCGCTGTTGATGTTTTCTTTCTTGAGCATTCTGAATGCTTGATCTTCCTGGTGTTTACGTGCAATTGTTTTGGCAATGTTCTTGTAGTTATTGCAAGTTTTTGCCCACCTTTTCAAAGGCTTGTGCTTTCCTTCTTGCCTCATACAAGCATACTGTGACAAAGGACCTAGCTCTCTCATTGCTCGGGGATAGTGGAGAAGATTGTGATGCTTGGGGAGGAGATGGTTATCAGGAAATAGTTGCAAATACAACTGATGATGCTCACTAATCCTTGACTGCAAGTAGTAGGTAACAGCAATGCTAATGTTTGGTGCTATGACCAGCTGGAAGATTTCCAGAAGAATTGTGAACAACCTCCAGTATTCACACCCTTCTTCAACTTTATCTCCCACAATCAGAGGTATGAATTCAACAAGACAGCTCATCTGTGATGCCTTTTGACCACTTGCTCCAAATGGGTTGTTAAGGTGACTTTGAAGGATGAGGCTGGGCTTGTTTGCGTGTTCTGTTACGCCGTAGCTGAATGACCGAATACGACTGTTTAGTTCATCAAGGCTAAATCTGCCCTGTTGTATGAGCTCAGACAGGACAAGTTTCATCTCAAATGGAAGTAACCCTTCTAGGAAATCGTGCATCAGGTCAGGAGCATAGTTTTGTGATACGTGGTAATAGCTCAGTGAATTGAGAGCACATGATCTCCGGAGTCCTGTTTGGGATACATCTTTTAAACTGATATCATAATCAACGTTTTCTTTAGTACGAAGTAACCTTTCATCAACAACTACCTGTTTTCTGCATATTGCCTTAAGTGCCTTGCAGAACCTGCAATAGTAGTTTGCACTAAAACTTCCAGCAAAGCCAAGTATGGTATTGAGAGCCAAGTTATCACCGACTGCCTGGAGAAGTCTGAGACGAATGGTGCCGTTGAATCCATCTGGACTATCTATATGAAGACCTTCGGTAAAGAGAACTTCAAGATCATCAGAAATACGCTGCAGAACAGCATTAACACCATATTTGGACACAAGAGAAGATTTTGCTAAAGCGACCAAAAGTACATTTTCAAGCTTAGCTTGATATTTCTTGGGCAAAGAAGCAACAGTTAAATAGACTCCAAGAAGTTTGTGTTTCCCTTTCTTTGAACCGAGGGGATTTGCTGTCTCGAAGTCATCATTATAGAGTAACAATTCAATATCCAAACAGTTTTGTTTCCCTTCAAAAGTCCTATAATATGATCCATCTCTATAAGTCTGAAGAACTTCTTTCTCACCAGCACTGTCTTTTTCTTGACTGATGACCGACATATAGCCTGGTTGTTCCAACAACACTTTAAGACTGTCTCCTATTGGCACATACTGAAAAGTTTCATCAACTTGTTTTTGCTCAGTCCTTCCAGTACGCACATTCAAACATTCTCTGTATGCTTTGCCCAAAACAATTTCTTCTGGCTCAATAAGAACTTTACATTCGTGGGCATATTGGTTTTGCTTGTGGACAGTAGATAAACTGAAATAATCAAATGGATCTTTCACCATGTGGAGGACTGACTGTAGACTGTCAATTTTATCATCTGACGGTTTGATATCATGAGCTATGTCCTCAATGACGGGGGCTGACACTTGTAGAACTGCTTCATTTACATTCCTGAGCAGCTCCCGTGTGTCACAAATGATGCTTTGCACAGTAGATGATGGCAGGGAAGAGCTTTTAAGTTTTGCCAAATATTCAGAAACAGAATGTTTGATATTTGCTGATATTTCCTCGTTGGGTTTTTCATTTGGCAGCACTTCTGACTGATCTGATACACTTTCATCATCAGAAACAGCATTTCCATGAGAATCTTCATCACTGACATTTTGTGCAATGGAATCATGATATTGTAAGTGCCGCTTGTAGCTATAACCATGATAAAATGTTTTAAAACATTCTTGCACATGACACACAAGTTTTGTTCTGGTCTTCGTATTGATGTTATGGATCTTTAAATGGTTCCATAGATCCCCACTTTTTTCAAATGATTTCACACATTTGCAACACGAAAACATTTTCTTTCCAGGAATATCTTATGGCTGCTTACTAACCTTTCTCTTCCAGTTATCAAAACGGTCAATGAATTTAAGTCTTGGACCCAACTGCGGGATCACGTCCTTCACAAGACTTGCATCAAGCAGCTTGAATGCTGATGAGTCAATGCCACAATCTAAATGGAAAGAAAAAGATATGGTAAATTCCACTTTTTGTAAAAAATTATCAATTATCAATACAACGATGATTAACTAGGTGTGATTCAATCCATACAGAATACATGACAATCGCATTTTTACTTCAGTCATTTCTATCTAGGGTCTATATCTAAGTTAGATGTAGACCCCTCGGCTCTATACATTGTAGGATCTAGCTTTGTTCTTAATGATTTGAGTCAAATAAAAAACAAAAACAAAAAACACCTGTAGGAAAAAAAATAAATAAAGAGGATTTATCTTTGTTATATTTTGTTTGGTATAAACAATTCTCCCTATCTCATATCATTTCGGGCAAACTCAGAATTCGGAAGTCTTCCGATTTCGGCAGTCTTATAAATATCATACATACATGTAGGCCTAGACTCCAAGTTAGAGTCTAGTCAGTAGCCTAGAATCTAGATCAGATGGAGTAAATATATAAATGCTATACAATGTTGATTCAAGATCAAAGAAAAAGCTGTACTGCTGTAGACCTAGTTTTAACTTAGACACAGCATGCACAGACCAAAATCAGGTACCAGCTAGGAGACAGGACCGCACGCGACCACGGCCGGCTCAGCCCGGGGCTGCGCCACCCAGTACAACGGCTGTGCGTTCGAGCTGCAATACCCAGTGCCCGATCAGACAGTACCAAAAAAAAAAATCATGTTGAAGAATTAGAAAGAAATATATACTCTGGTCTACTGGTAATGCATACTTACTTCTAAAATTGACGATTTGGTCGGTCAGCTCCCATTTCCTCAACAACGAAGCAACTTTGTCGTCCGCCATTTCACCGCTGTGTACTCAGGTTGGTTGGTGTACTAATACTAGATCTATATAGGGCCAGGGCCTTTAGTATATACCGTATGCATGTATTATGCACACATGTTTTTTATCCTATGCGGCCGCGTGCTGTGCAGGGCTTTTCGTGGAGGCAGTGTAAATCTGGGAGTGCAATTTACTCAGAGTTAAGTAAAATTTAATGCCACTGGAGCAAACTTTACTCATCAAGAATGAGCAAAACTAAAAATAGACAAAAATTGGAGCAAACTTTACTCAACAAGAATGAGCAAAACTTAAAAAGGAAAAAAAAAGAGTAAATAGTCAGAGTTTGCTCAATATAGGAGACTTGTACGTTGTAAAAAGTACATTATTGCTCAATATTGAGCACTCTTGTGTTTACCTCGGCGATATTTTACCCCACGGATTTAGAGTGTATTAAAATTAATATACTGAACACAATCATGAACAGAACAGGAGGAGATGAAATAATGAACAATCATGCCAACGTTAACGCCTACAGAACTCCGATGTTGAGAGGAAAATAAACAATCAGAAGAAACATTGTAACCAATGTCATGTACGTAAAATAATATTAAAACAAATCAGTAGCCAAAGTAATGCTTTTCAGAGTCAAATCTCGCAAGACGAGAGCGACACACAAGCAGGCACTATACATGAATAACTAATGCGCCGGACCGGGCGCGAAAGGGCGCGAAAGCTATTCAAAGTTTAAGCTCCCATTCACAAGTGTCAAGTGCTTCGTAACAATGATACTCCAAACAATAGCCAGATTTTAATGAGCTGGGAACCACCTGAAGTCCTCTCGTATCCGACGCAAAAAGGCGCAAATGGGCGCAATAAGGCGCCTCCTTTGTTCTCATATCCTGCTCTGCGCCCCGACGCGTCGCGGCACAGTCGCAACTTTGGAAGGCTCCCCTTATGAAATATTTCTTCTAAACCTGGCGGATAACCAGCCCGTCCGGACACACACAACGTGTTAGTAACATGGGCTAACTCTCGAATGCCTTATTTAGCAAAATAACCACGCAGTGCCGTGTTGAATACAAAGCCTACACTGCTATAATATGTATCTTACAGTTTTTGTTGGACATTTTAAAAACTTCATGTTACATTGTCATTATAATTCAGAACATCATAGCAGTTTGTATCGTGATATCACTCTCGGCATGTGCCTCAGGTAAGAGTTTCTCATTTGTTTAATTTGCATCCTCTAAACATCCTTATATCAGAAATAAACAATCTGGATATCATATTAAACAATATATATGTATTATGAGACAAGTATTTTCGTAAAGCACGGACATGGAGAAAGATTTCTGGATGTAACTAAAAGTACATGACGCAAAGTCGAAAATCCAGAAAAAGGCAGCCAGTGAAAACGAATTCGTTTGCTAAAATTATGAAAATGTAAGGGCTACTTTAAACAAACAGAACTTTGTCCTTCCTTGCTCATTTTTCCAGATTGAGGTGTCATATGAAAGGGCAGAAACTCAACTTTCTAGAAATGTGATTTTCCCTTTGAAAATTCAGATACCGCCCGCCAAATGACTTTTCGTTTTCCTCTCTTCAAACTGATTTTAATCACCCATGCGTGAAATATGCATTATACGAGTTGCATCAAATGAAAGAGGAAAATCTAAGCTTTCCAAGTTTGTGTCATTTATTAATAATAAATGTGACTAAGTTATGATAAAACATCGATAATTCTCGGTTTCGTTTTTTCTGGGACGCACTGTATAGTAAAATCCGCTCTCAAATTAGTCACTACTTTGAAGTGAGTTCTACTATCATGACTATAATTCTCTAGTGAATTCCAAGCCTCACAAACACACAAAGGGGTCACTATTAAGTGACCCCTTTGTGTGTTTGTGAGGCTAGCTATGACTCGTAACCAAGTGGCTTTCTATTCATTTGCGTTAACTCATAAGCAGTACAGTGTCTCCTTTTAATTATGTTTTGATCTGGAATGCTAAGAATCGAATATGTTACACAAAAACCTTCTTTTTAGGACAAAATTATTCCATTTTAATAGGCAACCTTGTAAAATGATCCGTTTTTTTACACATTTGCATTAAGTATATATGCAGCACTTTCCCGTTTTGAAACATTATTCATTTTTCTGAGACAAAAAAAAACTTGTCCTTTTCTTCATAACCTATGACATTCACACTTATCATTTCAATTATCAAACTATACTTAGCTACGTGCCTGGGAAATTGCCCTACACCAGTCTGTTCTGATCCGTCACATGTCCTACGCGAATCAGAAGACAACGAACTAAAGCACCTGTTCTTCAGAAACCAGTCACCATGGTTACCTCGTGACATGACCATATTTGTTTGCGCGGAACCGGGTAAATGCATTCTATGCTAATTTGATTTGATTTGATTTGATGTTTATTTATTCCACACAGATCATCATATTTATATACAGAAAAGGGGTAATCTTAAGACTTATTTTGACTTATCATTTTGGCGTAATAATAATGAATATATACTTATTAGGTTTTTTCTTTATACATGAGAGCTATTACTTCTATTTATTTAGATAGAAAACAGAAGCAAACAAACAAACACACCGGTACATATATATACCGTTCTTAATGCATGTACCGTTCCGTGTATGTAAGAGCAATCCCTGTGCTAATGGAGCTTCATGTTGGGAAGAATTTGAAGGGTTCTCTTAAAATGTGTTAAGGTGTAACCCTGAAGTCATAGAACTTATCTGTGATAAGCCCGGATGTAAGTCCTTGGTTCATTTCCTTCACTCAATATTTAAATTAATGCCATGAATTTAAAACAAATTAACGATATTTACATAAGAGTTTTTAAACATTAAAACAAACAGAAAATGAGCTTGATGTTTCATTTTTTCAATGCTAGAATGACGACCATTATTACTATAAAAAAAGTGTAAGTACCACAAAGTGAAATATTCAAGGCAATGAAAAGCGAAATAGTAACAAGAATGAATAATAAATCCCGGTAAGATATATGATAAGTCACGTATTCAGCACAATACGATTATGAAGTCGATGTAGCCCACCCGCCCTCATCCCTACCTATTGTAGACGAAGAACAATAGGTAACTTATGCACCTTGGTAAAATGGTCTTCTCAAGCGAAGATGCCAAACCTCACCCGTTCATCTTTTTTTCTCGTACATAAACGGGATTAGTTGGTCAGTGTTGATTGTGTTGTTTAATTAAAAATAGCGATTGTTACCTCACTGCCTCATAGTCTCGTCGTTTAAATATAATAATGTAAAAAGTATGAATGAGATATGTGATTTATTATCATGCATTATATTCCCGAAGACCTGTGGTAGCAAGTGATTTTGTCCCCTGCTCCTGGCATTTGTACTTATTTATATTTGTTTTCTGTATTTTGAAATTATATCTTTGATGTTCGTTATCCTTTGTTGGGCAGAATATTGACAATGAACCTACAAATCTGATTTTTAGTCAATAAAACAGAATTTCTATTTCAATTTCATTAATCAGAAAACCCCTCAAACGCCCAGACAGACGATCAAGCAGCCGATTCCACAAAAGATCAAAGAAACGATGAATCGCGCAATGAAACAGCCAAAGGATCGCACAATGAAACAGCCGATGAATCGCGCAATGAAACAGCCAAAGGATCGCACAATGAAACAGCCGATGGATCGCACAATGGAACACCCGATGGATCGCACAATGGAACAGCCGATGGATCGCATAATGGAACAGCCGATGGATCGCACAATGAAACAGCCGATGGATCGCACAATGGAACAGCCGATGGATCGCACAATGGAACAGCCGATGGATCGCACAATGAAACACCCGATGGATCGCACAATGAAACAGCCGATGGATCGCACAATGGAACACCCGATGGATCGCACAATGAAGCAGCCGATGGATCGCACAATGGAACACCCGATGGATCACACAATGGAACAGCCGATGGATCGCACAATGAAACAGCCGATGGATCGCACAATGAAACAGCCGATGGATCGCACAATGAAACACCCGATGGATCGCACAATGGAACACCCGACGAATCACAAGATCAACCGTACGGTCGTACAACTGTTGTTCTCATGTCAAGTGACGATGGCATTGTTATCCTTGGGGAAGCACGTGATGACGAGTCTCTACAGCTCATCACCTATCATGCTTTCACGGTATCAGGCAAACCGAGTACAGTAGACTTCGATCCAGTCTCTACGTCGATTTATTGGTCTGATTCAACCAGTATCAACCGATTACACTTGGAAACATACTCACAATCTGTGATCGTCTCCAACGCAAGCAAGTATTATAAAACTATTTCACATCATTTCAAATGTTCTAACCATACGTGACAGTGCAAACAAGTTTCCATCAAAAAGTAAAGTGTATTACATAAGATTGTGAGTGGACATTTTCCCTCATACCTGTTATTCCGCTTTTTGCTGCGATGGTACCCCTCATTAAAGCCTTCCTGGTGCTTGCAATACCCATGGAGCGCTGGATTAATATTGATTTTAAAAGGGTGCAGGTGAAGCTCGACATCGCTACAAATATCTAGGAAGGTGAGCGTTGCCAAAAACGTTGCTAGTTGTACTCGTGACGTCATATTTTCTGCTAAACTTAGTGCTGCGCCTCCTTGTTTTCCTTACCTCCTAAATGTTCTCATTCATTGACGCACACACACACACACACGCACACAAAACCCGCGGTTTTCCCGGCGTTTGTGATCTGAACAGGCTTTAATTTGTCTGGGCAGGAATCTTTCTAAGACTCGTAATGTTACAAATCTTGCATGCAGAGCTTTAGGCCTTTCTAGGCCATTCTGTTCCAATGACTTTCTTTCAACAACAAAAATGATTGTATATATTCACTTTATATCCTATAATTACGACGTTACAAATACTGATGAGATATAGAAATCGCATTTTCCGGATATCGGGAGCTTCAAACTTATCTGGGGATGCAGCCCCCCCCCCCCCCCAGCACACACACCCAGACGCACATATCGTATGTCTGTGTAAATGGGAGATATCGTACAATACGTTGTAGAGTCATATTTGTAAACCTAACGACAACCCTGCATTCGTCTCCAGCGCACTACCCGATGCATGCGGTATGATATGTAAACCCGTTGACTTCTAAATTCTCAATTCCCATAGACCTAGTGCTAAGTTTACACTATGTTCCTGGCGGCCACGACAGCCTCATTAGCCCGAACGTAGTGCGTTTTTGTTGCGTTCGACCCCGGTTTACTACGGCCTACTAGGTTTTCTCATCTATACGTGACTGTCATGGCAAATTTTGTTGACAGTTTAAAAATCTGGCCAGGCATCGGGCAATCACGGTCTGTCACGTTTTCCCACTCCGCCCCCCCCCCGCGTTGTCTCACGCCCATCCCATTTTGTCCACGGTGGCCTGAAACGTGATTGCCGTAGCTAATAATTACAGGGGCTACCCGGTTCCCGTAAATAATAGGTTAATGGTGCACACAAGTTACCTATCACACAGCGCTACGACCTTAAGAAGGCCATGCCGATCACCCCGATCTGAAAAAGTTATCAAAGCGGGGCACTATCGCCGTGAAAATCCATCAATTTGGCATTTTAAAGATTACATCACGACTGTACTGCGATGATTGTACGTCAGAAGCGTTACTGTCTCGATGCCATTACGATTACACCTAGACCAAATGCCGACCAAGTGGTCGTTTTTACTATGTTTTTGCTACGACGTACGGTACATGACTCTACTATACGTTGTTATAAACACCTAGAAGACCGTAGGACGATGTCACTACACTGGTGCTGACCATATTACACTTCTAGTACGCTTTTACTGCGATTTGTGGCGATGTCTATATAAATCAGGGATGTTGAAGCGTTTCAAGCGGCTCGAAATAGTTGCCGACGGTGCTGCGTTTTTATTAAGAGATGAATTCACAGACATCTCAACACGATGCTGCCACGCTACTTGTACGATAATGGCGTTATCACTACGTTCTTAATAAAACTTTGCCCCGCTTATTGTCGGCCACGAACCGGCTACGCTTATTTTGTGCGGCTTCAATATAAGCGTGGGGAGGGCATGCAGCTTCCCGATCAAAATAGTGATAAAATAAAATATGATAAAATATTGCCTTCCTATCCTATGAAAATTCATTTTGAACAGTTATTGTTACGTTTATAGGTGTCGTGTCTTTCGCATTGGACACGACTGGGCGGCAGCTATTCTGGCTGGATGATGACGAAAGGTTAATTATGACGTCACAACTCAATGGCAGCGAGCCGAAGAGAATACTTGGTTGGATGAAACGTTCTAGGCACATATTCTTGGATACATTGAATAGGTAAGAAGCCCCATGTTCCCTTCAAAAATCATGAGGCATAGACAAGAACAGGCAAAAAAAAATTATGCCAATGGCTGACCTAAAGGAAAGTGACATTACCCCCCCCCCCCCCCGCTTATTCAGCGGCTGGCTGAGTCGTTGCGAAATTTTTGGCCCGATGTTACCCCCCCCCCCCCCCCCCCCCCCTTGAAAAAATCCTGCGTACGCCATTGGACAAGAATATTTATGTGTCACCTTTTGTGTCACTTTGTGCTGTAATGGCATTTTTAAAAACTCACCCTCTCGCTCTCTGCATGATCTTCTAGTCAAGGAATTGACAGCAAACTTTAGGAATATTACCCGGGGAAAGAGAGGGGGAGAGAGAAGGTTATGTCTCATCAAGGCCACGTCCTCTTAAAAAAAAAAAGGGGGGGGGGGTACACGTAACTGCGCGATTCTAATGCAATGCCACACAACGACAACGAAATCTTAATATCTATTATCGTAAAAACTTATGAGAAATGGCTAGTTTAAGTAATTTGATTCAGAAGCCTCGAAATGCCATCTTTCACGTCAGTCCTTTGTTTTTGCAATGCTGAATTGACACGACCGCCTTTTCTTGTTAAAATGACATTGTTTTTTTAATTCTCGAATTTTGAAGAGATGTTTGGCACACTTACTCTCTAGCATAATGTTATACGGATTAAGATGAGATCAGACATTAGTGAATGCGATTAGAAATCTTGTCCATTTAAGTGGAATGTAAGGTGCGCAGACATTAGGCCCCAATCAATATTTTGTTCCCAATGCCTGTTATTCCAGCTTTTCGTGGTTCTTGCGATAACCATGTATTGTCCCTCTAACAGTAGAGGTATCGTGGTCCAGCGGATTATGTCACCGGACTGTGGATCACGTGGGTCGCAGTTCGAAAAAATAAGACGCGTCCCGCCGCGACACTAATGTTCTTTGGCAAGATATTAATCTACATACATTTGCAACTCTCCACCCAGGTAAAGTAAATAGGTACCCGGTAGAAAGAAATTCCTCGAATCCTTTAGCGCCCTATTATGGCAGCTCAGCTACAGCCGGGGTAATAATAGTGATATGATGATACTAGAAGTTGCGCTACTGAATGGACCTATTATTATATATTCCACACCTTTCTATTCCTCTCCCGCTCTCGCACCTTTCTTTCTTTCTCTCTCTCTATATCTCTCTCTCTCTCTCTCCCCTCTCTCCCCTTTCTCTCTCTTTCAATTCAATTCAATTCATTTATTTTCCTATTTCAATCGTTCATATAATACAATGAGGGTACATTTTAACATATTCACATATTTATATATACATATAGATCAATTTGCACAATACAATACATTAAAAAAATAAACATGGAATTGAAAGCAAAGGAGGGCCGACTAAAAAGCAGAGCTTGAAGGGTGTAAGCCCCCTGTAAAAGTAATTATCATGAATTATTATTTTATAAGAAAAAACAAAAAACAACAATAATAACAATAACTGATTCAGTAATAACATTGATAAATACATACATGTTTATAAAAAGAAACAATCAAAGTTGCATAAAGTCACACTACAAATTATATTTAATTGGGGAATGCAATAGCCTAGTAACTATTCAGAAGAAAGCTTTTAAGTCTCCTTTTGAAAATTTGTATCGAATTACACTGTATAATATCATTTGAAAGAGAATTTCACAGTTTTGGACCTGTAAAAACAAATGTCTTTTGTGCAAAAGATGTTTTATTTAATGGTAGATGAAAAGAGCTCGCCTGGCGAGTGAGGTAACTATGAATCGAATAATTTCTTACGAACATATCATTAAAAGGCAAAGGTAATTGTTTAGTGTTGAGCTTGTACATTAACAGTCCAAGCTGAAAAATATACAAGTCTTTAATTTTATAAATGTTATTATTCAGAAAAATATTATTCGTATGTGCCCGGAAATCTGCATTATTAATAATACGAATCGCTCTTTTTTTGTAATATAAAGAGTCTATTAATTAAATCTTTCTCTCTCTATCTGCCCTCCTCTCTCTTTCTTTCTCTCTCTCTCCCCCTCTCCCCTCTCTCTATTTCTTTCTTCGCCTCTCTCTTTCTTTGCTCTAGGTCCCTCTATGTTGTTATATGTTTAAATGATGTTCTTTGTTGATATAGTGGTAAATATTTTTGTCCTAATAGATGGCTGTACTGGGACGCCAAGGACCCCCAACGCATACTATATAAAACGAACCTGGATGCCCCTGGATACTCTCGCTACAGTATGTCACCGATAGACGCGATAAACTGCTTGTTTATTGATAATCAAGGTAATATACAGGGCGTCACGGAAAAAAACGAAACCGAGAATTATCGATGTTTTATCATAATTTAATCACAATTATTGATAAATGACACATATTTGTAAGCTTAGATCATCCTCTTTCATTTGACGCAACTCATATGGTGCATATTTCTCGCATGAGTGATTAAAAACAATTTGAAGAAAGGATACTTAAAAGTCATTTGGCGAACGGTGTAATTTGAATTTCAAAGAGAAAAATCACATTTCTAGGAATTTTATTTTTTGCCCTTTCATAGACACCTCAACGCGGAAAAATCAGCCAAGAATAACACAGTTCTGTTTGTTTAAAATATTGCTTTATGAATGATCTGCCCAATAGCGTCGAACATAGTAAGGTGATGTTGTATGCTGATGATACAGGGGCTATGTTCAGTGCCTTAAACCCAAAGTACATAAGAGAGTACATTAAATAGTGATCTAGACTGGGTTAAATCATGGATTTACCATAATAAACTATCCCTTAATACGGACAAGAGTCACAAGACCAACTTCTTACTCATAGGGAAACACAAAAAGCTACGACATATCGAGGCACCAATCGACATAAAGATAGATGGTCTTCTGCAAATTCGACATGTAAAACATGTGAAATAGGTTGGTGTGTTGTTGGACATACTGCCAGCAAAATTGCTTGAAGGTTACCACTATTGAGACGTGTCAGAATATATCTAACGATAGGCAAATGCACTAGTATTACCAGATTTTGACTATTGTTGCACCTCAAGGTCAAATTGTAATGAAGGTCTTCGGGATACAAGTCGCATAAACAGATTTCTAGGATTTTTCTCTAAATCACTGTACTTACCCGAAGTTCAGACATGTTTTAAAAACTCAAGTGGATGAACAAGGAAAAACGTTGGCAATTCCAGAAATGTAAACTTATCTTTGATACTGTGAACGGTAATTCCCCTCATACCTTCAAGATATGTTTACTCGGTCTACAACAACACATCGTTAGAGCACTAGAATCTTTGATACTCGTGGATTAGTCATCCCGAAAGTTAAACTGAAAATGGTAGAAGAGCCTTTTGATTTGACGGTGCAATTTTCTGGAATAACCTCCCCAGTGAGGTACGAAATGCACAAATCAAGCAGTCCTTTTGCACAAGTTGTCAGAGAAAAATGTAAACGAAACCCAAAACATAGTACACGCAGATAGGGAGTCTGTCACAAACTTACCAATTATAGATTACTGTTTTTTTTCACAATTATCCTACAAACTTCAAATTATGTATACTTATGTTTAGACACTCTGTCACAACGATATAGGAATTGTTTTCAGAATTTGTTTATGATTGATTTTTTTTTAATTTTGTTTAACTTGCTGTGTTAACATTTACATTTGAAATTGTATCTGTATTATTTCTGGTATATCATGTTTACTATTCACCATGTAATGATGTTTTCATGTTTAATATATGTATTCCTTTTTTGTTCAGGGCCCCGAAGTATAACCTTATCTTAACTAATGATGTGGCTACCCAGTTGAAATAAATAAATAAATCATCGTCGTCATCACCAAAACAATCATCATCATCATCACCATCACCATCATCAACATCATCATCACCATCACCATCATCATCACCATCACCATCATCATCACCATCATCATCATCATCACCATCACCATCATCATCACCATCACCATCATCGTCACCGTCATAGTCACTAGAACCATAATAAGGCATCCACTATTTATTTCTCCTTTCTTTTTACAGGGAATAATCTGTACTGGGTGGATAACATTGTTAGTAATCTGAAATCCCTGAACCTCTCTCAACCCGGATCTAACGTCACGGAATTGTACCAACTACCGATCGCCAAACCCGTTGGTATAGCTTTACACGGAGGGCATTTCTTTGCGTTGTATGGTGATTCTGTGATACAGTATCAGCTCGATACACCAGAGGATGAAGTCCGCTTTGATGTGACCGCCTGGTCCCTAGATGGAGTCCCATTTCAAATCAAAATGAAGAGGGCAAGGGGACTCTTTGTCAGACGGTTTTAGAGGGCTGTTTCCATATGCAGGGTCTAGTGATGGTTCTAGAGGTTTCCTTTGGAGGAAGAGTCAAACCCCCAATAATTCTTGGTATATAAAGATTATATCTTCACTAAACTTCATGGACGAAAATATTGTCGATCAATATAATATTAATAAATTAAGTTCTGAGAAGATATGAATCATATCTATCAAGTATAAATCATATTCCCACAACCCATCATGCAAAGAGATACGAACAATTTAGTTAAACTTTAGAGGCAACATTGCATTTTACTCTTCTCTTGCACTTTATTACATTTACAAATCGTATAGATTTAAAACGTTAGCATATTTCCACATTAACAAAATTTGAAACCTCAATATCACTTCCGTGGGTTTCATCAATAACTACTGCCTGTAAACAAGACAATATCGAATCATCTTTGTTCATGGGGTTCTAGGACAATAACCCCCTGGGCAATCACCCCCCGGAAAATTACCCCCCCCCCCGGAAAACTACTCCCCATGGACAATTACCCCCCGGAGAATTACCCCCCCCCCCCGGATAATTACCCCCCGGATAATTACCCCCCCGAGGACAATTACCCCCGAAGGACAATTACCCCCCGGAAAACTACCCCCCGGAAAATTACACCCCCGAGGACAATAACCTCCGAGGACAACTACCCCCGAGGACAATTACTCACAAAGGACAATTACCCCCGGAAAACTACCCCTTGAGGAATTACCCCCCGAGGACAATTACCCGCCCCCGAGGACAATCAGGATTCAATAGCAAAAGACGATCTGAGACGGCATGCAGCCAGTGAAAACGAATTCGTTTGATAAAATTATGGAAATGCAAGCACTACTTTAAACAAACAGACCTTTTTCATTCCTTGCTCATTTTTCCTGATTGAGGTGTCATACGAAAGGGCAGAGACTCAACTTTCTAAAAATGTGATTTTCGCTTTGAAATTCAGATACCGTCCGCCAAATGACTTTTTGGTTTCCTCTCATTTTCAAATTCATTTTAATCACTCATGCGTGAAAAATGCATCATATAAATGGCATCAAATGAAAGAGGAGGATCAAAGCTTTCCAAACATGTGTCATTTATTAATCGTAAATGTGAATAAGTTATGATAAAACATCGATAATTCTCGGTTTCGTTTTTTCTGTGACGCACTGTATAATAAGTCTCATTATATAGCTCTATCCTACCCCTTCACAGGTTTTTGAGTTTTGTTGTATTATAGAAATACTTTCTGTAGCGAAACTGTAGTATAACAACAAGCAATATAAGCCTACTTTTTCACTTTTCATTTTTACTTTGCCGGTAGTGAGTATGCAGTCCTAAGGGTTGTAAATATTCAGCAAATAGGCAGGAAGGGGCTTCTTAAAAGAGCAAGCGGAATATTAATTTTTGTAGCACTGTTTTTTCTATAACTCTTAATCTTGTAAAAATGCAGTGTAAACTGTGCTTACGGGATCGCCACCTCTGGTACACTTCTTATGTCTGAATAGACGATTAATATTTTTTAGTCTTATGATGTATATTTTGTTTAATGTTAATGGGATCATGTTTACAAGTTCTACCAAACTTTGTTTGTGATCCCACCACATTAACATTAATATTTTATATTTGCCTATAGCCCTACCATGTTGTCGTTTTTTAATATTTCATTGCCATGTTTTATGCATGTTTTGTGGAAATAAATTAAATTCAATTCAATTCAATGTAAACTGACTACTGGTTTATCGGGTTTGTTGGGAAAGGTTAATAACGTTTTACATAACATTAACTGTTCATTGTGAGGTTATGTAGTCTTATTGTCAAAGCGACAACGTATTCAAAGTAGCAGCATAGTTTCAATATAACATCAATGATTGTATGGTCTATTAGTTATAAAATGCGTCACCGATATTTAGTTTTGTGTGGATAATGTTGTTCTTCTCCATGCAGATGTTTTATTCACTTAGTACAATAATTGATGATGGTGATTATAATGATAGTATAAATAATAATAATAATAATAATAATAATAATAATAATAATAATAATAATAATAATAATAGAGATAATAATAATAATGATAATATTAATATTACTACTACTACTATTACTACTTCTACCACTACTATTACTCCTAATACTACTACTTATGATAACAATAACGATGATGATAATAGTACAGGTATGCACGTCCACCCCTGTAAATAATACCAGTGGATAGCAGGCACAGTGGATGCACCAGCTCATCCCCGAATACACGAATGGGAGGTTATAACTTTGTACGGGAATGCTCATGAATGTCAACAGGAAATTTTAGATTTACACGTCGACATAGTGGACTGCTACGTGTGACGTCATTTACTTAGAAGTTATTTTGTCTCATGTGTTTACCAATACATCAGATTTTTCCTACGTTTACATTTCTTCTCTGGTATTTTTAATTTCGAAAATTAAAACAAATTCTTAATTCCTATTTAAAGGTTAAAAACTAATATTAAAAAGGAAAAGATGCGGCAACACAATTTTGAAAATTTCTTTTTTTTTAGTGATGAAGAATTTAGTGGTGATGAATTGATATTGAGTGATCATGATTCTGGTTATGAAAGTGACGATAGAGAATCCATCTCCATTATTTCTTCTTACAGAGACGATGAAGAAGGGTATGAGGCGGGCGATGAGGAAGAAGAAAGCGACTTTAGCGGTGAGGAATTTGTTTTGAGTGATCATGATTCTGATTCTGGATGATGAAGGCGTGGAAGAAAGCGACATATGATTTGTCTAATATGTTTACCAATGCAACAGAATTGTCTAACATGTAAATTTCTTTTCTGGCAATTTTATTTTGCAATTTTTTTTCTCCTAATTCCTATTTAAAGATTAAAAACTAATATTAAAAAGAAAAAGATGCGGCAACAAAATTTTGAAAATTTCGGTTATTTTAGTGATGAAGATTTTAGTGGTGATGAATTGATATTGAGTGATCATGATTCTTGTTATGAAAGTGACGATAGAGAATCCATCTCCATTGTTTCTTCTTACGAAGACGATGAGGAAGAAGAAGAAAGCGACTTTAGTGGTGATGAATTGGTAGTGTCTGATCATGATTCTGGTTATGAAAGTTTCGATCGTGCAGAGGTGGAAAGAGCCCTCGGAGAAGAAAATGAAAGAGGGTATGAAGCGGACAATGAAGCCGAGGAAGAAAGCGACGTATGATTTGTCTCATGTGTTTAACAATACAGCATATTTTCAAACATTTAAAAATCTTCTCTGGAATTTTAATTTCGAAAAAAAATCCTAATTCCTATTAAAGATTAACATATATTAATTATATTACGAAATATAAGCCTGCAGAAATCATGAAAATATAAATCTCCATTTCTGACCCATATATTCGAGGAAATATTAAAGCTTGATATTGTTGCATAGTTTTGTTTTATCATTATGATTGTAATGATAATAGGTCCATTTATATAACGCAGCCACTATATGAATATAAACTACTGCGTGTGATACAAAGTATCATATTACTACCCCGGCTGTAGGGTTATATATGGCGGTAAAGCATTCAAGGTACTTCTTCCTATCGGATACCTATTTACTTCACCTTAGTGGAAAGTGGCAAATTTAGATTATTGGCTTGCCAAAAGACACTAGGGCCTTTTCGATTCTGCACGACGAGAACGTGGGCTGCCCTTTTAAGGCAATGTGACGTCCTTTTAAGGCACTGGTAGTGACGTCACATTTCCTTAAAAGGGCAGCCCACGTTCTCGTCGTGCAGTATAGAAAAGTCCCTATTAGTGCTGCGGCGGGACTTGAACCGTGCATCTTGTGATCAACAGTCCGGTGACGTAACCACTAGACCACAACACCGATTATTGTCATAATTATTCGTCATCCGCCAATGCTTGTAGTAAGATGTATTTATTTATGAAAAAAAACTAAAACATTCATTAGTCTTGCTCGTTTTGGTTTGGCCTAGGGACCTTTTAAAGTTAACTTTAGTCATCTTATGTTAGTGGATCACAATGTGTTGTTGTGTTGACTTTGTTTTATTGTGTGTTTTCTTGATGTTGATGTATTTGCGATAAAGTGTCGAGTTGCGCTAGGGTTAGCATAAATCACATTTTATCATGATACTAATGAGATGTGTAAGGCGCTAAATCTACTTCAAATCATATGCTCAAAGCGCACTTGTGCAACTGTTCTGCTATTACGAATCTATTGAGGGGAGCAATAATTGACAGCACTGAAGATCAGCCCTGCATAAGCAAACGTTCTCTTTCCCAGTTAGTATTAGGGTATTTATTCGCGAATTTCACCACACAGTTTTTTAAAACGACTTTTTCTTTTCATAATGTTTTCATCAGTATGGATTACATAGCAAAATATGTGACAAATTGTCGCAGCTATCAGTTACGTCGATTTTCTTAGACATGTATGTAGGGAAAAACACAATTACTGAAAATCTAGAGTTTACAAGGCTTTGAAGAAACAACGGGTGAATCGTTCAACGAGGGTAAGATGCTTTGCATTATGACCCACGTCATCTCGCATGAAGTTTGCCTTGAAGATATTGGGGGAAATAACTAAGGAAAGTAAAAGCATATAGGAAATAAAGAAGAAGAAGGAGAATAAAAGGGAAAGATAGATGGAGAGACTGGGAGAGAGAGAGAGAGAGAGAGGTAGATAGAGAGAGAGCGAGAGAGAGAGCAAGAGACAGAAAGAGCAAGAGAGAGAAAAAGACAACGAGAGGGAGATATATATCAAGAGAGAGAGAGAGAGAGAGGTGAAAGAAAAAGAGATGAGGGGGAGGAATTATATAGAGAATAAATTGAGAGCTCTTATTTTATAAACGCGTAACGTTGTATTGACGTGAAATTAGTTTGCATATTTAATGAAAACGTGACTTTAGCGGTCTTTACAATATCCATCCAATCACGATTTTGATAATTTTGACCGTTCGCCAAAAAGCACTTGTAATCTATTCCAGATTTGTATATATTTTTTTCTTCATTTTTTTCTCTTTAAAGAAATGAAAAGGTAAAATAATAAAGACCTGCTCTGACCACCCTTGGCTCGTTTCCAAGTTTCTTTGCATAAAAGACCAGCAAACCAAAGAAATAGACCAAGTGATCGTTTACTTTGATAGCTGCCCTTGTCACAGTAAAGAGCGCTAAAAGCCACATCGCTAAAATGGTGAGTTTTTTTAAATTTCATCCTAAACATTACGTTTGTGTCTGCTTGTTTGTTGTCTATTTGTCATTTACCATAGTAAGTAACGTACGTAAATACAATGTTTATACTGTTGGTGTAGCAGTTAGCCAATGTCCCCTGTTTCCCTTCATATTTGTTATTATAGACCGATACTTATATACAATAGTATACATCGACTATTCTAACCTTTCATTGTCTATTGCTAATTGTAAATGTCTCTATTTTGATTATGAAAAATATATGCACCTGTATTTGTACGGCTCATGGCGTGTTCGAGGTAGCCATTTAGTTCCTGTTTTCTTATCTGGGACGCACTGAATATAGTTCTAACAAACACGTTCATGTGAATTCCGGATGATAAACTTAGATTTTGTCTTATCCACATGTTCAGCTCTGGCTTTACTATTTAGAATAGTTTCCATTTACAATAAGATGTATCACTTTAAAAACAATTCAAAATAATGTCCGAATGTTATTTTCGGGATTTCTAATTTTCATGACCCTGCCATTTGATTCGATTTCGATATTCAATAGATATAATGTAGAATTTGTTATACGGTGCAGAAAAAGTCTAAATAACCTGGCTAATAACCAGCCCGTCTGGACACACACTGCGTGTTGGTAACATAGGTTAACTCTCGATTGCAAAATAACCACGCAGACAGTGCCATGTTGGATATAAATCAAACCTACACTGCTATAATATGTATCTTACAGTTTTTGTTGGACATTTTAAAAACTTCATGTTACATTGTCATTATCATTCAGAACATCATTGCAGTTTGGATTGTGGTATCACTCTCGGCATCTGCCTCAGGTAAGACTTTTCTCATCTGTTTAATTTGCATCCTCTCAACATTATTCTTATATCAGAAATAAACAATCTGGATATCATATTAAACAATATATATGTATTATGAGACAAGTATTTCCGTAAAGCACGGACATGGAGAAAGATTTCTGGATGTAACTAAAAGTACATGACGCAAAGTCGAAAATCCGCTTTAGGCAAAGTCATATCAGGGATCATTTTGTTTATTTTGTTTATTGGTAGAATCCGCTCTCAAATTAGTCACTACTTTGAAGTGGGTTCTACTACTATAACTATAATTTTCGAGTGAATCCAAAGCCTCACAAACACAAGAAGGGGTCCATAATAATTAAACTCAGGGGCGTAAATCCCAGGGGGATGGGGGGGGGGGGGGCTGCATCCCCCCCCTGGCTTGAAGTAAGGGGGATGGTCTGTAAAAACATCCCCCCTGATATTACAACAAAAAGAGAGAAAAAAAAGGAAGAAGAAGAAGAAGAACAAAATGTGATTGTTTCAGTTTCAGCATAATGCATGAGAAATTAGTTATTTTGTTTATGTATGTATAACTGTATAGCCTACACATATAGTCACAGTATGTCACTATCATTAAGAATATTTGCGCGACTTGCGCGAACAAGCACTTCATAAACTTCAGAATAATACGAAACCCACTATATACACAAAATGCATTGGGCCGCGCCCCTGCCAGCCGGTCACGCAGTCTTCTGCATATTGCACCGCATGCATGCTCCGCTCTCTCGCGCTAGCAATTCAGAACAATTGTTCCCGCCCGCGCGATCTAGGGGAGGTAGGGGCCAATAGGTTACCTTGACGACTGCACTGATCTTGATTGCGCCGTGTGTGGTCGAACGGTCAGTATAAAGCGCCGTTGCAGGTTAGACCGTTTCAGGAACGGTCTAAAGTTCGCCTTCTCGTCTTCTTTCTATAATAATTATATCAAACGTCTAAGGTTTTCGCGCTTCGCGCGGGAAGGGGAAACTGAATTCAGACGAGAATTAAGAGTCGAGAACAGTACACCTAATCGTCTGCTTTCTCTAACAATTTAAGGAAACGTCAAGGCTTCCGCGCTTCGCGCGAGAGGGGGAACTGAATTCAGATAAAGAGGGCTTATTAAGAGTCGAAAACGGTACAACGAATCGTCTGCTTTCTCTAATAATTTAATGAAACGTCAAAACTTCCGCGCTTTGCGCGGGAGGGGTAAACCGAATTCATACAAAGATTAACAGTCGAGCACGGTTTAACAAATCGTCTACTTTCTCTAATAATTTAAGGAAACGTCAAAGCTTCCGCGCTTCGCGCGAGAGGGTGAAACTGAATTCAGATAAATAGGGCTTAATAAGAGTCGAAAACGGTGCAACGAATCGTCTTCTTTCTATAATAATTGAATCAAACGTCTAAGCTTTTCGAGCTTCGTGTGGGAAGGGGAAACTGAATTCAGACGAGAAATAAGAGTCGAGAACAGTACACCCAATCGTCTGCTTTCTCTAATAATTTAAGGAAACGTCAAGGCTTCCGCGCTTCGCACGGGGTAAACCGAATTAAGACAAAGATTAAGAGTCGAGCACGGTTCAACAAATTGTCTACTTTCTCTAATAATTTAATGAAACGCCAAAACTTCCGCGCGGGAGGGGGGGAACTGAAATCAGACAAGGCTTTACAGTCGAGAACGGTACTGCAAATCGTCTTCTTTTTATAATAATTTAATGAAACGCCAAAGCTTTCGCGCTTTGCGCGGGAGGGGCGGGGGAATTCATACAGACAAGGGTTAACAGTCGAGAACGGTACAATAAATCGTCTTCTTTTCCTAATAATCTAAGGAAACGTCTAAGCTTCCACGCTTCGCGCGGTAGGCTTATATCACCCACACCCCCGAATGAGCGCGCTTCGCGCACTCTTTGAGTGATTCGCCTGCTCACTACCGCCCCTCCCTAAAATGAGATCCTAGCTCCGCGCCTGCATTAAAATATATAGCTATGATGGTGACTAAGTTGACGAAATAATTCGTTTATTTATGTCGTCGAGGAAAATGACCATTTGCGCATACGCAAGTACTATAGATAGTCCGTAGGAAAAACAATTTAGCATTCGGCCCGGGTATATATATAATTTTCTAAGCGATGGGACTCAAAATAAAGAGTTCACATCTTCCTGACGAAATACTCAATCTTTATGTTACTACTTGAAAGTGTGTCGTCTTATTTCGAAAGTTCATTATAATAAAACACTACAGTTTGCAGCTGTCAGTATTTCGAAATATATGTCCAATTATTTTACTTTATGGTTGTCAAATTTGGCATGTGCGTGCATGTATGTATGCATGTATAAATTTATGTATATGTGTTTGGGTATGTGTGTGTTTGTTGTGTGTGTGCGTGTGTGTATGTGCGTGTGTGTGTGTGTTTTGTGTTTGTGCGTGCGCGATCGCGCGCGCTTGCGTAAATTAGTGTGGGCGTGTGCTCGTGCTAGTATGTGATGGCTATCGCCGATCATCCCCCCACTCCTCGGTACGGATTCACGCCCCTGATTAAACTCGTAACCAAGTGGCTTTCTATTCATTTGCGTTAACTCATAAGCAGAAGAGTGTCTCCTTTTAATTATGTTTCGAACTGGAATGCTACGAATCGCATATAGAATGAGTAAAAATCACACACAAAAACCTTCTTTTCAGGAGAAAATTATTCCATTTTGAACCGTGTACAATGACCCAATGTTTACACATACACATTTGCATTAGGCCTATACATGCAGCACGTTTCCCGTTTTTAAACATAATTCATTTTTCGGAGACCAAAAAAAAAATTCAGTTGTAAAACTAGTCCTTTTCTTTATAACCTATATCATGCGAATTTATTATTTCAAATATCAAACTATACTTAGCTACCAGCCTGGGAAAATGCCCTACACCAGTCTGTTTTAAGCCGTCACATGTCCTACGCGAATCAGAAGACAACGAACTAAAACACCTGTTCTTCAGAAACCAGTCACCATGGTTACCTCGTGACATGACCATATTAACGTGCGCGGAACCGGGTAAATGCATTCTTATTTTGATTTGACTTGATTTTTGATTTGATGTTTATGTATTCCATATAATCAACATATTTATATTTACAACCTTATAACCTTAGTTGTATGATAATTACATGGTATATACAGAAAAGGGGTAATCTTAAGCCTTATTTTGACTTATCATTTTGGCGTAAAAATAGTGAATGAATATTAATTATGTTTTTTCTTTACACATGGTAGCTTTTACTTCTATTCAGTTCATAGAAAACACGAACAAACAAACAAATACACCGGTACATATATACCGTTCTTAATGCATGTACCGTTCCGTGCATGTAAGAGCAATCCCTGTGCTAATGGAGCTTCATGTTGGGAAGAATTTGAAGGGTTCTCATGGTGCAACCCTGACGTCATAGGACCTATCTTGGTTGGCTGGTTATTTTACCTGACTGCTAAGGAGGATTAATGCCTTACCAAAGGGCACTAGCGCATCGCCTTGGTTTCGAACCCGGGTCACTTGATTACGAGACCACTCATAGGACCTATCTTTAACAAGCCCGGATGTAAGTCCTTGGTTCATTTCCTTCACTCAATATTTAAAATAATGCCATGAATTTAAAGCAAGATTGCACTCCTTGTATCTACCTGCGCCCTCTATATAGCCAACAATACCTAAACGGTACCAAATGGTCCACATGATCCCCTTTTTATTATGTTAATTGAGAGCTGATTAGATGAGATAACCACCTGCCAGTGACCTCGCAGGGAGGTCTAATCCCTTCCGGCAAAACTAGTGTAGATGGGCTTTAAAACAAATTAACAATATTTGCATAATCATAGTAATAATAATTGATTCTTATTGAGCCGCTATTACAGGCAAACTGATCAGAGCGCTATAAAACAGAAAAGAAACATACAAATCATAACAATCAAATAAGGAACAGTAGTTAAAATATTATGAACGAATTGAAATTTAGATACTCAAAACTTACTTTGACGAGTCAAGATAGAAAGAGTTGGGTTTAAGTTTGTTTTTTAAAGTGTCTTCTCGACTACAAAGGCGGAGAGTTTTTTTTTAACATAAATTTATTTTTAAAATGTGCTTGAAGCTTCATTTGTTCAATACTGGAATGACAACCCATATTGCTATAAAAAAAAGCGTAAATGTAAGTGATGATACCACAAAGTGAATCATACACGGCAATTCGAAGCAAAGTAGCAACTAGAGGTGACTAATAAAGCCCGGTATTTAATGGCATAAGGTGAAATATATGATAAGTGACGTATTCAGCACAATAAGATAATGAAGTCGGAGTCGATGTAGCCCTACCCGCTCCCCTCTCCCCATTGAAGACGAAGAACAATATACTTATGCACCTTGATAAAATAGTCTTCTCAAACGGAGATGCCAAACCTCACCTCCCTCTTTATCCCGTTCCTCTTTGTTATCGTACATAAATGGGATTAGTTGGCTCAGTCAGTAGAGCGTCCGCCTCACAACCGGGAGGTCGTGGGTTCGAATCCCGGCCGCGTCATACCAAAAGACGTTAAAAGATGGGAGTTGTTGCTACCTTGTTTGGCGTTCAACAATAAGGGATAGAGCAACGTCGATCTGGCGCTGCTCAGTGGCTGCCGGGCTCACGATCAATTGGGCAAAAAGAATTTCCGTTTCGGTTTAATAAAATTTGGAGTGGACTATTAGGCTATTATTATTATTATATTATTGTGTTATTTAATTAAAAATAGCGATTGTTACCTCACTGCCTCATAGTCTCGTCGTTTAAATATAATAATGTAAAAAGTATGAATGAGATATCTGATTTATTATCATGCATTATATTCCCGAAGAGACCTGTGGTAGCACGTAATTTTGTCCCTTGTTCCTGGCATTTTTACTTATTTATATTTGTTTCCTGTATTTTGAAACTATATCTTTGATAATTGTTATCCTTTATTGGGCAGAATATTGACAATGATCCTACAAATCTGGATTTTAGTCAATAAAACAGAATTTCTATTTCAATTTTATTAATCAGAAAACCCCTCAGACGCCCAGACAGACGACCAAGCAGCCGATTCCATAAACGATCAAAGAAACGATAAATCGCGCAATGAAACAGCGGATGGATCGCACAATGAAACAGCCGATGGATCGCACAATGAAACAGCGGATGGATCGCACGATGATACAGCCGATGGATCGCACAATGAAACAGCCGATGGATTGCACGATGATACAGCCGATGGATCGCACAATGAAACAGCCGATGGATCGCACAATGAAACAGCGGATGGATCGCACGATGATACAGCCGATGGATCGCACAATGAAACAGCCGATGGATTGCACGATGATACAGCCGATGGATCGCACAATGAAACAGCCGATGGATTGCACGATGATACAGCCGATGGATCGCACAATGAAACAGCCGATGGATCGCACAATGAAACACCCGATGGATCGCACAATGAAACACCCGATGGATCACACAATGAAACACCCGATGGATCGCACAATGAAACACCCGATGGATCGCACGATGAAACACCCGATGGATCGCACAATGGAACACCCGACGAATCGCAAGATCAACCGATCGGCCGTACGGTTGTTCTCATGTCAAGTGACGATCGCATTGTGATTTTTGGGAAAGCACGTGATGACGAGTCTCTAGAGTTCATCACCTATCATGCTTTCACGGTATCAGGCAAACCGAGTATAGTAGACTTCGATCCAGTCTCTACGTCGATTTATTGGTCTGATTCAAACACTATCAACCGATTACACTTGGAAACATACTCACAATCTGTGATCGTCTCCAACGCAAGCAAGTATTATAAAACTATTTCACATTATTTCAAATATTCTAAATTATATCCCTTCTATGAATATTCATAAGTTTTCTAAATACATGATTGGTCAATTGGTGGTCACGTGATAAAATATAATTTCACTATTTGAAAAAAAATCTCTGCCAGAGCTCCGAATATTTTCCATTTTTTTTTCATGGGCAGAACCGCGCATGCTCTATGAGATTTTCAGGTAGAAAAGCATTGTGACATCACATCATGGTCAGTCAAACATAATGCGCAATTAGCGCGTCTTATTAAATTGGCGTTAATATAATTGTGCGCAAATTAAATTGACAAATTCAAACTGATTGTAAACTTCTCCAATACCCGGCCCAAATGTTGGTGACATAAGAATAAAGTTAAAAACCATATGCCATCCATTCATTAGGTCAGACGTTCGGATCGTAACGAAGTGATATAAAACAAATATACCAAGCATTTAGTTCGTAAGAATAGTGGAAATTGTGTATCTTCGGAGGGACTGGCAACAGTTACTATTTTTTCCTCGGGGCTTCGCCCCTCGGAAAAATTAGTACTAAGCCAGTCCCTCCTCAGATAAATAATTTCCACTATTCTTTCTCACAGCTTCGTATATTTGAATATTACACCGCAATAATTAGGCCCATTTTATCGGGAATAATCAAAATTACTTCACTGTAGGCAGTCGAAGTGGTCACGTGACACCATGTCACACGTGATAAAGCAAACAAGTTTCCATCAAAAAGTGTAATGTATCAAATAAGATTATGAATGGACATTTTCCCTCATACCTGATATTCCGCTTTTTGATCAGGGGCCTGTTTCATAAAACTTGATATCTATAACAAATGTTAGATTACTATAACAAATTAGCTTTCAGCCAATCAGATCCCATGATTTCAATAGCTTGTAACAGTAGCTTGTAACATGTTATTGATATCAAGTTTTATGAAACAGGGCCCATATGGTATCCCTCATTACAGTCTTCCCGGTCCTTGCGATATCCATTTAAAAGGGGTGAAAGGGGAACCTCTTGGGGCTTCACTTGAATGTCTTGATCTGCATTTCATGAAAGGTTGAGGTTGAACGTGAATAAGGAGTGACAAGAACCTATGCCTTTGCTAATTGGAGCCATCATTTAATAAGTTGTAGAGGCATATCTATAAACCTATAGCGACAACTCCTGTACTCGTCCCCAACGCACTACCCAGTCCTATACATGTGGTATGATACTTAAACCCGTTGATTACTAAATTCTCTTATTCCCATAGACCTAAAACAGGGACCACCCGGTTAATGTAGATAATAGGTTAATGGTGCACAATAGCTACCTAAAGGCCCGCTCCCACAGCCCTGCGAACTTACGAAGACCATGCCGATCACCCCGATCTAAAAGAGTTATCAAATCGGGGGAACTATCGCCGTGAAAATCCAGCAATTTGGCAAATTAAAGATTACATCACGACTGTACTGCGTTGCTCTCGCTGCCACTACGATTACACCTAGACCAAAATGCCGACCAAATGGTCGTTACCACTATGTTGTTGCTACGCCGAACATGACCATGATACGTTGTTTTACAGACCTAGAAGACTGTAGGACGATGTCGCTACGCTGCATGGTGCTGGCCATATTACGCTTCTAGTACGCTTCTACTACGATTTGTGGCGATGTCTTTATAAATCAGGGGTGTTCAAGCTTCTCTTCAGTTCTTTCCTAACTTCGAAGCTGAACGGCCTAAAGCGGGTCGAAATAGTTGACGACAGTGCTGCGTTTTTATTACGAGATTTGTACGCATACGTCTCAAGACGATGCTAGCACGCTGCTTGTACAATATTGGCGTTCCCACTACGTTATTAATAAGACATTGTCCCGCTTATAGTTGACCAAGAACCGGCTACGCTTATTTTGTGCAGGTTCAGAATAAACGTTGGGAGAGCAGGCAGCTTCCCGATCTGGGAGATCCAAACCCGACCAAACTACGTTCATGGAGATCCTCCCACGTTTGGCCCCAGTGGCGGATCCAGGCATTTTTATGGAGATGACCCCCCCCCCCCCCCCCCCAGTGAGCGAATTATTGGCCGGCTAATTATTTTCTCACGAATTTGGCCCCTCCCCTACCGCCGGCTGGATCCGCCCACGATTAACCCCGATTGGCCACGCTCTCAGCCACGTTTCGACCGTTGTAGAAACGCCGTGTGACCGGGGTATTAGCTATATACATGGGCATGATTACGTTGTGGCTATTACAAAAACAAAAAAAAATCCCTCTACTACTGATGAAATATTGCCTTCCTATGGAAATTCATTGTGAACTGTTATGTTTACGTGTATAGGTGTCGTGTCTTTTGCATTGGACATGGCTGGGGGGAAACTGATCTGGATGGATGATGAAGAAAAGGCCATGATGAGGTCACAACTAAATGGCAGCGAGCCGAAGACAATACTTGGTAGTATCAAACGTTCTACGCACATAACCTTGGATACATTGAATAGGTAAGAAGTCCCGTGCCCCCTCAAAAAAAACATGAGGCATAGGGGAATATGATTAGAAATCTTGTCCATTTTAAAGGGATAGTTGAGTTCTTGTTTCGAACCGCAAATACCTGCAAAGTGCATGGTTATTGCTCTTATTCTTATTTATGACATTTCTAGTGCTCTTACAGGACCTAAAATTGCTGTGAAGGCAATTTTAGACCCCAAAATGTGTGTAATGTAGCTATACGATCATACCAATTCGGCTCCACTTTCCAGAAAATATGGTAACCGTTCATTAATAAAATAATTAATAATAACTATACACGGGCAGGCTGGTTGTGCGTATTATAACCAGCATGAAAAGCCAATAAAAGCCCCAAATCTGCGTCGGCTGCAATTAATGTAATAAAGCGCTATCTTGTTTTTTTTTTCGTCAACGGCTGGTTCCAAAGCAGTCTCTGAACCGATTTTGATCAAACAAAGATGATTTAGTCATTTAAATTGTATGTTCTTCCAAATTTGACATTTAAGTTTTCATTATCTCAACAAACAAAAAGTTGTGTATCACCCTCTGCAACAAAACTATTCCTTTAAGTTAAATGTTAGGTGAGCAGACATTAGGCCCCATCGTTTTATAAGATTGTGAATGAATATTTTTTTTCCCAATGCCTGCTATTCCAGCGTTTCGTGATTCTTGCGATACCCATGTAGCGCTGGATTACATTTGTCAAAAGAGTATTGATGAACATCGCCATTGTCCCTCTTATAGGAGAGGTATCGTGGTCTAGCGGATTTGTCACCGGACTGTGGATCACATGGTTCGCGGTTCGAGTCCCGCCGTGACACTAATGTTCTTTGGCAAGGACATTAATTAACTTTGATTTGCAACTCTCCACCCAGGTAAAGTAAATAGGTACCCGGTAGAAAGAAATTCCTCGAATCCTTTAGCGCCCTATTATGGCAGCTCAGCTACAGCCGGGGTAATAATAGTGATATGATGATACTAGTAGTTGCGCTACTAAATGGACCTATTATTATATATTCCACACCTTTCTATTCCTCTCCCGCTCTCGCACCTTTCTTTCTTTCTCTCTCCATATCTCTCTCCATATCTCTCTCTTTCTCTCTCTCTCCCTCTCTCTCCCTCTCTCTCTCCTCCTCCTCTCTCTCCTCCTCTTTCTCTTTCTCTCTCTCTATCTGCCCTCCTCTTTCTTTCTCTCTCTTTCTCTCTCTCCCTCTCTCTCCTCCTCCTCTCTCTCCTCCTCTTTCTCTTTCTCTCTCTCTATCTGCCCTCCTCTTTCTTTCTCTCTCTCTCTCTCTCCCTCTCTCTCTCTAAGTCCCTCTAAATTGTTTTATGTTTAAATAATGATGTTCTTTGTTGATATAGTGGTAAATATTTTTGTCCTAATAGATGGCTGTACTGGGACGCCAAGGACCCCGAACGCATACTATATAGAACGAGCTTGGATGCACCTGGAGTCGAGGTCTTCACCATGTCACCAATAGACGTGATAGCCTGCTTGTTTATTGGTAATCAAGGTAAAAGAACCCGAGAATTATCGATGTTTTATCATATAACTTAATCACAATTATAATTAACAAATGACACATATTTGTAAAGCTAAGATCATCTTCTTTCATTTGATGCAACTCAAATGGTGCATATTACTCGCATGAGTGATTAAAAACAATTTGAAGAAAGGGTACATTTGGCGAACGGTGTTTGAATTTCAAAGAGAAAATCACATTTCTAGAAAGTTAATTTTCTGCCCTTTCAATTGACACATCAATCCGGAAAAATCAGCCAAAAATAACAAAGTTCTATTTGTTTAAAGTATTGAATGATCTGCCCGATGATATGGCGGTTATGTTTAGTGCCTTAAACCCAAATGACATAGTATATTGAATAGTGATTCTAGACAGGGTTAAATCATGGATTTACCTTAATAAACTATCCCTTATTACGGATAAGACCAACTTCTTATTTATAGGGACACATCAAAAACTACGACATATCAAGGCACCGCTCGACATAAAGATCGTTGATCTGCACATTCGACATTTAAAACATCAGCAAATGCTGATGCACTGGTATTACCATATTTTGACTATTGTTGCACCTCGTGGTCAATTATTGTAATCAAGGTCTTCGGAACACACTGGTTAAGTCGCATAAAAACAGATGGCTAAGATTGTATTCTAAATCAATCTACCTTATCCCCGAGTTAAGAAATGTTTTCAAAAGTCAAGAGGACGAACATGAAAAACGTTTGCAATTCCAGAAATGTAAACTTATGTTAAATAGATACTTTAATTCCCCTCATACCTTCACGATATGTATACTCAGTCTGCCAGAACGCATCGTTATATCCCATAAAACCTCTGATACTCGTGGATTAGACATCCACAATTTTTAGAAGGTCCTTTTAATGTTAAGGTGCAATTATCTGGAACAACCTCCCTAGTGAAGTACAAAATGCACAAATCAAGCAGTCCTTTTGCACAAGTTATTTGAGAAAAATGTAAACGAAACCCAAAACATAGTACACGCAGATAGGGAGTCTGTCACAAACTTACCAACTATAGATTACTGTTTTTCTTACAATTATCCTACAAACTAAAACATGATTTAGACTTATGTTTAGAAACATTTACATTTTAAATTGTATCTGTATTATTTCTGGTATATCATGTTTACTATTCACCATGTAATGATGTTTTCATGTTTAATATATGTATTCCTTTTTTGTTCAGGGCCCCGAAGTATAACCTTATCTTAACTTATGATGTGGCTACCCAGTTGAAATAAAACGAAATAAATAAATAAATCATCATCGTCATCACCACACCAATCACCATTATCATCACCATTACCATCACCATCATCATCATCATCATAATCGTTATCCTCATTATTATCATCATCAATTTCATCATCCCTTTCACAATCATAATTATCATCATCACCGTCATCATCATCATCATCATCATCATCATCGCTATCATCACTAGGCATCGTTCGTCATTATTATTAAGCAGAAGCAAGGGATAAGAGTAAATTATAAGCCACCATAAAACAAAACTATTGTCATTGTGTATTTAATAAGGCGTATCCGGACACTTATCCCCTTGACATCCACCCCCGGATAACCACCCCAGTCAACTACACCCTAGGACAACTACCCCCTAGGGCAAACATCCTTTAGGACGAATACCCCCAGGAACACCTACCCCCGGAAAACTACCCCCATACAACTACCTCCCAGGACAACTACCCCCTAGGACAGCTACCCCCGGACAACGACCCCCGGGGGTAGTTGTCCAAGGGGGTAGTTGTCCCGGGGAGTAGTTGTCCTAGGGAGTAGTTTTTCTAGGGGGTAGTTGTCTTAGGGGTAGTTGACTAGGGGTTGTTATACGGGGGTCGATGTCCAGGGGGTAGGTGTCCTAGAACCATAATAACGCATCCACTATTTATTTCTCCTTTCTTTTTACAGGGCGTAATCTGTACTGGGTGGACAACGATAGCCAATCCCTGAAATCCCTGAACCTCTCTCAACCCGGATCTAACGTCACGGAATTGTACCGTCTAAATGTTCTCAGACCCTCCGGTATAGCTTTACACGGAGGGCATTTCTTTGCGTTGCATGGTAATTCTGTGATACAGTATCAGCTCGATACACTAGATGATGAAGTTCGCTTTGATGTGACCGCCTGGTCCCTAGATGGAGCCCCTTCTCAAATAAGAATGAAGAGGGCAAAAGGATTGTTTGTCAGACGGTTTTAGAATGGCTGTACCCATAAGCAGGGACCAGTGGTGGTTCTAGAGGTCTCCTTTGGACGATCGAGGAGTCAAATCCCCATTAGTCTTTATGAGCCACGTGTTGGAAATGAATGCAAGAACCTCCAAGACCCACCCCCTCGGATTATATCTTCTATAAAAACTTCATTGACGAAAATATTATTGATCAATATCATATTAATCAATTAAGTTCTGATATATTATTATGATATATTCTTATATACCGAACTTAATGACATTTCAGGCATGTTGTTGATGATTGATTTTGAAAAGGCCTTCGATTGTATATCTCACAAGTTTCTAATCAATGTCCTTGACTTTTTTCATTTTGGGACATCGCTGAAAAATGGATTCATCTATTTTATCAAAATGCATATTCTTGTGTCACAGTAAATGGTTTTGCACAGAGAGATTTACTATAGGACAAGGGTGTCGTCAAGGAGACCCATTATCTCCATACCTGTTTTTACTTGTTAGCGAAATATTAGGAGTTTTGATTCGACATTCCAATGATTTAATTGGCTAGCATCTACAGGGAAAAAATAGTAAACTACTACAATACGCAGATGACATTATTTGGACACTTAACGGTACAAAAGAAGATTTACAGAGCTCACTGAAAATATTGGGTGATTTTGAGGAAATGTCATACCTAAAGATCAATATTACAAAAACTCATGTGATATGGCTTGGGAAAAATAGAGCCTGCAAAAAACAGCTAATGCCAGAGCACAAATTAAATTGGGTATCAGAAGGTTATTCCAGATACTTAGGAATAGATTTTTCGGTTAACTTAGTAGAGATGGTAAATCATAATTATACTGAAAAAATTAAAGATATAAAATGCCAAATTATTTCATAGTCTAAACGAACTTTAACTGTCATCGGAAGAATAATTGTAGTCAAATCTTTGTTGGTGCCAAAATTGAACTATTTACTGCTTTCAATTCCAGAACCGAATTCGCAAATTATGAAAGATATAAATCGTTCTCTTTATGCATTTATATGGGGTAACAAACCTGATAAAATCAATAGAGAACAAATGTGTCAACTATGATAAAGGTGGGGTTAAGATGATTGATATTTACATTCATGCTAAATCCCTGAAGATATCATGGATCAGAAGATTTGTAACTGATTTTCAGATAGAAAGTTTCACTTTTCACATGTTCAATTCATTCTTGCCCCAGACATATTTGTTTCACCTGTATATGGGCTCACATTATTTTAGAAAATTAGCAGACTTGACTCCAAATCCATTTTGGAGAGAGGTCCTTCTCGCTTGGTCAGACTTGGTCGAACTTCTTATTGACGACATTGCATGTCAACCTCTCTGGAATAATCCCAACATTAAAATGAATGTCAAAGTGGTATGTTTTGGGGTTTGGAATCTATGAGAAATACGTTTTGTGAACGACATCCTAAAAGTGGATGGTTCTTTTTTTTTTCTTCATATTTTGAGTTTCAGCGGAGATTTGACATACAAACAAATCTCCTCCAGTACTATTTGGTCAAGTTTTAAAATGAGTACACATGTAGCTCCTAGTAAGGCCTTAGAACCTATCATTCCTGAAGCCGTGCACCTTGTGGTGAAAAAAAATGTTGGTTGTTCACATATTTATAAGTCTTTTCTTAAAAGCAAAGTAAAATAATGTAAAGCTCTTACAAAGTGGAAACGTTTTTTTAGATTTTCAAGATGTACTGTGGGGTTCGTACTGTCAAATTCCATTTCAGTCAACAACAGATATCAACATGAGGTGGTTTCAAATCAAAATTTTAAATAGAATGTTATATATGAAGGACAGTTTGTTAAGATTTGGTGTAGTGGCTGACAAGAAGTGTACTTTGTGTAGTAGCAATGATGAAACTATCATACATGTTATTTGCTTTTGTAACTATTCTAGTGAAGTATGGTTCAAGTAAGAGTTCTGGATATTTCGTATTATTGATCAATATAATGTTAATAAATTAAGTTCTGAGAAGATATGAATCATATCTATCAAGTATAAATCATATTCCCACAACCCGTCATGCAAAGAGGTACGAACAATTTAGTCAAACTTTAGAGGCAACAGTGCATTTTCTTCTTATCTTGCTCTTCATTGCAATTACAAATCTTATGGTTTTTAAAACGTTAGCATCTTTGTAGTAGTATTTCCACATTATTTTTTTGGAAACCTCAATATCATTTCTGTGGTTTGAACACGACAATGTCGATTCATCTTTGTTCATGGACGTTAGTTATAATATATTGTAAGATGACTTGTTTATCAGTCAGACATAGCTTCGAAAAACCGAGAACGAGCAAATAATTCGAAAGCAGCGAATAACGACCATTGAACATAGAGCCCCCAACGTTGAATGCAAGGCAGTGTGAACATAAGGAAGAGTTTTTTTGTTGGATAAATGATGTCGTAGATATATTTTAAAAATATATATGTAAAAGGCATGTTATGAACCCGATCATTAACGTATTTAAAAGTAATTGAGCCACATAATTATCTTATATATATGTTTATATATATATATATATATATATTATACAAATAATGTCCCTATAGCCCTGTATAATACTTGTAACTACAGTGCCCTCTTGTTTCGGAGTTGCAAAGTGCTAAAATAACGTAGGCATTATAAATATTACTGAAGCCAATATTAGTTAACTATAATAACTATAATAAGTTATTATTAAAATTTATTTTTCGATTTATATAGCGCCTAATATGGATGATAAGCGCTTTACAATGATATTATTAGCCCGGTCATAGGAAACAATGCAAATCACCACACATTGTGTGCACAATCTCAACTCCCTACGGAGAAATCCTCCTAAGCGGCTCATGGGCATTGAGAAGATATTTCACATGAGGGCTTTCCCCTCCTATACAGGGTCCTCATTTTTACACCTGAGTACAGAGCATCAATAATTGTGAATAAATTGTCAAGCTGATGGACAAAAAGGCAGTGGGAAGGGTTCGAACTCGGGATCCTATTATCGGAAAGCGTGCGCTCAACCAATCTTGACAAGCCACATGCACATGAATGTGCTTATAGCGCGAATTTCTGAATATACTAGTACAGGAAGTCGGTCAGATGACCCCCTTGGTCGACGTTCATGATTACAAATAAAATAGTAATCATATATAATTATAAACAAATATTGTCCCCATAGCCCTGTTTAATACTAGTAACTACAGTGCCCTCTTGTTTCGGAGTTGCAAAGTGCTAAAATAACGTAGGCATTATAAATATTACTGAAGCCAATTATTGTTAACTATAATAACTATAATAAGTTATGATTAAAATTTATTTTTCGATTTGTATAGCGCCTAATATGGTTGATAATCAATTCTAAGCGCTTAACAATGATATTATTAGTCCGGTCATAAGAAACAATGCAAATCACCACACATTGTGTGCACAATCTCAACTCCCGGGAGTTAAGTAAAATGTATTCAAAGCGTTTTACAGAAAAGTTGTATGTTTTAAATCGAATTAAATGTAGATGAATATAATACATCAAATCTTTAATCTAAGAGATATATGAAAAGTATTAAAAAGGTATCATAATACGTTATTTAAAATAGTTTATCCCGAGAGATGTATAGTACATGAATACGGTTACCATTAACTTTGATAACAATGATCATAGTAATAATGATAGAAATGATAATAATAATTATATTTAATACTAACAAAAAATGATAATAGGAGTAACACTAATGACGATAGATCGCGTCGTGTCATACTACTACTACTACTACTACTACTACTACTACTAATACTACTAATAATACTGCTACTACTACTACTACTACTACTACTACTACTACTACTACTGTTGCTGCTGCTGCTGCTGCTGCTACTACTACTACTTCTACCTGCTCCCTTTTAAATCGTCCACAAAACCATTGTTATTTCACAGAGTTATGTATACCTTCATGCAAAAAATATTACTACTATTACTACTTCTACCACTACTACTACCCCTAATACTAAAGGTATGCACGTCCACCCCTGTAAATACCGGTGGAAAGCAGGCACCATGGATGCACCAGCTTATCCCCGAATATACGAATGGTCATGAATGTCATTAGGGACTTTTAGATTTGCACGTCGACATAGTGGACTGCTACGCGTGACGTCCTTTTAAGACGCGTCACAGTGCCTCAAAAGGAAGTTACACGTAGCAGTCCACTATGTCGACGTGCAAATCTAAAAGTCCCTAATGATAACACCTCAAGTCATAGTCTGTATGAGCGGCAAAGGATGCTGTACACTTGGTGACATCCCCTCATTTTTTTTTTTTTTTAACAATTTTGTTTTATTTCTCCAGATGTGTAATACAAACCATGACATACAATTGAATAAAATAAACGTGTTCAATATTGATGCTTTTACATAAACATAATTAAACACAAACTTATTTGCAGTATAATATAACTTAACAACAAAGTAAACGTATAAGTACCTAAACATAATATGTCAATTGTAAATGTTATTTACTTATATATTACAAAAAAAAACAAATCTGGAGATAATTTTACTGAAACAATCCTGCCCCCTCCCTGCCCCCTACATCACACAGACATACTCACCCTCTATCACACAAACATACTCACCCACTCACACACATACTCACCCACCCACCCACCCCCCCCCCCCCCCCACACACACACACAGTACTCACTCAGTGGATGTCTGCCAACATTCTCAACTTAAGAAAAATATACTAAATAAGTTATCCAGGCCGCAAAATCGAGTTACGCTTTTAACAAGCTCACGGTGGAGAAGAAAGCAAATCTTAATTAATCTTAAGCTGCTCCCACTTTAAAAAATGTGATCCTAGCTTTCCCATTTTAATTGCTATTTTCTTTTCCTCATCCCTATACTTAAAAATGCTTTTTTTCATCTTTTCTAAAGTTAGTACTCGCCCCCCCGATCTTGACATAAATGTAACATACTTCACCATGAAAATGATAGTATTACACATTTTTATTCTATATGAACTACCTACCGACCCAACAAATATATCTCGCCATTCTAAATCTTTAATTTCATCTAACTCAAAAAGTTGTATTAAAGCCTGCCATAACCTTTGAACGCTCCCACAAGATAAAAATAAATGTTTGTATGTTTCTATTTCCTGCTTACAAAACGAACATAAATTATCACCAACAAAACCAAATCTATGAAGATGCTCATTAGTGTATATGGCTCCATGCAATAATTTAAATTGAAATTCACGTTGTTTTCTAATGAGTATAGTAATTCTTGGTCTCACAAATATTTCTTTTAATTCTTTATCTATAAAATCATAGTCATTTTGCCCATCCCTTACCTGCAAATCATACGTTCGCTGCAGTGCTTTGATGAAATAATCATAGATTGTTCTTGAACCCACATCCACAAACTGTATTTTTTTACTAGAAATATGGAAATAAGTATTAAAGCTTATCAAATCAACCTCGAGGAATTCTATTAACCCTGAATCATCCTTCCATAACCTGGGTATCGCATCATAAATATCAATAATCATAAGCAAATTATTACCTTTCATACCGAGGTTCATAAAATATTTAACAGGCTTAACATGACCTTTCTCAACCAAATGATTCAGTTGAACAATCCCTCTTTCAAACAAGTATCTATCAAATATACTTTTTCCATTTATACATATATTCTGATTATTAAAAATAATTGGATTAATATAACCCTCCAAATATCTTAAATTACTTGTCTCTTGCCATCCTTGCAACATTTCCATATAGTATGGTGGAATATCTAAAACGAGTTTAATCTTGTTTAAATCATAATCACATAAAAAAATAAATCTACCACCCACAAACTGTAAGCAATGATCAAAAAACAATTTCCATCCCAAACTTTTCTCTCCATATAAAAGACGTTTTATCCACATTATGCGCTGTATTTTAACGGACATTTCAAAATTAATCATTCTTAATCCTCCAAAGTCATAATCCTGATACATTATTGCCCGTTTAATTCTATCTTTCCCCCTCCATATGAATTCAAATGAAATTTTTGCAACTTCTTTATATACCCAATGAGGGACAATAACGAGAGATGAAATATAATTTAATTTTGAAAGCGCATAAGTTTTTAGCAAATGTATTTTACCCATAATAGTTAAATCTCTTTGTTTCCACCATACAAGCAATTTTTTTATTTTACTTAGAATTTCTTTATAATTCAAATCATCTTTTAAACTTCGATCTAATGAATAACTAACCCCTAAAATATGTATTTCCTTAACCAAATTTCCAAATAAAGGCCCATCAGGTTTGTTCTCATCCTCACCCATCCACATAAAATGTGTCTTTGTTTTATTCACTTTAAGACCACTAATTTTTTCAAATGATTCAAAAATATATTGCAACCTTCTAACCGAATCAATATCCTTCAAAAATATTGTCATATCATCTGCATATAACACTTGCCTAATTTCAGATTTTCCAAATGTAATCCCTTTAATACCGTTGTCCCTCCTTACTGCATGCGCCAAAATTTCGATGGCAACCAAAAACAAATATGGCGATAATGGATCCCCTTGCCTTACTCCCCTTTCTATTTCAAAATACCCCGTGGAGTGACCACCGTTCATAACACAACTACTTATCCCTTTATACAATAATTTTACCCAAGAGCAAAATGAATCTCCAAAACCGAACAATTTCAATATTTGAAATAAATATCTATGAGATACAGAGTCGAAAGCTTTCTCAAAATCCACTGCACACAAAAACCCTTTCCCTTGTTCCCCATAATGCATAGAATAAAATAACATGTCATCTATCAATCGTACAGCTTCCCCAATATTTCTATCTTTTATATATCCAACTTGATCATGATGAATTATTTCATTTAAAACCTCTTTCATTCTTTTTGCTAGAACTTTAGATACAATTTTATAATCTACATTCAAAAGCGTGATGGGTCGATAATTTTTTATATGGAGAGTATCTTTCGCTTCCTTCTCAATTAAGGTAATTACCCCTTGTTTTTGAGATGCCGTTAATTCCCCCCTTTCGTATGTTTCATTCAATACTTCTACTAACAAATCACCCAAAGCTGGCCAAAAAGTATAATAAAATTCAACTGTTAACCCATCATTTCCCGGGGTTTTATTCAATTTCATTTCTTTTAAAACTTTCAAGCATTCATCTTTAGTTAATTTACCTTCACAGATTTCCTTATTGTCTTCATTTAACTTTGAAATATCATTGAAAAAGAAAGGGTCGTTTTGATTTATATCAGCCCTTAAAGAATATAAATCTTTATAAAATAGTTTAATTTCCTTTAAAATTTCCTCCTTATCTCTAGTAGTTTCCCCATTTTCTTTGTACACCTCCCTAATTACACTTTTCCTTTTATTCGATTTTAACAACTGTTCAAAATATTGCGTATTGTTTTCTCCATCTTCAAACCAAGGTGCTCTTGATCTTATTTTAATGCCTCATACAATAAACACACACACACACACACACACACGCACTCGCGCACACACAATTATTATGAGCCTTAGCCTTATGATGAATTACTCAACAAATAGTCTCTTTTCTTCATTGTGTGAATAAGAATTAATATTGACAATATTCTGACGTCATAGTAAATAGATCAAGTCTTTGTTGAACTTTGTACAAACTTTCGCGCACTGCTCCCTTTTCAGTCGTACACAAAACCATTGCTATTCCCCAGAGTTATGCATTCCTTCAGAGAAACCTCAAGGTAATACATGAAAGCTGCAATGGAGAAGTCGGCTAGTAAGTCAAAATATTTCTTTAAGTTCTTTGTGTAATACTTATCCTGGATTATTACGAATCATTTTTTGCGATGTGAAATGTCTTTTTCATGTCTAGGCCTTTACGAATGTCTCCTACTTTAAATCCGTTTCAACTGCCGATTTCGGTTTTCTGTTCGTGTTTCTGTTCTTGCAATTTACTCTGATGATTGCAAAACGAGAAGCTTCAGTATGTCTGTATTCGATGCTATTTTCAATTTTGTTGGATATTACGAATCATCTATTTGAATGTATAGTTAACATAAACAATCTACCGAGGCCAATCATTTCATTCATTTCGATTTGACTTTATGTCACAAACCATGATTAAAACACTTCATATAAACTTGAAATCAATGCAGATCTGTGTATTTTTTTCTATAAAGCCTAGCTACTCCCATTTAGTATTTTTATGTTTAGTGTTTATCAATCTGATTAAATTTGATTCATTTTGGGATTTCATTCAACAGAACGTACGTAATTATTGTTGCTGTTGTTGTTTTAGTCTTAAGGGCGTGTGTCATTCAATTATGAATATTTACGCCATTAGTAGAACCTTCATTAGTAGAACCTTACCCTAGATCAATGAGCTACGCCCATAAGATTATAATCATGATAATACCTCACAAATACAAGTAATCCACAAAAATACAAACTATGCTGTTTAGTGGATTACTCTTTTCCTTTAATATTCGACTTAAATTATGATATGCTTATATATTTCTTAATCCTAAAATGAATTGAAATATAATATAATTGAATACTAGGCATTGCATTGCAGGGCCAGCAAACTCGTACGGCGGTCGGTCCATTGCACATAATTATGAAGAGCTTAATTTAAAAAAGAACTACATCCACTTTTGATGAAAATTGAGTTATTGATATCAGGATTGTTCACTTCAGTACCCGTGTCTCAACCAAAATATTAACCTAAATTTTTAGAGCAATTATGAAAGAATCACCTTCTAATATCACTTTTCCTTAGATGCCTTTAAAAAATCTGGTAAACAATTTCTTTTTTTCTCCAAAGTTACAAAAATGGATTTATAGCTCCTTTTGGAATTAAACTCTTCATATATACGTAGATCTAATGTCATCTTTAGCCATCATCCATGTCCTACTGTATGTTTACAAATGATCCTACTCGTAACGTATAGCTCAAATCAAAGATGGCGGGCACCTAAAGACCGGGCAAGACAAAAGATCTTTCATCCTTGGAATCGCCCTCCTCTTCATCGCCGTCATCTTCGGCATTGTCGTCACAGTGGTCTTGGTCTTCGTACCTCAGGGGGACTCTGAGATGATGACCGATGAGGTCGAGATTATTCCAGTCCCACCTGGTCCAGGTCCTGCTCGTTCACTGGAACTTCTCGGTTTGGGACCCAAACTAGGACCGACTGGACTAGCTAAGGGTAGGTTTTGTTCTTCTTCTAAATAAAGGCAAATAAAATTAAGGGATACATACCCTGTTGCACATAAAGTTAGAATAAGATTTCCCACCTCTTTTCAGTGAATATTATTGTGAGAACATGATTCACTCTCGACAGATAAAGTTTATAATTATTCTCAGTCACTGTGACTCTTTAAATTAATCAATACAGTTCTGAAAAGATATCAACTTAATCTATCAAAAATAAAACATATTGTCACAATCACTTCATCAAAACAGGTAATAACATATTATTCCAACTTCATGTGCAACAGTGTATAACACTACATCAACAAAAGTGACTATACCCTTTCAAGAAACATTGAATAGTTCAATGTAAATTGTTAGTGCACTGTACTATGTTCATTGATATATGTGACCAAATGCCAACACCACTATTGCTATAAGGCTTGCGTTTTTAATGCAGCTGCACTTTGCAGTAAAGTTGCATTTAAATATTCAACGTCTTGTCAGGGGTGTACTCACTTCTTTGTGGATACATTATAACCTGTCCTACGCATTTGTGTATTCAATCATTAGTACGATTATATTTTTTCTCCCTCCATCTACGTACGTCTCCTGGTAAACCTAATAGGCATGGGTTTAGCTTCGGATATGGGGAAATTGGGCCAATCCCCCCCCCCCCCCTTCCTAAAAAAAGGAATCCCCCCACAAAAAAAAAGATAAAATCGAGGCGAAGAAACCAAAGAGAATGGAGAGGGGACTCGGAGTTATAATGTATAAAGTATAATTATTATTGTGCGAACCTACATCTAACAAGCTTTGCTTTCAAGTAGGTTCGTTTTTTCCATTTCTTGTAATTAAATCATTTTGCATTACAATGACTAAAAAACAATGTCAAAGATATTTCAATGCTCATTTCTGTTATATCATTACGTTTATTATTGTTTGTGATTGTTTATATTATGTGAAAAGAAATGAAAATAAATTCGCTCTGTATAGAGCTACTACCTACCAAGAGGGAATACCTTACTGTTCCTCAACGACAGGAACCACGCTACGTCACCGCTTATAGGTACTGGTATAAGATGAATATCTCTGCGTCTATTCCCTCCCACCCTATACTAGTATTCTCTCCTCATATTCCTATACTCATAATCGACGATTAGAAATTATGATTACTTGTTAGAAACAGTTGTAGAGTGCTATCATGTATCTGGAAATTTATTTCCCGTCGTACATTTAAATGCTTTATCTACTTAAAGATGATAGCAATAATTCATCATAGATCATAGGTTAAAAATTGATTACTTACAACAAAATTTTTTGACCGAAATGATTGATTCACTTTCATGGAATATCTAATTTATAACATAGTGATATATATGGAAGTCTATGATGAAAGGGAACCTCAATTATGTGAAATTAAGTGATCACTAAAACATACAGTTAACGACTAAATATTAAAAACTTTACCAAGTTCTGTCATTGCTTAAGTATGTGAAAAAATATTATTTATCTTTCTTGGTAACGTGACATATGAAAGCTTACACGTGAGAGCATTCAACAAACGCTCTCATCCAACAAGATCCCTTCACTTCTTAATGGGTTAAGAAAAATACAAAAACGTCAAATTTACGAAGAATATAAATAGTTTAGTCGTGAATTGTATAACTTAGCTTTAATAAACTGTTTCAATAAATGCAAACGAACTGTCACATATTCATAAAACAATATAACACGATTTGTTTCTCTCTATCTCTCTTTCTCCGTCTTTTTCTTTTCTTTTTTCGCTCTTTCCCCAGTGTTGTACAACGAGACGCTTGAATACGGGTCTGTGTTTCAGTATGGTGCTGGGAATATACAGCTAGTAGTCATCGGTGACCTTGATATTATGAAGGACGCATTCACTTTGACTGATAGCTTCAATACACGACGTATGGTCGTCAATGCTATGCTCTCCCCGCTTCAGAATGAAGGTAATTAATCATAAATCAAATCAAATTAAATTAAATGTATTGAAATGGAATTGACAATTTTTAAATATTTTTAAAAACATAAAAACATGAATAATAATTAAAACAATTGAAACTAAAACCCCGTGATAATTCACTATGACCGGTTTCAAATTTATCTGAAGAAATAAAATTGAAACCGGTCATATAGTGAAGAAGTGAACTATCAAAGATTTGTAATTGATCTTTAAAAATTATTATCTGTAAATTGCCGTGACGAAGGAGAATCCGAATTGAATTTTTGTTCTACATGTGTAAATACATAATTGAGATAAAAAAATAGGTTTTTTGTTGAAGTTTTCGTTCAAGTAATTACAAATCTCTACTTTGTTTTGTTTTGTAATGTTTCTTGGTTTTGTTTTGGTTTTACCTGACTGAGCATAAGAATGCATGTGTATGCTTGTAATAAGTTAGCAACCAGGGACCAACGGCTTTAAGTCTAGCTCCGAGGGACTTGGCAATGAGGATTACTGACTTAGCAAGGGGCACAAGCGCATCAACTTGGTTTCGAACCAGGGACCTCAAGGTCACAAGACCACTGCTCTACCACTGAGACATCGCGTCTCCTTGGTTAAATGATAATCCCTTTAGGTCATGATTTGATTTAAATCACTTTTTGTTCCATTGATATTCAGGTTCCACATTTCAAACCAGTGGTTCTCCGTGGCTAGAGATCCGTCAATTCACGGGTCAAACCATCCTACAAAGCAACTACCTCCAGACCTACATCCAACCACGTATCGACCAATCAGTCGACTCCCTTATGACGTCAATGACAGCCAGGCAGGGCTCTCCGTTCAATCCCGAATGGCTTCTTCGGGTCTTCTTCGTCGACGTCAATCACCGGATCTACTTCGATCAAGGTCTTGTGTACGATGACGACGATGACCAGGCGTTCGTCAACGATATTTTTAGTTGTCAGAAGATTGTGTTCGAGCCGAATGCGACGATGCCGGCGTCACCGGTTCTTCGTTCTCAGCTTCCCCTATTCCTCAACCCTGTAAGATAACAATGATATTTCTTAAACGAAATAAAAATCCGTATACAGCAAATGCCAAATCCCCAAACATTCGCCTATATTCATAAATTAACGTCCTTGTTTTGGGGCCAACTGTAGAACTTGTAACGTAATTACAAGAATTGATAATATTACTAAACGAACTTTGTTAAGTATAAATTACATAGTTTGAAATTATTAAACTAAGAACGTTGAGTAATATAACGAAGTATTTCGTTTTCTATGTGTCCCAAACTGTAAATCACACGCTGGATTATCATTGTGTAATGTTTATTTGGTTAACCCTAACCCTAAAGTCCTTTGGCAAGACATTAATTTACATTTATCAATCTTCACCAAAGTGTATATGGGTACCTGGTTATCGTCGGGGTAATAAGATCCCTCAATAACAATAGTATTGAAGCTGATGAAGATACCCCAGCTGATACAGTAAACAAAATCTAAAAAAGTTAAGCAACTATTCCAAATAAACAGTGGTACCAAAACACATCATTATTATATTACAATATAGCATACAACTACAAGTCATGGCGATGGACAATGGATTTGCATTTAAATATTCAACATTTTGTCAGGGGTGTACTCACTCTCAATTTCTTTTTTGGATACATTATAGGGCATAATATATAAACGTACAGATGTACAGATTCTATACATATAGTTCAACGAGATAATACAAAGGAGGTAATTAATATTTTAGAAATATAACCATGTGAATGGTTTTTATAATTCAAATCAGTTTGTATAGATGCACCCGGCACTAGAGTCCTTTGGCAAGACATTAAATCCACATTTACCACTCCTTACCAATGAGTTATTCTGTTTACTACTAAATATATTCCCATAGACTTAACACAGGGATCACCAGGTTCCAGTAAGCAAGGAGTTAATGGATACCTGGTAATCTCTGAAGTATACATGCAGGGCTGTTAATATCAAAAGGATAGAAGCTGATGAAGATACCCTAGCTGAATAAACAACATCTGAAAAGGGAAAGCATTTATTTCATTTAAAAAGGGCATGGTAAAAAACAAATCAGAATCATAAATACATAACCCAGGCCAATGGATTTGCCAAAGCAGGGCATATAACATAAAATATACATCTGAACATATTCGATACATATATAGTTCAATGAGATAATACAAAGGAGGTAATTAATATTTAAGAAATATAACCGTATGAACGGTTTTACTTCTTTTTCATTTTGGGTTAGCTGCACCGATTCGCGAACCACACCAAGCTTTTTGCCTCCGAAGCCCTGTCCTCATCCCCTACACCCCCTACTGATCACCCTGACCCTGAGAGTTTGGTGGTCATGTATGAACGGTTCATCAGTGGTCTCAGGGCTGATGGGAAGACGACGTGGAGTGATCCCGATGATGGCTGGAGGTTAACGGTGGATCTGTTATTCACTGGACATAGTAGTATCCCACAGATAGTACGCTGGATGAGTCTGTATCTAGCGGCTTATGATGACTATCAACAGAGGGTAGGGTTGTTATGATTTATTATCATTGTCGTTATTATTATAATTATTATTCTTATTACCATTATAATCGTCATTATTATTGTTATTATAATTATCATTATTATCATTATTTGTATTATAAATATAATAATGGTAAAAAATAATGATTAAAAAAATTACAATTATTATTATTATTGTTAACAATTTTGTCCTAAATCCAATGTCCAGTTGGTAAATAAACCAGGAACTGGACTGCATCCAGAAACCTAGAGTTATCAGTTTTTATAATGATTTTAACAATTTATCTAACTTCTGATCCGTCAATCGTCTAAATTAATTCATCGCCCTCGATCCTCTTCTTACTCAGGCACGTAGCCAGAGTTTGATGTTTGGGGGGGGGGGGGGGGGAGGGGTTGGGGCACATACATGTTATCGATCGAGGTAAACAAAAAAGGGGGGTCTAAACAAGTTCAACCGATCTTGGAAAAAAAAATGGAGGGGGGGGGGGGCACGTGCCCCCCGTGGCTACGTGCCTGTTCTTACTAAACCCAAGACCTTCTGCAGAATAGGCCTATGCCTACACCAGTGCATTAGGAACGATCAATATGTCCCGCATCCCCCCCCCCTTCCTCTCTCTTTCTCTCTCTTAATCCAACTGAGAGGGGCGGCACTTTCCCGCAGCGCCCCTACCCGTACCCCATGCATACGCATAGTCAGGGCAAACTTAATTTCCTCTGGTTTCAACATAAGACCTACTACTATCATCAGCTCTCCGAAACCTTCATCACCCGTTAACTGCAATTGAATATACCTTTAATCCAACGATGAACCATACTCGAAAGAATCTCTTCTAAAATAATGGTAGTTTGTCTTTTTTCAAACTGAAGATTGTGCAGGAAATAAACTCTCTGGGTAACTACACCGACATCACCTACGAAGACCGGTTTCGTCTTCCTCTCACCGTCGCTTTCCTGACCGAGGTCGATCGTATTCATCATCACTCTCCGCTTGGTGTTCCTCGTTTCGTCACAGCAAACGAAACCGTCAATGGCTTCCACGTCGGAGCAGGCACGACCGTTATCTCCAACCTATGGCAGATTTCAAACGACCCTGCGGTCTGGGGTGATCCTCACGTGTTTCGACCAGAGCGGTTTTTCCTGGATGAAACCAGCTCAGACCAGTATGAACTGGATGCCGACAAGTTGCAACTCCACACTCCGTTCGGTGTCGGTAAGCATATCTTTCGACAACAAACACAATTTTTTTTTTAAATGATAAAAAAAATCAACTAATACCTTGTCCAGCAATGTGCAAAAGTGTCAACGCGCCGCATTACGTAAACCGAGAATAAGTTCTATGCAATGTAAACACGTTCCTTTCATCTCCCTGGTCAGACACAACTTTGGAAAACCAAGTAGCCTGCACCTACTCGGAAAACAGAGTATAACCCACAGAGGATAGAGTGCCTAGGTTCTAGGACACCGACCCCCTGGACATCCACCCCCCCCCCCGTCAACTACCCCCTAGGATAACCACCCTCTAGGGCGACTACCCCCAGGACAACTACCCCCGGACAACTAGCCCATAGGACAACTTCCCCCGGACAATTACTACCCCTCCCCGGACAACTACCCCAGACAACTACCCCCTATGGCAACCATCCTCCAGGACAACTACCCCTGGACAACTATCCCAGGGGGTAGCTGTCCGTGAGGTAGTTGTCCTAGGGAGTAGTTGTCTGGGGTAGTAGTCCTAGGGGGGTAGTTGTCGTAGGGGGTAGTTGTCCTAGGGGTAGTTGTCCTAGGGGGTAGTTGTCTGGGGGTAGTTGTCCGGGGGTAGTTTTCCTAGGGGTAGTTGTCCTAGGGGGTAGTTGTCTGGATACGCATTTTGTATATTTTATCTTATACACATTTATTTCATATCGCACATGCACACATTCGCACACCCTCCGCTCACAAACTTTTACACAAATACCACAACCCCCCCACACACACACACACAGCACACCTACACACACTAACATACTTTCTCTCTCTTTCTATCTATCTATCTTAGGGCTACGTTCATGTCCAGGAGAGAAGATCGCTCGCAGGACCCTCTTCAAGACCATGGTAGCCCTGGTCCAGGAGTTCCAGATAGTCCTACCAGAGGGAATAGAAGCAGACCTTGATCAGACAGGGGACTTCGCAGAACCCTACGATGTCAAATATGTAAAAAGGGTGTAAACTGACAGAAACATTTTCGTTTTGGGGGGACAGGAGCTGTTCTGGGGTTTGAGACGCTCAACCTTGTCAGCCCCCCCCCCAAAAAAAAAAAAAGAAAGATTTAAAATGAATTTTATATAAGTCATGTACAAAATGAAAACAAGGATTTCTCTTGTCCCCACTAATCATTCCCAACATATGTATTTATAACACAAGTCTAAAACGGTGTACTAAAATTATTTTACTTCATGAATTCCACACCAGTGAAAAAAACCTACATGCATCTGTTAACTTTTGTGGTTGATAGAAGCTTAATGGGCTTGCAGGGATTTGCACATTGAAAATCTCAAAACTGAATACTTTCCTAACACAACTGAGTACTTTCCTAACATATGGTGGCAAAATATTAATTTAAAGCAAAATTACAGTCATTTTTCTTTTTAAATTTGAATTTGGCTACTGGCAGTGTTTTAAACACGTTTGTTGTGTACAAAATAAGGGTTTTAAACTTTGTCTCAGGTAAAAAACCAGAGAGTATTTTGATCTGAAATTGCACATACTACATGTACATGTACTGTTATGAACTCATCTTGTTGCGACAGATACATTTTTTTAGGGTTTACAAATTCCTGATAGGGGCATTATTACATTTGATAGAATGTAAACTAGTCTAGATGGGACATTATTCTGGTATAATTGAGGAAAAATATATAATTAAACTCCTGTCTTCATCACATCCAGCTTTTTGGGGGTGCCATCATTAAGTTTAATTTATAGTAAAAAGTCTTTATTTTGTGTCCCACAAGCTGTGACAAAATCTTCTGGGGAAGGATCATTTTCATATGCAGCCACTTTTTAATAACCTGCCAGAATACCTTAGAGATAAAGGAACATATGACAAGATCAGGAGTAATTTGAAAACGTATCTATTTACTTCTTTGTAAGATCTCACAATTATGAACCCAGTGCACCATTTCCAATGCTTCTGTATTCTATTCTGTAAAGCACATAGAGTCATGTAATTATGCCTATGTGTTATGCGCTATACATGAACGTTAAATTATTGTCATTGTTATATTTTCCCATACATGTTTATGCACAAGTTAAAATCAAACACTACATTAAGATGTATGTAGAATATCTGACGAATTACAACTCATGTCTTCATCACATCAATTATTTTTGTTGTGCTATCAGTGACCTTGCATTTGCTTGTATCTAATATGTATATAGGAGGAGAGCTATTGGCAAAGACCATTGGCAAAGGGACAGATAATTGAGAGAGGGGTAGAGAAAGAAAGTAGAGGGAGAAGGGTAGACCTATAATATGTTAATATATACATGTTTATATATATATATATATATAGAGAGAGAGAGAGAGACAGGGGGAGGTAGACAGAGAGGGGTAGGTGAGAGACAAAGCGAGAGAGAGGAGGAAAAGAGACAGGAAAGAAATTGAGAGAGAGAGAGAAAGAAACTGAGAAAGAGAGAAGTAAGAAAGAGAAGAGTGAGAGACGAGTAAGTGAGAGACGAGTAAGAGAGAGAGAGAGAGAGAGAGAGACAGGGGGAGGTAGACAGAGAGGGGTAGGTGAGAGACAAAGCGAGAGATAGAGGAGGAAAAGAGACAGGAAAGAAATTGAGAGAGAGAAGTAAGAGAGAGAGAGAGAGAGAGAGAGAGAGAGGAGAGAAAGAAACTGAGAAAGAGAGAAGTAAGAGATAGAGAGAGAGAGGAGAGAAAGAAACCGAGAAAGAGAGAAGTAAGAGATAGAGAGATAGAGAGAGAGAGAGAGGGGAGAGAGAAACTGAGAAAGAGAGAAGTAAGAGATAGAGAGAGAGAGAGAGAGAGAGAGAGAGAGAGAGAGAGAGAGGAGAGAAAGAAACTGAGAAAGAGAGAAGAAAGAGATATATAGAGAGAGAGAGAGTGGGGGAGAGAGAGAGAGAGTGGGGGAGAGAGAGAGAGAGAGTGGGGGAGAGAGAGAGAGTGGGGGAGAGAAAGAGAGTGGGGGAGAGAGAGGGGGGGGGGGGGGAGATGAGGGTTAGGTGGAGGGAAAAGGGTAAGTGAAGAAAGTACAAATGATCAAAGAGGGGTAACCTTAATCATGAAACCAAGACTTTAAACATCACTGACACATAAGGCAATACATTAACGATATATGATACATTTTAATCTGTCTATAATCTCAATCTAACTCATTATATTCATCATGAGGCACAAGCACATGAATACAATATACAATACATTTAACCTTTGTTTACAATTTCTTTAATATTATAATAAACTGCACAATAGATGTACTACTCATATTTACATCGTCTCAACAAAACAAAAGCATTTAATTTTTTGTTTGTTTTTATTTTCATTTTTATTTAATTTTGTTTTAATTTGGAGGGCATACCATCTGTAGGATAATGCACTTAATTGGGAATAATAATCAGAAATGGACAGCCTTCAATCAAAACAGGTTTGTTTTTGGAAATAAAAAGTGATGTTTTCCATCTGTTTATAAAGTTAAAGAAGAAACAAATATGGGGAACATATATGTCATTATGACATTACAAGGAGGCGGCACACTGTCCCGATGACCAAACATTGAGTCCTATAACAAACTTACTTTCCACAGTTCCTTTCAGCTACTATACATAACCCACATAGTTAACTATAGTCCATTATACCATTCTACAATTCATATTTTGCTTTTAAACACAAGATATTTCACACACAAACAAAATAATATTTCAAAGGTCCTTTCAAAATTATTTTCAAAGTTCCTTACAGCTACTATACTGTACATACCAAAATTGGGAACCATAGTTCAATATACTATTGCCTTTTAAAATCATAATTGGTTCACCCTTGGTTCAAAACCTTTGTTCTAGATATTTTACAATTAAACAAATATTATAGCCAATAAGATACCAAATAAAACAATGACTAAAGGAAATATCTCGTGTAATGATAAATAAATATTCATTTTCTAATATCTATTTGCATTCTCATTCAGCGTAGTTAAGAAGGTCAGATAAACAGCAGTATTATACTTCAAGGCACTAGAAAAACATTTTGCTTGATTGTCATGATTAAGAATTTAAATATAAGCATGATTAAACTAAAGGAAAGCCAGCTATTTCCAAACATAAACAATAGGGCTTTATTTGTAATGTAACTTAATTTATGCATATGCTTTTGTGAAGCACTTCAATACAAATTATTTCATTCACCCAGCGTTCAAATAAATGTATCTTAATGGTCAGAACCAATTGCATACATTAGTTGTTAGGTAGGACAAACATTTTGGCCAAAATTTACAAAGGAGGTTTGTCGACAAACCTAGGTTTACGTGCGTCATATGACACGTTTCACTGCGTTTTTACAAACCAGGTTTGTAAAAAACGTGTCATATGATGCACATAAACCTAGGTTTATCGACAAACCTCCTTTGTGAATTTAGGCCTTTGGCTTTCCCTGCCTAACAAAAGTATGTGTATGCAATTTCTATTCTATTGAAATATAATTATTTGTAATAGGTAAATTAAATAATGTGCGTTGAGGCACTTAACTGTAAATTTGATTACATTCCAAAAATGGCATATTTATAGTAAAAACATATTGTTTAAAATATTCAACTACAAAACTATAGGTTTTTTTTTATATTTTAAAAAAAAAATAAATGTAATGCTTCCTGGGAGAAATTTCAATAACAGATCGATCAATCAATCTTATTTACTGGGTGTAAGCCACAAATATGTTTAAACTATTAAAACTCTAGGTGTTTAACTCCGAATTTTCCTTAAGTCTATTCAAATTTTTTGACCAAACTGTCCACACTGCAGCATCACAAGCAACACTGAAAATTGTGACGAGAAGTGAGAGAGAACATGGAAAGTCATATCAGGTAACATGATCACCTCATCACAAAGAAGATAGCTACAGTGGTTTGGGCATGTAACTAGATGGAAGAATAGTTTGGAAAATACCATCTTGCAAGGAGAAACTGATGGGAGAAGAAAGAGGGGCAGACTAACTAGGACATGGACTGATAACACCAAGCAGTGGATGAGAATGCCATTTGAATAAATAACAAGAACAACTGAAGACAGAAAGTCACGGAGAACCTGTGCCGCAGGTCCATTTCATTGTCGCCCCCAACAGCCTCCAAGCTTTGGGGCAGAGATAGATAGAAAATCGTGACATCCAACCTCAAAAGGGCACCAGTCATTGTAATCCAATCCAATGTTATAGTTATGGTGATAACTCCTAGATTTGAAGTCAACTCGCTGCAGTGATTGCCATTATATCCGGTCGATCGCTGTAAATGATAGAATAGGATGTTGGAGAATTGGATAATCAATGAGTTTGGCCATTATACATTTTAAATGATTTCTAATGGGGAAATTGTATTTACATTGGAAAGGTACATGTAGGTATTATGCATACCTAAATATAAAATTGAGTTTTAGTTGTGCAATTGCATTGTGACAGAAACTGCATGGAAGCGATTGCAGAAGGTTAATCATGTAGCAAAAAAGCATTGGCTTATACTGTGAGGTTTTGGAATCATCAAAGAGGTGGGAACCTGATCCTCTCAAGCTGAGAGACCATAAAAATCTGGTTTTATAGTGGAGGGGAAAATTGAAGACATTCAAACCTTTTTATTTTTTCACTCGACTGGATTTAACAATTGATTTGTAAATGGGGGCCACATTAAGAAAATGTAAGCATAAATGCAAGCTTGCAATTCTATACATCTTACATAAAACACAATTCCCATATAATTAAAGTGTACTAATCAACAAAATATATTGTGTTCCGTTTGTTAGGGGTTGCAAAATATGAGCTTCAAATCAGTGCTTCCACAAATCAAACTTCTGATTCTTTAAATAAGGGCCAGAATTTCCTTAGATTTTGCTCAATTTTCCTCAAATTCAGGTTTCAAGTTGAAATATACATTTCTTCCATGCCTCATATCAGACCAGGGGGGGCATTTCACAAAACTTGTCATCAGTGACAAATGACAATTGGTGTTATAAGCTACTGAAATCCTTGCTTCTGATTGGTTATCAGCAGATTTGTCAGTGATTTTTGTTATTTGACATTGAAAAAAGGATTTGTGAAACGCCCCCCTGGAGCTGTATGACACAAGTTGCAAGAAGTTCAAATATTACTTCTATGAAGAGATACTGAAAATTTAAATACACCTTCAAAAGCAAGTATAATACAAGCATATGTCGTCTCGACAAATCCACATGGTTTTTTATGGCCACCCAATTCCAATAATGCTCTATCTTATGTTGTTATCTGATGTATCACTTTATAGTTTTATAATTTTACCTTATTTTGTATTATTGATCGACTTATACTCTTATTCTGTTTTGTATATTTTATTGGAATTGAATAAACTGAACTTGAACTTGAAAAGTGACTTGTGAAATACTCCCCATACACATGTGCATGGTATAAGGCCGCATGGGTTATGTGCACAGGCTTTTATGTTATGCTCTATTTTCCCAATACTCCCTTTCTGTTAGCCCATAAAAAGGCTGGGTAAGGTTTTCTGAGGTTTATATGATACATTGTAGGTGTATACAAATTACTTTCCTTTTTTTAAGGTGATTGGTACATTAAGGTATGTATATTCAAAATCAATCTCCATTTTTAATAGACATGCATAGAGGCAAATATTGATTACTACATGGCACAAACCACATGCTTGAATTAGTTAACTGCAATCACTGTAAAACACATATCAACAGGAACGGGTGGTACCAGAGCCATCGATTAGGAGAGTTGGGCTAACCCGGTTCAAGTTGGGTACAATATGGCGAATACTGCTTTGTTGGGCAAGCACTAACGTGTTGTGACCAAGTAAAACCAAGTTGACCAAACTCTGTGTATTGATAGCTCTGGGTGAAACAAATGTACATGTATGCTGCCCTCAATGGACAAGAATAAACAACTTTAATTTCATCATTGACCATTCAATACAACTGAGACTACAAAGATAGTCACTAACGCAAACAAATTAAAGTGATTTCAGGAATGTTAATTGCTGGCGTGACTGCAATTCCTATAAACATAAAAGTGAAACTTCATTATTTTCTCAAATGATTCCTAGAATTTTAATTCCAAATAAGTTTATATTTAGAGGCCCGCAAACTTCCCTTGACCAGTATCATTTTGAAAGGTGCTTACATAGCTAATCAGACAGCAAGGTCTTTGTTATTTTGTGCATGCAGCATAGGCCTTTGCAGGAGAGATGGACATTATGGAGTGTTTCTACAGAAGGGCATACCTGGAAAAGTTTGAAAAGTAACAGTATGTGAAATCCAATGGGAACACACCGTTAGGCAGATTATTTGCAGCAGAGGAACTGTCACCGTGGAGTACTTATCATAGAGCTCTTTGATGGGTAAACCCTTAAGAGACGGCCATTTTACATTTTGCGATTTGGTTCAATAATTTTTCATTCATAGTTGTAAGAAATATAGCAAATGCACGAGTAGAGAGGGCAAACATAATGCACACAATGTATGCTTTTTTGTTGCAAGACTTAACTGCATTTGCTGCCATTAATTAACTAGATGGATGTTCGACTGCACTCAGTTGAAAATGATGCCTCGGCCAAGAGCAATTTTACAAACCAAAAACAGAAGCAATTTTTCAAATTCAATTTTGATTGCAATCCAATGTTCTCAGAGAATCGCGATTACAATTTATTTTTCATATATACATGTATGACCCTCTGACCTTTGACCTTGTGACCCCAAAATCTTATCAGTTCATCGGCGCTGCAAGATACACAGACGACCTAAGTTTGGCGGTAATCCATTAATCCGTTCTTGAGATAATGCGATCATGAGAACGAGACAAACAGACGTAAGGACGGACAGACAACCCAAAATCAAAATGCCTCTGGATAGCTATTCCATAACGGAGGCATAAAAAGATTCCCCCCTGAAAGTGCAAGTAAAAGTGTTACATACACATATCATCTTAGATCCTGTGTTGGAGCATCAGTAAATAGGATCTGCTATAAGGGGGTGCTGATCTATGTCTGGATCAATGGCTAGATCAGCTACTCCATGATCAATGACCTCATGAACATCCTTTACCACTGGAACTTCATACACATCATCACGATCAGGTGCAAGAGCTAGAGTGAGATCTATATAGGCATGCATACATACACACACAAGAATATCAGGGCCCCATCTTATAAAGAGTTGATATTAATCGCAACTTATTCGCTGTCGACATCGATCGCAAGTATACACATAAGAGATAGGGGATTGCAAACTCTTTATAAGACGGGGCCCAGGATTGATTAGTAGGAATATATACATGCATCATCTTCGATATCATGAACCGATGAATAGGTCGATTGACTGCAATATGTTACTTCCAAAATAAACATATTTGAAAGTTTAGACTTACTGATTATTTCGAAAATGATGAATCCATTTTTTTTTCTTCAATTTCACCTTAAATAGGACCCCAACATTTTTTTCAGCAGATAGATCTCATCTCGAGAGGAAAAACAAAATTTGAAAATTTGATCCCAAATTGACAGATTCAACGGTCCACGAAAACGGTGATGATTATACATTGATATGTTTTTTAGTAGGTTAGTAATATGTGAGTTAGTATTCAATGAGTACATTACATGCAACAGAAACCAGTCAATGCTTTTGTACTTAAAAAGAGAGGTTATCTCTCTCTCTTCACTTTGCAGGCAGAATCTAGTAAGAATAACCATCATGATCATACCCCTCCATTTTCAGACTCTAAATTTTAGAAAAAAGGACACCCTTTTCTGCTAAAAACTTTAAAACTTCTACATACTAAAGATCTAAACATAGAAAGTCACCATTTATTTAAAGGTACTGCCCCATGACTAAGCATAAATCTAACTACTAGGCAAACAACATGGACAGTTGTTTGCAAATTGCCCTCAAATATTGAAAGGGCAGAACAAGTATTGACTTAAGGGTGAGACTGAATTGACCAATCTTATCATTGTGTTCATAATATGAAGTGATAACAATGTCAAAGTCACTTGTTTACTTTCACATTATCCTTTCTTCTATTTATTATCAATGTTATTATCATTATCATTATTATTATCACTAAAATCATTAGTATTATTATTATCATTGTTAGTGGTATCATTATCATTGTAATTATGTCAATCACTATTATGATTATTACTATTATCATCATTGTTATTGTTATTATAATTAAGTTTATCATTATTATTATTTTCATAATCTTTAATATTATTATCATTACTATCATCATCATCATCATTATTATTATTATTATCATTATTATTATTAGGTGGAAACCTTTTGCTATATACCATGTCTTAATATTCATTAAAACATTGCCATTTACCCCAAAAATGACATTACATGCAAATGAATACGATAAACTTTACATGTACAAAAGTCCTTTTGTTCGTTTCAACAAACACAAATTGATACATTCCATTTCATGGGGTAAAATACAATAAATGTTGTGATTGAAATTTGTTAAATGAATGGCTATTGGAGAAATGTAAATGTAATGAATGGATGGATCAACGAAAACAGAGATGAGGCTACATCCATCTACTGACATCTTTAAAAATAAAACACTAACATAGTTTAAAGTAAACTAAAAATCCCAACCACAGTTAACTAATGATGTACAAGGGTTAAAGGTCAATTAGGTCAGACAGAGGGGTTTATATGGATAATTATGACAGGATATGTTTATAGATGTATAGGTAAATTGTTGGGTCATACCGAAAAAAATCAAAGCACATCTGGGACTGCATCATACACCTAAGGGTTTTTAATGAAATATAACACTCAAAATAAGGCTTCTTTTCAGTGTAGGTTAAAGTAAAGCATGACAATAACATAACAAAGCAATTAACTCATAATCAACAACATGCATATTAATGCATACAAGAGAAAACAATGCCCTGCGACAGAGGAGTAATGACGTCAAAACTTTAAGAAGCCTGGCTCCATGTAAACAGTCTTTATTCCAAGTGCTTTCAGTCTATTTTAATCTTCTCCTCCGTCAAAGAACATTACTTATTGTAGAGTTTTGTGCATATTATTGCATTCAAACATATTATGAGCAAACAAAAGATACAGTTTTCAACAATAAACGCAAGCACATGTGCATTTAGTTTGGAATATATTAGTGCAAGTGGTGAGAACACTTCCTATACACACTCATAAAGGGACATGCATTTTACAAGGCGAGCATCTTTGGTTCACTATAATACAGCTTGAGCAAACAACAATATTGAGTGATCACGCTTCTGCGTCTATGTGAGGCTCTATCACACCATCCGTATAACGTTAAACTTGTAACCCTAATAAGAAAACCTGATTTTTCGTCAAACAACTGTTTAACCTCTCTATTCGATGCCATTGGTGAACTTTGTATTTGAGTGGTGAAGTCAGTGAAAACGATAAATACATATACAAAGAATAATGTTTGTGTGACAATTGATTGCAGCTTATAAAATTTGACAGCTCTGTTTTTAAACAAATTGGTAACATATTACATGCCGTGTTTGTACACCACTCATTTCTTCATATAGGGATTCCTTATAAATGAATATGTGACCATGTGTGAGTTTTGCAGAGTAACCTTTGAAGGTGACCACTCTCTGGTTTGATCAAGCTGATATACCGCTATTCCACATTAGAAGATTTTTGTAAAACTGGAACAACAATGGAATTTGTTAACATTACTATGCCTAACAGGGCCTCAAAATAAATGCGGCACAGTTTTTGTATTCAGTAGGCTTGCCGATGCACCATGTGAGAGAGAGAGGGAGGATTGAAGAGTCCTGAAAAGGACTCTCGGTAATCTTTCTTGAGGGTGTGTAGTCCTGAATTGTTGTTGTTGTTTTAGTTTTAAGGGCGTGTGTCATTCAATTGTGAATATTTACGCCGGAAAAGGACTGTTGGTGTAGTCTTGAAAAAGACTGTTGGTGATTTTTATTTAATTGGTTTGATATTTTGAATTGATGTCATTTCTTTTTGTGATCATCATCAAAAGTATACAGCTAAAAATAGAAGAAGTTATGTTTCCCTCCTCAATGGTCATTAAATCATACCTCTAACCCTAATGTTTTGCATACAAGGCATTACTCTGCTCATAGTTGAGTGACAGTGTGTATAATTTTCATACCATTATGGATTTATGGCACCAAGTCACGCTACAAGAGCAATTAAACAAACAAGTTCTAGAAATTTCATCTCAAATGCACTATTTCAGCAATACTGAACACCAACTCTCACCTACATGTACACTGTAGATGTACCCTAGGAACTATATATGATGAAATGAGTTAAGATTCTTACCTTCTACTATCTTGTGATAGGAGAAATGGAGATAGAGGAGGAATAACAGATGGATGGATGCTACGATGCCTGCTATAATCAGCTTCTGAGATTTGGCCGTTGTTCTTGAAATATATACCATAACCTGTGTGTGAAAGAGAGAGAGAACGAGATGGTAGCGAGGGAAAAATGATGTAGAGAGAGAGAAAGATGATAGGGAGAAAGAGATTAGGTAGCAAGAGATAACAAATGATATACTAAATAAGAATTTGATAAACAAAAAAATGCAAAAGATTTGATTTGAAAAATGTTCAACACAATTTTGTTGACGATGTACTCAGAAACCTTTTTAAAAGATTAACCTAAATATACCTTATATTTAAACACAATATTAATAAATATCTAAAATGCATAAATTGAAATAAAGTAATAACATAACCAAATTTTCTTTTAAAACTAGATGGAACTTTGACTGCGCGCAGTCAAAAATGATGCCTCCGCCATAGAGCAATTTTACAAACCAAAACAGAAACAATTTTTAAATTCAAGTTTGATTGTAATCCATCTGTGGGTTTTAATGAAAATGCATGCACAAGCTATTTTTGGCATACATAATGAGCCATGTGACCTTTGACCTTCGACCTGGTGACCCCAAAATCTAATCAGTTCATTTGCTCTGCAAGATACATACATGACTTGAGTTTGATAGTAATCTGTCTATTTGATCTCATGATAATGCAATCACAAGCTATTGTTGGATACATAAAGACCCCTGTGACCTTTGACCAGGTGACCCCAAAATCGAATCATTTCATTGGCTCTGCAAGATACATACATGACCTGAGTTTGGCAGGAATCCATCAATCGGTTCTTGAGATAATGCGATCACAAGAGGGCGCTGCTCGGTAGCGACCACCTTTGGCTTTTTCTCTCTGTTTTGACTTCAACTTTTTCCTGTTTTTTTCACTTGAAACGATGTGTTAATGTTTATTCATCTCTCATCATGTCAGGTGAAACTCTTGTATTGCGTGTATATGCGCTTGTATTTGTCTTGTTCATCATTTCCTGTCATTTTGTGGTAATTGCTGAACACCCTGTTCCGCCGAATGGACTCACATACACTCGTTCTGATCTACTCGCACTCCGCCCGCGAGTACCCGTATCTCGGCCTGATGGATACGAACACTTTCCCCGGGAGATTAAGCCGAGAAAGCGCGGGAAAAGAGGAGGGACGCGAAATCGCGTTCGGAATCGTAAGTCAAAACCACCACTTCCAACAATTTTACTCGGAAATGTCCGCTCGATACGCAATAAAATGGATGAACTTCGCACTAGTACCCGTTCTCTTTATGAATATCGAGAATCATGTTTGCTCTGTTTTTCAGAGACGTGGTTAAATCAGTCTATACCCGATGAAGAGGTAGACATGGGAAACTTTCATCTGGCCAGATCAGATAGGACAGTTGATTCCGGGAAATCTAGGGGTGGAGGCGTCTGCATGTATATCAATAAGCAATGGTGTAATGACTGGACAATCAAGGAAAAACTGTGTACCCCAAATATTGAATTTATGATTGTTGGACTTCGCCCTTTCTACCTGCCGAGAGAATTTAGCCAGCTATTTGTGATGGTTGTCTATATCCATCCTGGAGCAGACGTGAGGGAGGCTAGTCAGGTAGTTGCTAATAGGATAAACCGTTTGGAAGCTATTTCGCCTGATAGCCCGAAATTTGTCATCGGGGATTTTAATCAGTGCACACTTGAAAATGTTTTGCCTACTTTTGATCAGTACGTTACGCAACCCACGCGTAACGATGCGACTCTAGATCGTTGCTATGGAAATGTTCCCAGGGCATACACAACAAAGGCATGTGCACAGCTCAGGGCATCCGATCACAACAATGTCTTACTAATGCCGTTGTATAAACAGAAGCTCAAAAGAAATAAGCCGGCAACAAAAGTTCGTCAGTGCTGGACCGAGGAAGCAATAGATGAACTTAGGGGATGTTATGAATCAACGGATTGGAATCTGTTCTTCGAATCGCACAACACAATGGATCAGTCGGTCGATGTACTTTCTGAGTACATTCGATACTGTGCTGAGACAATAATACCCGTGAAGGAACAAAGAGTTTATGCTAATGATAAACCGTGGGTCAGGAGTTCGCTGAAGAAGCTGCTACGGGAAAAAAGAGAGGTGTTCGGGAGCGGCGATCGTAGTCAGCTAAAAGAAGTTCAAACACGGATTGACCGAGAGATTAAGTCTTGTAAATTGGCTTATAAACGCAAACTTGAACGTAACTTTTCGCAGAACAACACTCAGGCAGCATGGCGCGCGATGGAATCTATTACCGGATACAAAGGCAAGAAAAAGCCAGTTGACTTTTCTGCAGACTTTGTCGATGAACTTAACCGTTTTTATGGTAGATTCGAAGTACATGACTTTCGTAAGGAAAACAGTGAATTGAAAGGTCACTTAGAATACTTAATTTCACAGATTAATGGTGGTAATAATAGAATATGTGTAACTGAGGAGAGTGTCAGAAAGGTACTAGGAAAGGTAAAGGTAAACAAAGCAACCGGCCCAGATGGCATTTGTAATAGACTACTGAAGTGTTGTAACCAACAGTTAGCTCCATTGTTATGTCGTATCTTTCAAATGTGCTTGGATACAGGGGTTATCCCCAAACTGTGGAAGACTTCCACAATTATACCTATCCCTAAGAAAAACAAAGCTAAGGAACCAAATGATTTCCGGCCGGTGGCGTTAACATCAAACATCATGAAATGCTTTGAAAGGCTCTTTCTCGTCGAATTGTTAAAAGAATCACAGGGTCTAATAGATCCATATCAGTTTGCATATCGGTCAAATAGAAGTGTTGAAGATGCTACCCTTGTTTTTCTCCACAAGATATATGAGCATCTTGATCATGCTAAATCGTACACTCGTTCACTTTTTGCGGACTTCTCGAGTGCGTTCAACACGATCGCTCCTCATTGTCTGGTACGAATGTTAATTGATATGAATGTGAATCCGAGACTTATTCCATGCATCCAAAATTTCCTCAGTTCAAGAATCCAGTCAGTCAAAGCTGGGAATCATCGGTCAAATGAAATGATGACCCACATAGGTGCTCCACAAGGTTGCGTTTTATCTCCCGTTCTTTTCTCGTTGTACACAAGTAATTGCACGAGCACCAAATCCTCTTGCAGTTTAGTTAAATATGCTGATGATACTGTGGTAACAGGCTACCTGTTCAATGACCCTCATGAATACATCTCCCAAGTTGAAGACTTTGTGCTTTGGTGTGACAACCATTACCTATCACTGAATACTAGTAAAACCAAAGAAATTGTCGTTGACTTCCGGAAAGGCAATACAATACATGAGCCACTCCGTATTCATGGAGACGTCATTGAGCAGGTACATGAGTACAAATACCTGGGAACAATCATTGATGATAAGCTTTCTTGGAAGCAAAACTGTCTGTCTGTTCAAAAGAAAACAAACACAAGGATGTTTTTCTTACGGAAACTAAAGAGCTTTCATATCGATAGAACCATCCTGAAGCTCTTCTACCAATCGATCATCCAAAGCGTAATGACATTCAATCTGATCTGCACTTTTGGTAACATGTCAAACGAGCAAAAGGGAAGAGTAGACCGAACTCGAAGAGTCGCACAGAGGGTTATAGGATCAGATCTGCCCCCTGTTCCAGCACTTTATGAAAAACGCTTACTTGCAAAAGTTAAAGTTATAATGAAAGACAATACTCATCTTCTCAATGATTGTTTCAGGTTCAACCGTTCTGGAATAAGACTGTGCCCTCCCCGTACTCGCCTTTCACGCTCTCGTAATTCATTCATCCCTAATTCCATACATGTGTATAATTCAACTGTGACGCGATAAATGTATACATAAGGCTACCTACCTATCCTTATAATCGTATATTTCCTACTGGATTTGAAATTGCTATTGTTGATTTTGAAAGCTGTCCGTTTGATTGCACTTCAATAGCTGATATTGAAGTGCAATTAAACGGATAGCTGGAGACTGTGGATCGGGAGCTAGCGGATGGGGGGGGGGGGGAGCTGACGGGAAATGAAATATCATATTATGAAACATTTTAATTTATGACGCATGTTACTTATTCATACGACTGTGCCGGTAAATTGTTAACTTAACTTTTTCAATCGTTAAGAGTTCATTTTACTGTAAAAGTGTTGCGTAATTATATCACGTATTTATAATTATGAAATCTGAATGTAAATGTATTTATTATTGTTATTTTTCTGCAAATCCAAACCATCTGTGGATCGGGAGCTAGCGGATGGGGGGGGGGGGGGGGGGTGGTGGCGAGAAATACTATATTATATTATGAGACATTTTAATTTATGACGCATGCTAAATGTAGGCAATAGGAAATTGAGGGGCATAATGCACACTATAAACAGTTATCCATATTTATGTACATAGTTTTCTATTGTTAAATGTTATATTACATTTTCTATCATTTGTATTTTACTGTCAAAAAAGCCATTGGAAGCAAAATTTCTATGTAATGTTTGCATGCATGGACCAATAAAATAATCTTGAATCTTGAATCTTGAATCTTGAAGCTATTTTGCATTCATAATGAGCCGTGACCTTTGACCTTTGACCTTGTGACCCCAAAATCTAATCAGTTCATTGGCTCTGCAAGATACATCCATGACTTAAGTTTGGCAGGAATCCATCAATCAGTTCTTGAGATAACGCGATCACGAGCCATTTTCGCATACATAATGAGCCCTGTGACCTTTGACCTTGGATCTCGTGACCCCAAAATCTAATCAGTTCATTGGCTCTGTGAGATACATACATGACTCAAGTTTGGCAGGAATCCATAAATCGGTTCTTGAGATAACGCGATCACGAGCCATTTTCGCATAAATAATGAGCCCTGTGACCTTTGACCTTGGATCTCGTGACCCCAAAATCTAATCAGTTCATTGGCTCTGTGAGATACATACATGACTCAAGTTTGGCAGGAATCCATAAATCAGTTCTTGAGATAACGCGATCACGAGCCATTTTCGCATAAATAATGAGCCCTGTGACCTTTGACCTTGGATCTCGTGACCCCAAAATCTAATCAGTTCATTGGCTCTGTGAGATACATACATGACCCAAGTTTGGCGGGAATCAACCAATCGGTTCTTGAGATAACGCGATCACGAGAACGGGACGTACGGACGGACGGACAACCCAAAAACATAATGCCTCCGGCTACTTTGTAGCGGAGGCATAAAAATTATAAAGTGGTCGTCTTTAAATTTGGCACCAATTGGACCTTCCATGGCCGAGACTTAAAGCTGTCTGTCCCCTGGTTGCTTGCTTACAAGCATAAACATGCTTTTTAGCAGTCAGGTAAAACAAACGATGTCTTATGTCTTTTGGCAAGACATTAATCTACATTTGCCACGCAATACCTAAGAGAGAAATGTGGACCCGGTAGGATGACGAAAGCATTTGTGTCAGTTATTACCTATGTCCACACGGTGACCATATGGTAGGAATACTCCCCAGGGAGTGGAGATGGTGCATATTGTGCGTGGTTGAATCCGATGATTGGGGTTATAATCTCTGTAAATCGCTTTAAGAGACGGTGTTCCGTATTAAGTGCTATATAAATCCAAATTATTATTATCATTATATTCTTACCATTTTAGCTGCAGATAATCCACCAAAAACTCCCCACATTGAGTAGAATAAGGTGTGTGAATCACTATGAAGGGCTGTACCCATAAACAATACTATGCAGTATGAAGACATAGCATAACCCTGAAAAGAACAAAGGAAAATATAAATTGAGCTGAACCACAATAATAATTTATGCATGCTTAGTTAAGTCTAGTACTACTACAACAAATGTATGTTTAGAATTATCATTTGCCAAAACTGCTTATACTCTGGTACATTTCGAATATGAATTAACAACTGCTTCTAAAACTACAACTACTACTACTACGGTTTGATGCCGTTTGGTCAGCATACAACCAGTTCCTCTACTACCCAAGTGTTCAATTCCCATATGTTCTACACCTGCCTGTCGACTACCGTGTGAGTCAAAAAAAAGTTTACACCTAGAAAATTGCTAATTATTTTAAAAATCATCTATGAACAGTAAATTATTATACATCTTATGAAAGAGTGTTTTATCCCAAATCATTTGTTATCATTTTTGTGAGGTATGTGTTCACGTTTGGATGAACATGAGGCATTGTTTGCAAGAGTGTAAAAATTGTTACATATCAGGGAATAATTTTCCTGGTATCGCATCGCAATTTGCTATGTATTTTTGCATGACTGCTATACAAAATATCTTTTGTGCAGCAGTTTTCTTCCATAGAAATGTACAGAATTTCATTTGAAATATTTATCCATCGGCTGAAATTGCTAATCAAAAAATTTGAGGAAAATTATTCCCTGCATATATATTATTATATACATTGTGTTTCATATTGTACCTTTGAGAAGGAAATAAATGTTAATAAATAAAAAATAATAACAAAAAATACTTACAGTCAATGTGAGTACTTGTAGGAAAGTGATGAATGTATTACAGACGTATGAAGCCGTGTAGAAGAGTAGAGAAGCCAGAAACCAGTAGCCAAAGCAGATCCCTACAGAGGATCCCATCAAGGTACCTTCTTTCTGTAAATCAAACATTCAATCTTTACATAGTAAGATATCATTCAATTCAATTCAATTCAATTCAAGGTTTATTAATGACATGTGTCGCAGCCTAATGGCTGGATTGGTCATGTGCAAAATTACATATACTCATTACATTACATAATCATACTTTAGTGAGGCACAATGTCTTAGTGGAACAGCAGTGGTCTTGCCCAGGCGCGGATCCAGGATTTCTTAGGGGGGGGGGCCCAAATTTGAAAATATGCGAGCCAAATATTGGTACGTAATGGTGACCAACAGTGACGTGATGCGGGGGGGGGGGTCGGTGCAGGGAGGGGCGAATTTCCCCCTCCCTCCTCCGCGAAACGCGGAAGCTTTGACGTTTCATTTAATTATTAGAAAAAGAAGACGGTTCGTTGTACCGTTCTCGAAAATAAATCTCGTCTGAATTTAGTTTTTGCCCTCTCGCGCGAAGCGCGGAAAATTTTAGGATTTATTAAATTATTAGAGAAAGAAAACGATTCGTTGTAGAGTTCTCAACTCTAAATTCTCGTCTGAATTCATGTTCCCCCCTATCGCGCGAAGCGCGGAAGCTTTTAAGTTTCCTTAAATCATTAGAGAAACAAAACGGTTCGTTGTACCGTTTTCGAAAATAATCCTCGTCTGAATTTAGATTCTCCCCCCCCCCTCCCGCGCGAAGCGAGCTTTTACGTTTCATTAAATCATTAGAGAAACAAAACGATTCGTTGTACAGTTCTCGAAAATAATTCTCGTCTGAATTTAGTTTTTCCCCTCTCGCGCGACGCGCGGAAAATTTTAGGATTTATTAAATTATTAGAGAAAGAAACGATTCGTTGTACAGTTTTCGAAAATAATTCTCGTCTGAATTTAGTTTTTCCCCTCTCGCGCGACGCGCGGAAAATTTTAGGATTTATTAAATTATAAGAGAAAGAAAACGATTCGTTGTACAGTTTTCGAAAATAATTCTCGTCTGAATTTAGTTTTTTCCCTCTCGCGCGACGCGCGGAAAATTTTAGGATTTATTAAATTATTAGAGAAAGAAACGATTCGTTGTACAGTTTTCGAAAATAATTCTCGTCTGAATTTAGTTTTTCCCCTCTCGCGCGACGCGCGGAAAATTTTAGGATTTATTAAATTATAAGAGAAAGAAAACGATTCGTTGTACAGTTTTCGAAAATAATTCTCGTCTGAATTTAGTTTTTTCCCTCTCGCGCGACGCGCGGAAAATTTTAGGATTTATTAAATTATTAGAGAAAGAAGACGATTCGTTGTACAGTTCTCGACTCTTAATCCTCGTCTGAATTCAGGTCCCCCCCCCTCTCGCGCGAAGCGCGGAAGCTTTTAAGTTTCATAAGATTATGAGAGAAAGAAGACGATTGGCTGAACAGTTCTCGACTCTTAATCCTCGTCTGAATTTCGATTCTCCCCCCTCCCGCGCGAAGCGCGGAAGCTTTTATGTTTCATTAAATCATTAGAGAAACAAGACGATTCGTTGTACAGTTCTCGACTCTTAATCCTCGTCTGAATTTAGTTTACCCCCTCCCCCTCCTGCGCGATTCGCGGAAGCTTTGACGTTTCATTAAACTATTGAAGAAAGAAGGCGATTCGTTGTACCGTTCTCGACTCTTAATCCTCGTCTGAATTCAGGTCCCCTCCCCCCCCCCCTCCCGCGCGAAGCGCGGAAGCTTTTAATTTTCATTAAATCATTAGAGAAAGAAGACGATTCATTGTACCGCTCTCGAAAATAATCCTCGTCAGAATTAAGTTCCCCCCCCCTCCATTCCGCGCGAAGCGCGGAAGCTTTTACGTTTTATTAAATCATAAAAGATTGGTATAACCGTTCTCGCCTCTGAATCCTTGTCTGAATTTAGGTTCCCCTCCCGCGCAAAGCGCGAAAGCTTCACGTTTCATAAGATTATGAGAGAAAAAAGACGATTCGCTGTACGGTCTCGATTGTTAATCCTTGTCTGGGGCGGCGGCAAAGCCGGCCCCGGAAGCTCAGAGGTTTTAGGCGTTTAATTAAGGTCATATGAGCATATTTTTTTTTTGTATACCTTATTATTTCGTGACACTGGCAGGTAACTATTTGGTGTTGGGTCCAGGGGGCGGAGCCCCCCAAAATCAGGGGCTTTAGGAATTAAATTACCGTCAGATGAGCATCTAAGGGCCCGCCGTAGGGCCCTTGGTGGGATTCAGGGGGCAGAGCCCACGGAAGCTTAGGGGTTTTAGGCATTTAATCACGGTTAGATGAGCATATTTTGATGCCTCATTATTTGTTAACACTGGCAGTTAACTATTCTTTCTTTCTTGCTCTCATTCTATTTTATTTCTCTTTAATATACTTTTTCAAACAAAGTGTGGGGGGGGGGGAGAGCTCGAGGCTCCCGATCCCCACCGTACCTCGGGCCCTGACATGTAGGAATCTCAAGAATCATATTTCTTGCCTGGCTGCAAATTTAGGAATTGGTCATTTTCCAACAAACACATACAAACGTATAATTTACTAAAAAGTGAGGAAAAAGTGAGGAAATGATGTAATTTCAGCATTATTTGTAATCCACCGTTGTGGAATTAGAAATAAACCACATTTGAATTTGATTTCCACTAACCCCCCCCCCCCCCCTCCCTATCAGTACGCCAGTATCTCCTCTTTTCCTTTCCCTTTCCTTCCTTCTCTCTTATTTGTTTTATGGGGGGGGGGGGGGGGTCAACAGCCTGGGAGGCAAAGCCCTTTCGACCCCCCCGATCTCCTTCTTCCCCCTTTTCTTTTCTTCTTCCTCTTCTTTCTTTCCCTTTCTCTCCTCTTTCCCTTTCGCTTCTTTTCCTTTTTTCTCTTTTTTTTTTTTTTTTTTTTTTTTTTTGCGGGGGGGGGCCAAGGCCCGCTCGGCCCCCCCCCCTGGATCCGCGCCTGGTCTTGCCACTGGAAGTCCCGGGTTCAAAACCAATTTGATGCGGTAGTGTCCACTGGTAAGGAATTAATCCTCATTACCAAGAGAGGACTTAAAGCCGTTGGTCCCCTGGTTACTAACTTAGAGGCTGTTCACACCGGCAGAGATAGCGCGGTCTAGCGCGCGCTAGACCGCGCTATCTCTGCGGTGTGGAAGGTACAACGTCGTTTCGGTCCGCCCAACAGCGAGCCACGGCGAGCCAACACTGGAGCACCTCTTGGGGTGGTCCACGAGAGCGCGCTATCTCTGCCGGTGTGAACCCGAGCTACGATAGCACGCCGGATTTCATCGTTCTACACGCGGGGAATTTTATACTCATTCTATTTTGGTGCGATCTGAATCTGAATCGGTACAATAGGCCATTTTCGTAATGTAACCAAATTTAATGCATAAGTGTTTGTGAGGTGCCTCAATACAAATTATTTCATTCACCTGATAGGAACAATAGTATTTCAATAGTCAGAATGCAACTGCATATATTAAGTGTTGCTATATAGGTAGGTCAAGCCATAATGCTTGTCCAACCTGACAACAACTAATGTATGCAGTTTGGATTCTGTCTATTGAAATACTATTATTCTTATCAGGTGAATGAAATAATTTGTATTGAGGCACTTTACAAAGACGTATGCATTACATTTGGTTACATTACGAAAATGGCCTATTCAGAACGTCACGCGTCATGACAACAGGACCTCTCAAAAAAGGGGGTGCAGTTAGACCGCGCTATCTCACTGCGGTGTGGATCCGGCGAATGCCAATGGGCGGACCGTGGGTCGCGCTACGATAGCGCGATCCATGGTCCGCCCACGGTCCCCCCTTGCGGTGTGAACACGCCCTTACATACACACATGATTTCTTAGTATTCAGGTAAAACAAATGAACATTAAAACCGAAACCAACTTTGAAAGGTAGAGGTGTAGGTGCTGTGGTATAGTGGTTCATTCACTTGACTCTTAATCCAAGGGCTGGGGGTTCAAATCCCAGCCCAGGACTAACGTCCTTTGGCAAGACATTAATTCACCATTTGCCTCTCTCCACACAGGTATTATAGGTATCCGGTAGGATGGGAAAGTCATTGTAGCTTGCTGTGAGCATCTGAAAAATGGCACCGGGCTGGAATGTTCCCCAAGGAGTTGAGAATGTGCATGCATCATATGCAGGAAAGCCTATGACTAGGTTGATAGTACATGTCTATGAAGTGCTTATATTAGAAACAAAAGTGTCTATCAAGTACAATATAAACCTAGAATATCAAAATTAATAACTTGCTACAATTTGAGTAGTGGTGTTTTGTACGCAATAGGCAGCATAATTAATCAAATGGCGATCAAACAGACAGACATACACACATACAGACAAACACAGATACCTACCACAATGTGTCCAGAGTCTTTCATTCCATAGAGCAGTATGGCAATCAGAGTGAAGACCACCATGAGAGGGCCATACAGTTCACCCACTACCTTCTGAAAAACACACAAGCAATAAAACTATATCAAATGAAGATCATGATATGTAGAAGGGAAAAGAAACAAATTCTCAAAAGTTTATTACATTTTCCAACATGAATAGTTCATTGGCTGTACAGTAAAACAAATATAAAACAGGATTCTTCCCGACTACTGTTGTGTAAAATTACGTCTTATGCATTTTATATCTAGCCTCTATTTACTTCTGGCTGAGAGAGCATCATAATAACCAGGCCTCTCTAATGGTTCATGTTGCTTCATGATTTATTTTGCTAATGAGCGTCCACCATTGATTTTCTCGGACTGGTAGAATATCCAATACTTTTCCACATGACCTTCAGGAGACAATTTTTTTATAACAATATCAGTGATGTCAACTGCCCAATAATCCACTTACCTGCGGATTACCAGTGAGCTTCCTTGGTACAAACGAAAACAACAGCCTGCAAATTGGCAACAAAAACAGAGACGTGGAAGTTCAATAAATGTTATATTACATGCAGATGAGTCACATTTTCTTTATAATGTTAATATACATGTACACCTGTATGTTAATATACATGTATGTACATTGTATGTATATTTCATATAAAATACATGTATACCGGTACATCAGTGATGCATGTCAAATGTTGCAATTCTTTATTGATGAAGCATAACTTCTTACTCAAACATCCTTGCATGACGAGAGTATAACAACAAATATAACAATGCTCACATCTTATCACAAATCTTCTTAGATTGACAGGTAAAAATGGGGTTTCTTTTGGCCAAGTCATCATATCATACAGCTACAATAATTTTCAACTGAATGGAATAACTGACAGGTGGCATGACTCAATAAACAAGTTAGAATACGTTACTTTGGGTTTAAAGGGGAAGTCAACCCTGATATTAAGTTGGTTTGCACAGAAGAATGAGAGGAGCAGTTTGAGCAAATTCTGATTAAAAATAAGAAAGTTATGAAATTGCGATCAATTAAACTCAAATTGGCAACTACAGTATGTGACATATCTTGCGAGCTCCCGTCCCATAATTTCTCAAACTTTTACTGACATGTTAATACTCTCATTGGTCTGCTTATATATAAACCAACTTAATATCAGGATGGACTTCCCCTTTCACGAAGTTCTCCCCCCCCCCCCAAAAAAAAAAAAAAAAACAAAACAACAACAACAACAAAACAACAACAAACAAACAAAAACAAGTTCTATTGAGAAAAATCTGATTTGTACGTACCTTGCAACTACCACTTTGGGTTCAACATCGAAGTATGGTCTGAGGATATCAATGTTGCCATAGATGTCAAATGCCTTCCTGGCTTGCTTTCGACTGGCTTGCCATACCTACGTCATAACACAGAGAGAGAGAGAGAGAGAGAGAGAGAGAGAGAGAGAGAGAGAGAGAGAGAATGGTATCACAGTGGCCATGGCTTCCTGGCATAATGTATCCTCATTGGCTTACCCTACTAAGAAACACATGCTCAACACAGCAAAAGAAAACAATACAATTATATGTTGCAATTCTGAGAGAGAGATGTAAAAATAATTTATAGAAACGATTTTGTTAATTGATTGATGTAAATGCTCACTTATTTGAAATCAATTTACTGGGAGTAGCAAGCGCAGGGACACATGCCTCTGGGCAAGTGTTGTCTTTCACTTGTGTGCACCCTGACCCACTTGCTGCTCCCACTCTTGTTATTATTTCATATTCTTATTATGTACATGTATTTTGTCTCTTGCCATTGTTTTGTACATGTACCTGTGCTTTTTATAATTGGGCAAAATGAATGATGATTATAATAATAATAATAGATATTTAACTCTTTTCTGCTTCTGATTCAAATTCTGCACCGCTACCTTAAAGCCCTACTGCTCTACTTGTAGCTACTTGCTCCCTCTATATAGAAAACAATGCCTAAGCGGTGCCCGTTGGTCCCCCGTGATCCTCTTTTTCTTATGTTAATTGAGAGCTGAGTTGATGAGATAACCACCTGTCAGTGACCATGCTGGGTGGTCTAATCTCTCCTGGCCAAACTAGTGCAGACAAACTTTAATACAATTTTTGTAGGGTACATGTTCACATTGTGAATGTGACAAAAAACACCTGTGGCATTCTACTAGTTGACCAAAGCAAAAATATGTAACAAATATTTAATCATTTATACCGAATCTGCCATCTGGCCCTTCATAGCATCCATGAAGGTTGTTTCAGAGGTCTTCTCTGATTGGCTATTTCCATGATCTGCTTCATCGTCAGTTAGTTCAGGTGGTTGCCGTACCAACGAGGGCGTGGTCTCATCGTCCCTCTCAAGGTAGCTGGCGTCAGATAGATCAATCACTGCAGATGCATTCTGGGTATGTAAGATGGTGATACAGTATTATAATAATATCAACAATAATAATAAGAAGAAGAATAAGAATAATGATGATAATAATAAAAATAATAATAATAATGATAATAAGGTCTGGAAAGTGTAATGGACATAAAATAGAAATCATGAATTTATTCATAGTTATTCTCTGACCAAGCAGATAGTCTCAAATTGCCAACATCTACATGTATGTGTAGATCATAAATGGCAGGAATTAATTCCTTGAAATGCTAGAGCGCCACAGTGGCTGCCTTGCTAAAGCCAGGGTAATAATCAGGGCAGCGCCAAGAGCGTCACAACGTGACGGACATGTACCGATCTACTTCAAATTAGAAACAAGAATGTCTGAAATGAACAAAAATACAACAAATGACAATTTGAAAATGTTTATCTCTTGTTTTCATTATTTTCTGAACTAGAAATAGAAACGGTCTTTTTTATATTTTACTACGTACTAACTACTATGAGTTATGAACATGGTATCTTCTTACAGTGTACTTGCAATTTTTATTCCCTCATCGCCAAAGCAACCACAAGTTTCATCATCGTTTATAAATTGTTCGATGTCATTAATAAGACATGTTTTCGCGCCCAATTGGATGTTTGAATCATTTGTGCCACCACTCTCTTAGATCTTTACTTTTTCGAACAGTTTGAGTAGAAGTAAGCGGCTTACTTTTGCCTCACAATCTCTTTGGGTAATTCAGAATAAAATCTGATTGATCGTAGCAAAGACTTTATTTTATTAGCCGATAGTATCAAAATCATGAATTTGTGAAATGGGTTATCCTCCTCCTGACATCTTAGTCAGTCGCGGACAAAGATAACTGTCATGGAGCTGGTTTCATGAAATGACCATGTTGTCAGTGTACATGTAGCTTCATACTTTTAAAGACTACAGTGCAGTGCAGTGCTGTGTACTTGAAGATCCAATTTACTTGTAGTTAAATAAATAGGGACCGTCCTAGATCTATTACATTTAATGCAAACTTCACTGTCTTTACTTAAGTCCTAATCATATTCCCTCTTCACACAACCACAGCCCGCGCCCACAGACAAATGAATGCCAAATTTGAAATTAATTAGGTGTGCGGCTCGTTGATATCAATAACGACAACGTATTTATTTCAAATTATGACCAAGGGCAAGGTCCAAGCCCTTTACTTAAGCCTTAGCCTTCGGGCACAAACATCCTTAAATTCCATTATAATGTTAACTTAAAGCTAGTCATGTCGTCCTGACATGTCATCGCAATGTTATTGTATTTGTAATGTTACTGCATTGCACCGCGAGCTACTACTACAGCGAACTCTGATGTTCAAGCCCGGCGCTCCGGCTGGGCATGAGCACAACACTCCGTACATACGTGGATCACAACTCAGTCATCGGCTGCTATATTGCACAACATAAATTATAAGTTAAATCACCATATCATGTATTCACAACACATTTTAATAACGAATACACGAGAACGATGAATGATATTTTTCAATGAGACTGATCGACAAAACCCTTCAGAAAATGCATAATTTAAAGTGTGAACGATTTTACTTACCATTTCGTCGTTTTTCGCGTTCCACTCAGAAAAATTTGCCATGGTGGAAGTTTCAGGCTCGTACTTTAGTTTAAAAATGATATAATTATATATTTCAATTATTTACAAACTAGGCCTAATACCATTTTTTCAACAAAAAAAAAAAACACGAATTTATAATGTTATTAATTTTTGTTTACCATTTGAGAAACTACAGGGTAAAAAAAAAGTATTATCAGTCTTTGCATAAAATCGTAAAATTTAAAAAATGACGTAGCCCTACGTGATGATTGTTTATTATTTCTAGCAATAAATCTGGCATTTGCTTAGAACTAAGATTTCGAGAAGCGATATTTTCAGATTTTAGGGTGAGGTAGGGGGGGGGGAGCTGGCACGTAGCCAGAATTTGATGTTTGGGGGGGGGGGGGCACATACATGTAATCGATTAGAGGTATGCGCGTATTGGGGAATGTGGCTTGCTGCTCTACTTTTAAAAAAAAACTTCCCACGACATGGAATGAGTGTTCAGTGTGGGACGTACAGTGATAAATGCAAAGTTATTTCAGTATATTCGAAATGACTTCTAGGTAACTCCTTTTTCCTCCCACATCCTTATCCTTTATTCTTTCTCTTGCGTTTAGAAACATTGTATGAAGCGCATTATAAATGAAATGTATTATCAGGTGGGCTGTATATAATACAGATCACCTTGTGTTTTCGTTAGAATATTTTTCTTATTTCTAACCACTTTTTTGTTAGCACGATAACTTGAAAATGGCTCAATCAAATGCCTTGAAATTTGTATAGGCATGAGGAAAGAGCACAGGTTTTCAACCTTGACCTTGATTGATAACGTCATCCAGGCGCAATTTTGTGAAAATCAAAATATGATCATATCTTCATAACGAAAAGACATTTCTCATTCATATTTACCAGGATCAAGGTCAATATCAGTCCGGTCAATTTCACGTCAAAAAACGCGAGCGTACGCCATTATTAGCAAAAGCATTTCATAGAGAATCGCGCGCGCGTTTTCGTTTGTCACGGCCGAACGCAAAATAATTCATCCTGGATTTTTTTTGGACACAGTATTCCTCATGTTTTCCCGAACAATTTGATACCATGTTTATCTCTTTATGATCATTAATAAGGGAATGAGCGTCCGTTCAAGCTAGATAACGTCCGTGCGCGCGTGCTCATGTAATACATAGCATATGGGCAACAATTACATGCCTACACAAAACCCTTATGACTCTTTGGGATTGACGGGAACCCTCAATTCTTTTTCATATTCGGTTAGAGTATGAGTCGGAGATGTGATTCCATGTCTCATTTTGCCATTAAGTATATCTTGTCATCATCATATTGACCTTGGAACTCAAAATACGAATTTGCATATTATGACGTCAGCATATTTATGGAAAATTGATTGTATCTCTTTAAATATTGATTGATTCTCTTCTTAATGTTAATATCTTGTAGTTGAGGCAATTGTCTACAAGTTAACTGCATATTATTTTTCATTTTGATGACATCATAGTGAAATGTGCGATTAAAGGTAACTTGACAGATTTTCTTAATTTGCGTGTTAAGCCTGTGGAAGGTACCAATTTAGTTCAAATCATGGATCTACATGACATTAATCTTTGAGCACTATCTAGCTTAGTTTGTGCTCTATGTAGCTGAGACTATGGGCTATAAAAGTTGTGTCTTTTGTTCTTTGATCAGATGGTGGGATCATGTTGAAATTTTCAACTGAAAGTTAAATTCGCAAATGTTGTAGAACATTGTAGGAATTATGCATATGTCACGTTTGTCCTATTTGTGAAATATAAACGTTAGCAGTTGTCTAGTATTCAAATTAAACAAAGAAACCCCTTTACTTTATATACTTTACTGTCAGACACTATTGAGTGACTGACCAATTTTTTTCCTCTGGTAATAAAATACATTATATGAGCTTAAAGGGTACATGAGCATTTGTCCACATCAATAACCCACTTCTTGTAATGGCCCAAAATAATCCGATTGAATCTATGCGCAGCACAATCTAGGTAAACATGACGGGTAGAGCAATTCATGGAAGAAGATGAAATTGTGAAAATGCATTCTTCGTTATGTCAATTAGGGTCAAAGGTGTAACTGCTTATTGTATGGGGTCAATTGTCATATATCGTCTCAATCTATCTTACATAGATCCATAATGGTCAATATACTACACAGTTGAAACTTTTCATATGGATAGACCTTAAAGGTAAAGACCAGTTATGGTCATGCGATTGCATTGTGACAGAAACGTTGTGGAATCGATCAGAAAAGGTTGATCATATAGCATATAAGTATTGGTGTATACTGCGAGGTTTTGGAATCATCAAAATGATAAGAAATTTGGCCCAGTCTTCGTAAAGTTACAAGCACTGTACACAGAAAGATGTATATGGGAATATACGCACACGTGCGCGACATGTGCGTTTATCTCTCACAGACCATGTAGATAAACTAATTTACCAAACATATCAATTAGTAGGCGGTTTCCCGGCAAAATTGTTATCATCATGTATTAGTCAAAACATATTCTTTCACATGATTGGTAATAAGAGCTTCCATTTCATTTTTTGAAATTGGGGCGTTTTTCAATACTGGTTTTTACCTTTAATAGGAAGAGCATTTTAGAAGATAATATAAAATCGTGAAAATACATTCTTCATTATTTAAAACATTAGCATACGTATAACCTAAATTGTCAAAGTGACAAATTCAAGTTATTGTTATTCCCATTCATTATTCTGCCATTAATTTGTTCGCAGGATATCTCATGAATGAATAAAACCATTATCATGAAACTTGCCATGATGATAAATATTAGCATAACTTAGAATTGTGACACTTTTCAGTAACTCAAAATCATCGTGACGTCATCCAGGCGCTATTTTGTGGAAATCGACTTTTAATCATATCTTCATAACGAGTCATCAAAACTGAACCATATTTAAAACACACGAACTTCAGGTCAAGGTTCGACATAACATCTCATCAAAATCCGCGCGCGTCTGAATTTTAAAATGCTCAAATTCACTTTTTAATCAAAACAGAGTATGTTCTAGGCCATTTAAAGAATTTCGAAAATTATGCTCGCGCGTTTTTGCGTGTAACGCCATTTCACAACAATGAAACGCAATTTGTTGTTCTTTCATGATATTTCATAACGGAATGCGCGTCCGTTTAAATTTGAAATTTAAAGAAAATCCCAAATATGTCAACTAATGTATGACTAGAAACTGGTAATCTAACAGATGGCCATCGTACAAGTTATAGGTCAACTACAGATCGGGTGATTTATAAAAAAAATACAAATACAACTACCTCCATAGCAGCTGGGATATACCAGAGATTCGCCGGAAAAATAACGATGTTTTAATGACGTCACTATATGGACCATCATTGCCCAAGCAGACGACATCCCATAGAGAATGAACATAATTGCAAAGCTATTATTTGTCAAATTATAATGAGTTAAGTGTATATAAATGTAATGGCATGTCAAACCATTCAAAAGGGGATATGACCCGATTCTGCTAACTAAAATATTTTGCTTGTAAATACACAGGATTGGGTTAATTAACAATCAAAGAAACCAGACTTTCAAATTGAAAACCCCCTGGAATGATATTAAGGACGGAATTGTTCCCTCTTGAAACGCCGAACATACCCCGATGTGTACAGCTGAATATACAATGGCGTCTTATTTTGTTTACAAGCGACAGATTCCTTTATTTTTGTATCGCTGCATTTGTCATCAAAATAAAACCATGCGCGGGGTTAAGAGTGAGGCAATAGATTATACATTTAGCCTGACGGTAGTGAAGTAAGAGAAAGGACACAAGAAAAGATGAAAACACAGGCACTGAAAATGTGTGAGATGTCATGGGGCATCGTCTGCTTGTGCAAGTCATGTCCATACTGTGATCTCACATATCTCAGTAGCGTTCGGAGAGCTCTTCCGGTGCTATGCCCATGCTGTATTTAAGCGTTTTGTAATTTATAATAATCGTTACTTCGAATATTTCCAAGCATTGAATTTTGATAACCTTGTCGAATCAAAGTTTCAAATTTGCAATAATTGAAATAAATTTAGTTTTTAAAATCAATGAATATCAACTTTAAGATAAATTGCCGTGTGCACGAGGACATGTAATACAGAGCATATATAGGCAAAAACATGATTACACAAAATCCATCACAGCTCTTTGGGATGCACCTAGCCTTTTGACAAGGCCTCGTTGACTCTGGCTAAGCGGCTGAGATGAGTCTAGATACCCGGAGTGAACGCGCGACCGAATGACGAATGTCTGGACAATTCGCACTGGCGTTCATTCAGGTTTTCGCGATTAGTCTCTTTATAGTCGCTCGGCGTCTATCAGGCATGTGGCCTTGTTTAAAGGCTAGGATGCACCTAGACCCCCAATTGTTCTTTTATTTTGATTATATGAGTCGGAGATATGATTTCATTTCTCATTTGGCCATTAAGTACATTTTAACGTCATCATAATGGCCTTGGAAGTCAAAATACGAATTTGCATATTATGACGTCGACATATTTACAGAAAATGATTGTATCTCTGCAAATACTGATCAATTTTCTTCTAAATTTTGATACGATGTAGCTGAGACAATTCTTCACAAGATTATTACCAATATCTATTCATTTTGATGACGTCATTAGATTTTTTGCTTAATATGCGTCTTATGCCTATGGGAGGTGAATGATACTACATTCCAGTCTAGACTTGTTCATTATGTTGCGTATGTAGTGCGTCGAAATATCAGTTCAATGATTGGTAGGCTCTGCAATCAGGCGAAAATTTGAGCTTGTTTAGTAAATTAATCATATAACAATTGTCTATCGAATTCATGAAGGGGGCGCTATACCACTTTTAATCATTTTCATCGTCATTTAAAACAAATAAATCATCATCATCAATATCTTTATTATCGTATTTATGAATATTATCATTAGATCATCATCGGCACACTTTCATGATACAAAAATAGCATACGGTATCACCTAATTCGTTAAAGTGACGAATTAAAGTCTAGTTATAATTGTTAATCATATCATTATGATCATCTGTATTATCAGCATATTCTACAATGGCAGTAGTATAGTATAGTCATGTAGAAGTAGGCCTAGTAGTAGAGGTATTATCCTGATCCTTATTATCCTGATTATCTTTTGCAATACGTCTATATAGACGATAAACTCACGACAATTTACAATTGTCATGAATCATTGTCTTTAAGCTTACCATTAAATGCATCTGGTTCGAATTTTGCTCAGGTATTTGGTACGTGATGATTTAAATGGTAGAAATGAACTTGTGTCCTATTCATTCTAGTCTTATTCATTTGCATTATGTTTTATTCATTCAAGTTCTAATGTTTCTGACTGTTTTAAGACAATATTTTTTTTGTCGATCATAGTTCTATGTAGCTTGATATCTCACGGTAATTTTGAGAGAAAAGCAATGCAAGCAATGATTTCTGAATTGCAGCGACAATCGCGTTCGCCTTTGCTGTCCTTCAATAATATTTGACAAGCAGTATTAATTAATTTTTCAAGGACTCAAGATACATTCGTTTAACAGTTGATTACCCTCAGTTGATTCTTTGGTTCGGATTATTTGGAGGGGAAAATGTATTATTGAAAATGTATTAGTGAATGTATTATTATTATTATTTGTTCATCGTCTCTACGATGCCCTTTGAATCAAAAACAGATTTTAGTGTTAGGCTTCCTGAAAGAAATTTCAATTGTTGTTAAGAATTTTTTGGTTGCACTCTGTAGATTATGATGATGTGTTGATCTTTTTTTCAATACAAGATCAAACACATGAAGAAAATCTACTGGCTGCATGCCAATAAGTTCTTGACAACAATAACAAAATGTGAGCTAGTGCTATTCGGTGTGGCGTACACTTGGCAATCACATGGTAGATAAAATTATGATCATCAGTACTGGGTCAAATAAATTAAAGAGAACTGAATTTGAACCCGGGCCATAGGCTACCCCTCTCGTTCTCTCTCCCTCTCTCTCCCTCTTCGTCGCCTTACTTTTCCCTCTCTTACCTCCCTGTGCATTTGTATGCCTCGATAATACAAAAAATAAACAATAATATTCTTCCTCTTCCCCTCCTTCTTCCTAGTACATGTAGTAGGAGTAGTACTAGAAGCAGTATCACAATAATAATGACAACAATGATTATTATGGTTGGTGGTGTTACTAATGTTATTTTTGTAATTATTATGTTTGTTATTGTGATTATTATCCTTATCATGATTATTATCGTTAATATAAGTTATTATTGTAATTATTATAATCATTATTATTGTTATCTTTATGATGAATATGAACGTGATGATTTTGATGACGATTAGTATAAGTATATAGTATTATTATAATTGCTATCATATCATTATTATCATCTGTATTATCAGCATAATCTACAACGGCAGTAGTGTAGTATAGTACATGAAGAAATAGGCCTAAAAGTAGAGGTATCATTCTGATCATTATTATTCTGATTATCTTTTGCAATACGTCTAGATGATAAACTCATGACAATTGACAACTGTCATGAATCATTGTCTTTAAGCTTACCATTAAATGCATCTGGTTCGAATTTTGCTCAGGTATTTGGTACTGGATGATTTAAATGATAGAAATGAACTTGTGTCCTATTCATTCTAGTCTTATTCATTTGCATTATGTTTTATTCATTCAAGTTCTAATGTTTCTGACTGTTTTAAGACAATATCTTTTGTGTCGATCATAGTTCTATGTAGCTTGATATCTCACGGTAATTTTGAGAGAAAAGCAATGCAAGCAATGATTTCTGAATTGCAGCGACAATCGCGTTCGCCTTTGCTGTCCTTCAATAATATTTGACAAGCAGTATTAATTAATTTTTCAAGGACTCAAGATACATTCGTTTAACAGTTGATTACCCTCAGTTGATTCTTTGGTTCGGATTATTTGGCGGGGAAAATGTATTATTGAAAATGTATTAGTGAATGTATTATTATTCTTATTTGTTCATCGTCTCTACGATGCCCTTTGAATCAAAAACAGATTTTAGTGTTAGGCTTCCTGAAAGAAATTTCAATTGTTGTTAAGAAATTTTTGGTTGCACTCTGTAGATTATGATGATGTGTTTGATTTTTTTTTCAATACAAGATCAAACACATGAAGAAAATCTACTGGCTGCATGCCAATAAGTTCTTGACAAATAACAAAATGTGAGCTAGTGCTATTCGGTGTGGCGTACACTTGGCAATCACATGGCAGATAAAATTATGATCATCAGTACTGCATGGGTCAAATAAATTAAAGAGAACTGAATTTGAACCCGGGCCATAGGCTACCCCCTCTCGTTCTCTCTCCCCCTCTCTCCCTCTTCGTCGCCTTACTTTTCCCTCTCTTACCTCCCTGTGCATTTGTATGCCTCGATAATACAAAAAATAAACAATAAGATTCTTCCTCTTCCCCTCCTTCTTCCTAGTACATGTAGTAGGAGTAGTACTAGAAGCAGTATCACAATAATAATGACAACAATGGTTGTTATGGTTGGTGGTGTTACTAATGTTATTTTTGTAATTATTATGTTTGTTATTGTGATTATTATCGTTAATATAAGTTATTATTGTAATTATAATAATCATTACTATTGTTATCTTTATGATGAATACGAACGTGATGATTTTGATGACGATTAGTATAAGTATATAGTATTATTATAATTGTATGGGACATGACTTTTTTCAAAACTGGATTCTACATTCCCGTCTTTCGCGATCAATATCTCCGTCGTTTTAGCTTCGTTTACGCTGAAATTCGAGTATGTTGTAGCTGAGACAATAAGCTATCTTAAATTTGCCCTTTATTTTGTCTCAAATTTTAGTTAGACCAGCCCACCTATTCTTGTTCAAAACAAGTATTACAAATCTAGTTATTATTATTGTCATCAACATTCATTCATTTCATTTCATCTACATTATTTCATGAAATGCATTCAGAAAATGAAGAAGAAAAAAACGAAAATAACCCGTGAAAAAAAAATATTGTCGGCGAAGCATTTGTCGTAGTACCAGTAGCATTTGTATTTTATGGGACACTTTTTGGGCGGAACAATTGTCGGCGGAGCAAATGTCACCGGAGCAAGTGTCGCTTCAGGCGGAGCAAATGTCGGCGGAGCAACTGTTGGCGGAGCAATTGTCGGCGGAGCAAATGTCACCGGAGCAATTGTCGCGTTTTGCGGAGCAATTGTCGGCGGTGCAATTGTCAGCGGAGCAAATGTCGGCGGAGCAATTGTCGGCGGAGCAAATGTCGGCGGAGCAACTGTCGTTCGAGGAGCATTTGTCACCGGAGCAACTGTCGCGTTTTGCGGAGCAATTGTCGGCGGAGTAATTGTCGGCGGAGCAAATGTCGGCGGAGCAATTGTCGGCGGAGCAATTGTCAGCGGAGCAAATGTCGGCGGAGCAAATGTCGGCGGAGCATATGTCGGCGGAGCAAATGTCGGCGGAGCAATTGTCGGCGGAGCAAATGTCGCGGAGCAAATGTCGCGGAGCAATTGTCGCGTTTTGCGGAGTAAATGTCGGCGGAGCAATCGTCGGCGGAGCATGTGTCGGGTTACCGGCACATAGTGTAAAAGGGGTTGGCATTACGTTGGTCCTACGTCAGGGAGACGTCGGCACATGGTGGAAAAGGGTTGGCATTACGTTTGTCCTATGTCGGCATATGGTGGGATAGGGGTTGACATCACGTTGGTCATACGTCGGGGGGACGTTGGCCCGATGTTGGCTTAATGTCATTTCGTCGCTGTCGAGCCAACGTTGGCCCGCCGGCAAGAAAGCCGTTGGCCCAACATCACATTGGCGACAATGGCGCAACGTAACAGCCCACGACGTCGGCACATGGTGGGATAGGGGTTGGCATAACGTTGGTCCAATGTTGGAGCTACGTCGGCACATGGTGGGATAGGGGTTGGAATAACGTTGGCCCTACGTCGTGGAGACGTCGGCACATGGTTGAAAAGGGGTTGGTATAACGTTGGACCAATGTCGAGGAGACGTCGGCACATGGTGGGATAAGGGTTGGCATAACGTTTATCCAATGTCGGAACAACGTCGGCACATGGTGGGATAGGGGTTGGCATAACGTTGGCCGTACGTCGGCACATGGTTAGAAAAGGGTTGGGACGACGTTGGTCCAATGTCGGAACGACGTTGGCATACGGTGGAAAAGAGGTTGGCATAACGTTGGTTCAATGTCGGGAGGACATCGGCACATATGGTCGAATAGGGGTCGGCATAACGTTGGCCCGATGTTGGCTTAATGTCATTTTGTCACTGTCGGGCCAACGTTGGCCCGCCGGCAAGAAAGCCGTGGGCCCAACATCATGTTGGCGACGTTGGACCAACGTAACAGCTTACGTTGGCCCCACGTTGGCGTAACGTCGTATTGTTATCTGGGTTGAGGTAAAAAAAGGGGGTCTAAAAAAGTTCAACCGATCTTGTAAAATTTAGGGGGGCACGTGCCCTCCCCCCCCCCCCCCCCCGTGCCCCCCGTGGATACGTGCCTGGGGGTAGAGGGGTAGTGAGCGCCTTTTGTTTGTGCCCAATTCGTAAGAAAATATTTATCGGCAAATCAGCCGGCGGGCGAATAAGGGGGGGGGGGGGAGGGGGGGTAAGAGTTTTTTTTTTGGGGGGGGGGGGGCCAGGCCTGGGGGCCTATCTTCTTTTTTTTTATAATGTTTTTTTTTTTGGCCAGGGTTGGGGTAAGAGCAAATTTTTATTTTTTGGGGGAGTCCAATTCGTGAGAAAATATTTAGCAGCGAATCATGCAGCCGTTGAATAAGCGGGGGGGGGGGGGACATTTTTTTTTGAAGGCCTATTTTAAAATGTCACATTAACGTTGCCAGGCGCGGATCCAGGATTTCTTAGGGGGGGGGGGGGCAAATTTGAAATTATGCGAGCCAAATATTGGTACGTAATGGTGACCAGCAGTGACGTAATGCAGGGGGATTTAGGGAGGGGCGAGTTTCCCCCTCCCTCCTCCGCAAAGCGCGGAAGTTATATATGACGTTTAATTAAAGTATTAGAGAAAGAAGACAATTCGTTGTACCGTTCTCGACTCTTAATCCTTGTCTTAATTCAGCCTCCCCCTCCCCCCTCTTGCGCGCAGCGTGGAAGCTTTGACGTTTCATTAAATCATTGGAGAAAGAAAACGATTCGTTGTATCGTTCTCGACTCTTAATCCTTGTCTAAATTCAGCCCCCCCCCCCCTCCGCGAAGCGCGGAAGCTTTGACGATTGATTAAATTATTAGAGATAGAAGAAGATTCGTTGTACCGTTCTCTATACTCTTAATCCTTGTCTTAATTCAGTCCCCCCCCCCTCCGCGAAGCGCGGAAGCTTTGACGATTGATTAAATTATTAGAGATAGAAGACGATTCGTTGTACCGTTCTCTATACTCTTAATTCTTGTCTGAATTTCAAAGATGCTTTTTGTCTGCTCCTTTTTCTCCCTACGTCCTCTTCCGTTCCTCTCCTCTCTATTTTTTCTATCCCCCCCCCCCCTCCCCTGGCTACGCGCCTGCGGTCAGATAAACAAATTTCGATACCTTGTCCGACCCGGGAAGCTCAGGGGTTTTAGGCATTTTGATTACGGTCAGATGAACATATTTTATACCTTATTTGTGACACTGGCAGGACACTAATTGGCGTGAGGTCCAGCGGGCTATGCCCCTAGAAAACAGGGCTTTTAGGCATTACATTTCCGTCAGATTAGCATCCAGAGGAGTCTAGGGCCCTAGGCGGGGTGCAGGGGACGGAACCCCGGAAGCTCAGGGGTTTTTAGGCGTTTATTTTCGGTCAGATGATCGGCTAGTTAACTATTCTTTCTTTTTTGCTCTCTTTATTTCTATTTCTCTTTACTATATACCTTTTCAAAAAAGGTGGAGGAAAGGGGGGGGGGGGGGCTCGAGGCTTGCGATTCCAGCCGATCCCCGGGCTCTAACTTTTCTCAAGAATCATATTTCTTGCCTGGCTGTAAATTGAGGAATTTGTCATTTTCCAACAGCATAATTTATTAAAAACTGAGGAAAAATCTCAGAAAGAATTCAGCATTATTTGTAAGCCACCGTTATGGAATTAGAAATAAACCACGTTTGAATTTGAATTCCCCCAAGCCCCCCCCCTATCAGTACGCCAGTGCCCCCCTTTTCTTCTTTCTCTGTTTTGTTCTTCTTTCCCTTTCTCTCCTTCTTAAGGTTTGCCGAGGGGGGGGGGGGGGGTGGGGGGGGGGGCAAGGGCCTTTCGGCCGCCACCCCGATCCACACGTTGTTGGCGGGATTAACCGGAACTGATCTCCCGTTCTTTTCACCCTTTTCTTTTCTTCTTCCTCTTTTTTGTTCCCTTTTAGCTCTCCTCTTTCCCTTTTCCTTCTTTCTCTCTTTGTTATAGCGTGGGCGGGGGGAGGTAGGCCTTTCGCCCCTCCTCGATCCACCGGCGAGAAAATTGCAAATGATATCCCCTTTGGTTTCTTTTCTTCTTCCTCTTTTTCCTTCCCTTTATCTCCTCTTACCCTTTCCCTTTCCTTCCTTCTCTCTTATTTTTTGATTGGAGGGGGGGGGGGTGCAACAGCCTGGGAGGCAAGGCCCTGTCGCCCCCCCTCCCCCGATCTCCTTTTTCGCCCATTTCTTTTCTTCTTCCTCTTCTTTCTTCTGGCGCTTCACCTCTTACAAAAACAAAATGCAAAAATATCCAAAAAGAGAGGACTGCAATGGGGAACTTTGATTTAAGCTACGCGACCATTATTCTCTCATTCCTTTCACATTGTATCTCATAACCATGAGAATTGCCAAGCTATTGTATACGTTATTTCGTTACACGCACACACACATGCGCACACACACACACACACACACACAAAAGCGAAAAAAAGTGGACACTCTCACATGGCTTCCATGGATGCCGTCTTTGTTCTCTTTTTGCCTTCTTCTTACTCCTTGACCGTTCGCGCATAATTTTATTTACACAACTGTTTAGCCATAATATAGTACATGTGCAAGCACGTATACTCAGGGAAGGGAAGGTAATAGAAAAGGGAAAACAAAAAAATACATAAGGAGAGTGCAGAGGACATGGAGAAAGAAAGACAAAGAAATACATAACGGAAGAGAAGAGGTCAGGGCTTTTAGGCACCAAATTCCGCCTTAGGCCCCTTGGTGGAGTCCAGAGGGCAGAGCCCCCGAAAGCTCAAGGACTTTAGGTATTTAATTACGGCCAGATGAGCAAACAGGGGCCCGCCTTAGGGCCCTTGGTGGGTTCCAGGGGATAGAGCCCCCGGGAGCTCATGGAAAAATACTGCCATTTTAGCAATACTTGTAAATCACTGGTATCAAATTAAAAATGACCCATGTTTAAATTGTATGGGGGGGGGGGGTTACTGCCCCCCCCCATCAGTACGCCAGTGAAAGAGGCGGAGGTGACGGAAGGGACTACCCCCATAAAGCTGTATGATAAGTCTTATATGTAAACTCCTCACAGGTTTTTGAAGTTTTGTTGTGTTACAAAATTACATTCTTTAGCAAAACTACAGCATAAAAACAAGCGATATACTTTTTTCACGCTTCACTTTTATAGTACAGCGGATTAGCTCCCCATATAACAAGAATTGTGCACTTTTTGATAAAAGCATGAAACTTCTAGCATAGTTAGTTTAGACCATAAGATTCATTTTCAGATGTGGAGGGAAGTCAGATTTGACCTCTGATGACCCTGAGAGGTCAAATTAAAAATGGCCGCCAGTCCGCATGGTCTAATGTACAAACACGCTTAACTTTTGAACCAAATAGTCCAGAAAAAACATTTAAGGTGTCGTTTCCAACTAAATTGAGGATGCCAATGCATTTGGTAATACTTTTGAGATCGCCAGATTTCGGGCTTTGGCATTTAGGTCAAGGTTAAGGTCAAAATTGACTAAAAATAGCAAGTTTTCAATGTTTACAACGAAACAAATCCCATTTATTGTCATTTGTTCGCTCCTATGTTCTCAAATTTCTTTAAGAGTGGTTCCCCTGCAGACCATGAGATTCATTTTCAGATGTAGAGCGAAATCAGATTTGACCTCTGATGACCCTGAGAGGTCAAATCAAAAATGGCTGCCAGTCCGCCGCATAGTCTAATAATTGTCCAAACACGCTTAACTCTTGAACTAAATAGTCCAGAAAAACGTTTAAGGTGTCATTTCCAACTAAGTTGGGGATGCCAATTCATTTGGTAATACTTTTGGGTACGCCAGAACTCTGGGCTTTGCATGAAGTCAAGGTCAAGGTCAAAATTGACTAAAAAAATAGCAAGTTTTGAATGTTTACAAAAAGTTTCCCATTTATTTGTCCCCCTATGTTCTCACATTTCTTTAGGAGTGGTTCCCCTGCATAGTCTCCATCGTAATCCCTGTCAGTTAGTTTATTTCACTAATTATAGCACCAAACCAGTAGTTGTCTTGTAACTGACCATATGCATATAGCATGGTTAGTGGGCAGCTAGGCAGTATACGGTACAAACCTCAATTCAAGTCAGGGAAACTGCTCCTTTCCGTTACTGCTCAATAATACTGGTAAGATGTTCTTTAAGTTACTTTGTGTTTTATTAGGTTTAAGTAATTTAAATAATCGCTACAGAGTTTGAGGAACATGCCATAAAGCAAACTAACGTTTCTGCTAACACTATACAAACATCACCTTGACCAGCAACCTGGGGTGCAGGCAGCATTCTTGAGGGATGTGAACTTCTGACAGTACTGAAAGAGAGGGGAATCCATTTCTAGAACAAAGTCAAGACATACTAGTCATTGGCACAAGCGACATATCATGGACATCCAATTGGCTGAAACGGGGAGAAGGATTGAGACCCTAGGTGAGCAGTACACAAAGTTTGTGACAGAAAGGCTAGAGCAGTGTACGACACCTAGCTGTCACACAAACACTTCATACGAACAAGTTGCCATTTTTCAGTCGGCAGCCGGCGAAGGTTATATAGGCACAGCTTGCAGCACTTAAGAGTGACTGTGGTCTCTTTTTGAGGATTTACATCTCGTGTCAGACAAGGGATGGAGATATGGACAATTTCTTCTCTCATGAAAACCAGGCAGTCCCGCCAGCTTTGTTAACTGGAGGTAAATGCGGTTTGGAGTTAAAGCAGATCTACTTCGCTGCCTGGAATCAAATCTGCTCGAAAACAATAGTGCACCTGTGGCCCAAGCAATAATTATTGATGGTGAAGCTGTGGTTCAAATGCTCAACCCTGGAACATCAAGAACATTTCAAGAGTATGGAGAAAAAGTGTTTGCCCCATACATCTTTGCTCAACTCGAGAAAAGCATCCGCATCGACCTTGGCTATGGTGTATACTTACCTGCTAGCCTGAAAGCCTCAATAGGGCAGGAAAAGGGAAAGGGCACCAGGAAAAGGGTGGCTCCTTCTATTTTGCTGCCAGAAAGCTGGAAGGACTTCCTTCGATTCAATGAGAACAAAACCGAATTGTTTGACTTCATGTCATGCGAAGCCGTTTACCTTCCTCTACCACAGGGCAAGGAACTGTATAATATGCAACAGATTGAAGTGGAGTAGTCTGCTCTGCTGCTGAGTCACACTTGGCAGGCCTTGTCCAATGGGTGTAAAAGGGTATCCATACGTATTGTTGGTACTGATGCGGTTGAACTGGCCGTGGCTTCATTTAGCAAGACAGCTCCTGATGCTGGGGATCGCTTTTGGTGTCAGATCAAGCTTTCGGTACAAGGCTTTTCATAAAATCATGACAGTTGCCACCATGAGTCTGACACAATGTATGACTCTTCCAATCTTTCATGTTCACCGGGTGCCACACTGTTTCTACATTCACAGGAAAAACTTAGAAGTCTTTCCCAGAGGTGAATGATTCCTTCAATGAACTCCTGTGCATGCCTAGGGAGGTCAGTGAAGGATCAATGTTACTGCCAGAGCGATTTGTGGTGCTAATACGACCGAACCAGTGAGAGCATGATAGTGAATGATGCCAGGAAACAGCTCTTCGCACAGAAGTCTAGAAACCTGGAGAACTTTCCTCCATCCCAGGCAGCACTCAAGCAGCACCTCAAGCGCACTTGCTACCAGGCCAACTGTTGAAACCAGATATTGGCCAAGAATCCAGAGATGCAGAGCCATCTGACTTGGGCTGGACAAACGAAACAACTGGGTGGCAGCCTCTTTGGACCACTCTCCCGGAAGCATAAAAATTGTGGCATGAATAATCCACTGTCGCTGCAAGAAAGGATGCACTGAACTGTGATCTTGTTCTGGAGACTGTTAGATTTTGATCGTTACCATCATTAGGATATGCATAAGTTGTGGACAGTGCTAAATTCATGTAAATATCTATAGCTGTGGTTATGAACAGGTTTTAGGTCGTATTTGGAATAGCTTTTTTTGTCTTCTGGGCCCAATTTCATAAAGCTGCTAACCGGTAAGCAAATTTTCGTGCTATAACTGTAGCAGACAAATTTGGTTAGCAAGAAAATAAGGCGTCCACCTTGTACGTTCACAATGGATTGCATTGTTACAAAATTCATTTTCGTCCAGTAAGCAGCGTAAGGTTAATGCATTTTCGTGTGCTTACGGTTAGCAGTGCTTTGAAGTAGAAATTAATACGTAAGCACAGAACCAGCCGATAAGCAGCTCTATGAAATTTGGCCCTGGATAGTCAAAGTGGTGGTACACGGGTCTTTTTATTAATTTTTAAAATAATGAAACCTTAAGTGTCAAAATAGAGGCAAAGTTTATTTTAAAAAAGAAAACAGCACTTTTTTGGCCTAATATGACCTTTAACTTGACCTTATTGCAAATCCCTGAGTTCTGGCGATCTCAATGTATTACGTAATGAATTGGCATCCCCAAGTTAGTTGGAAATGACACCTCAAACGTTTTTCTACACTTTTTGGTTCAAAAGTTACCACGTTTGTACATTAGACCATGCGGACCGGCGGCTATTTTGGATTTGACCTCTTAGAGTCATCAGAGGTCACATCAAACTGTTAAATAAACTAACTGAAAAGGATTAAGGTGGAGAACTCTGCAGGGGAACCATTCCTTAATAAATTTGAGAAGATAGCTAGGGAGAACAAATGACAAATAATGGGGATTTAACCTTCTGTAACCATTCAAAACTTGCTATTTTTAGTCAATTTTGACCTCGACCTTGACATAAATGCCACACCCTGAGTTCTGGCGATCTCAAATGTACTACCAGATGAACTGGCATCCCCAATTTAGTTGGAAATGACACCTTAAATGTTTTTCTGGATTATTTGGTTCAAAAGTTACTGCGTTTATACATTAGCCATTGCGGACTGGCAGCCATTTTGGATTTGACCTCTCAGTTTCATCAGAGGTCAAATCAAACTGAAATAGACTACCTGAAAAGGATTAAGGTGGAGGACTATGCAGGGGAACTATTCCTAAAGACATTTGAGAACAAATGACAAATAAATGAGATTTAACCATTTGTAACCATTCAAAACTTGCTATTTTTAGTCAATTTTGACCTTGACCTTGACCTAAATGCAAAACCCTGAGTTCAGGCGATCTCAAAAGTATTACCAAATGAATTGGCATCCCCAAGTTAGTTGGAAATGACACCTTAAACGTTTCTCTGGACTATTTGGTTCAAAACTTAAGCATGTTTGTACATTAGACCATGCGGCCTGGCGGCCATTTGGATTTGACCTCTCAGGGTCATCAGAGGTCAAATCTGACTTCCCTCCACATCTGAAAATAAATCTTATGGTGAAAGCAAACTATGCTAGAAGTTTCATGCTTTTATCAAAAAGTGCACAATTTTCTTGCTAAGCCGCTGCACTATTACTTTGCCGATATCTAGTGTGCAGTCCGAACGGTTGTAAATATTTACTAGGTAAATTTTAGTAAGTACTGAGCAGGAAGGGACTTCTTAAAAGAGCAAGCTGACTTCATTTTTGGAACACTGATCCATTTCAGAAATTTTAATCTTGTTAACATACAGTATAAACTATACGTACGTGATACCAATAGAATACATATTTTCTACAATATTTACTTGTATAATTTTTTTTTAGGATATTATGCGAAGGAGCGTAGCGACCGAGCGAGACGATTTTAGCATTTCTATTAGTCTAAACGCTGTGGCTGTGTTGCAGTCTTTAGTCAGTATTTGCTAAACATTTTGTTGGTGTGCACTTTTTCAAATTATCCATGGGGGACGATCCTATCAGAAAATTGAGGGAAGACGTGTACCCCGTCCTTCCACCGGGATCGCCGCCCCTGATTCGCACTTTTCGCAACCAATTGCAGAACGCTCTAGCTGTGTCCAAGAGAATAAATTCTCGGAATGTGGGGCATCTCGCAAAAGACATGGGGAAAAAAATGTGTCGTGTGAAAAGCCAGGGAAGGACACAGACACAAAGGCCCGAATTCACAAAGGCCCGAATTCACAAAGGCCCGAATTCACAAAGGAGGTTTGTAGACAAACTATGTTTATGTGCGTCATAATTATATGACGCGTTTCTGAAACGCATCGAAACGCGTCATATGAAGCACATAAACCTATGATTTGTCGACAAACCTCCTTTGTAAATTCGGGCCAAAACCTCCATGGGTGCGATGTGACCTGTGTGGATGTTGGCTCCACCTATTTTGTGTTTTGCTCAAAAAACTATCCACAACTAAAAGGACTATGTATGCCCCTTTTGTGAAGCGACCTATCAATATTAATGTTCACATATCATTCCCATTTTTGATTGCCCTCCTCCCGTCCCCCCCCCCCCCAAGAAAAAATATTATCACATTGTTACATGTGTGCACAATATTGATGTGTCAACCTAACGAGAGTGGTGTTTTCATAATGATTATTGACCTCCTTTAAATTTATATTTATATGGAAGACTTAAAGAAGACAACTGTTTACAGTCCAACTAAGGGTGTAGAGCATGCCGTGTAGACCTCACTACCGTCACTTCGTGAAAACAAGGACGAAATGTGCAATGTTGTTCAATTTCTGAATTCTTTGTTTAAAAAACTTGCTTGCTGTCAATAGTGTATACATTTTTTTATACATTTCAAATGTCTAGTCCGGTTAAAAATAGCACATAATGATTTCATTATTTTGACACGTACTTCGCATTGGTTTATCTAATCGATAAGCGAAACGATTTGCTTTAGTATCATATAACAAATATAACAGTATAATGACAAGTATGGTTTTCCTGAAAATTGCATTATACAATATGGAAAATGTTGTATAATATACAACAATGGGTATAAACATTTTCCAGACCAATGATTTAAGTAAGAAGAACTTACATTTTATATTGAAACTGTTGCCGTTGTATATACATCAGGCGCGGATCCAGGATTTCTTAGGGGGGGGGGGGGGGGGGGGGGCAAAATTTGAAAATATGCGAGCCAAATATTGGTTCGTAATGGTGACCAGCAGTGACGTAATTGGGGGTGGGTGGGTGCAGGAGGGGCGAGTTTCCCCCTCCCTCCTCCGCGAAACGCGGAAGCTTTGACATTTCAATAAATCATTAGAGAAAGAAGACGATTTGTTGTGTCGTTATCGACTCTTAATCTTTGTCTAAATTCAGTTTTTTTCCTACGTTCTCTTCGATCCTTCCTTTTGCCCACCCCCCCCCCCCCCGATCCACAAGTTGTTGGCGGGAAAATAGCAACTGATATTCCCTTTTTTTTTTTCTTCTCTTCTTCCTCTTTTTCCTTCCCTGTATCTCCTCTTTTCCTTTTTTCTTTCCCTTTCCCTCCTCCTCTTTTATTTTTTTATTGGGGGGGGGGGGGCAACAGCCTGGGAGGCAAGTCCTTTTGCCCTCTCCCAATCTACTTCTTCCCTCTTTTCTTTTCTTCTTCCTCTTCTTTTTTTCCTTTCTCTCCTCTTTCCCTTTCCCTTCTTTCCTTCTCTCTCTCTCCTTTTTTTTTTTTTGCGGGGGGGGGGGGGGGAGGCAAGGCCCGCTTGGCCCTCCCCTGGATCCGCGCCTGAACGTTGCCATCTTATTCTGCCCCCCTCCCCCCCCCCCCCCCCGTCAATCCGCGCCTGCCTCCGACCCCGGAGTGGGAAGGGGGGATTAAAGTCTCTCCTAATTATACAAGTCCAAAAAAATGAATTGGATATACTGAGATATAGTTTTTAAATCTCAGTCAAGAGGATGAAAAGCCACCCTTTAATACAGGTAGCAGAAGAACATCCAAATACAAGACCAAATAATCTGGAATAATAAGTACCGTAGGCCTATATAATTACTATAGACGGAATGTTGTTTTGTTTAGTCCGGTATCCCTTTTTATACCATCCCTTTTTCTGAGAAAAATAGGAATCATGGTGACTGTGTCACATCAGTTTGAGATGATCGAGTTTCGGAGACCACTACGGAAAGACGCCAAAGGAAAACGGAAGAACAATATTTTGTAGAATCTATACCACCGGTTTGAAATTCTTTTTTACACGCTTCAAAACTTTAGCATCAAACCAATAGGATCAAGTTCGAATTACTACTATCGATGGCATTTTCAGGGAAGCAGTCCATATTTAAAAAAACAAAAAAGATTATTTTTCCAGAAAGAAAATATCTCATCAAAATCAAATACACCCTCTTCTGATTAAAAACTACAGACTACAACATCAACAAATAAAAGAACATTTAACACTTCCGTTTCGTATTGCTATTATATACAACTAGTAACCTAGTATGAGCTTTGCCATTCAAAATTCTTAATGATTTGATTCTCACTTAGTATGGCTTTTCCGAATTCACGAACTACAGATACAGAGTGTTTCTTCTTTTCAAGGTCACTCGAAACCTTTTCCTTGATATACCCCGACCTTTCCTTTTCCTGTCAACTCGTTGACAAATTCTGGAATTACCTAATTGGCACAATTTTTGCAAAATTCAATCTTTCCTTTACAACAAACAATAGCAATATATGTTTTCTATAGCTCTCCAATTATTTGCTGTCATTATGTGAACAATATATTTCCAGGTGTCGGTACGGCGATACAAAGCCTTTGCTCTCAGTCACTTTTATAATGTTCGTTTGTCATCATTTTGAATCTGTTGAACATTACATTGCACAAAGGAAAAACGATGCTGCCAAGTGGGCAAGCATTTTGAATGTTATAAAGGGTCAGTATAAGAATGCACGAGAAGCCAATGTGTTTAGTGTGTTACTTTCCTTTGGCAAGGTACCTGCTCCAGGCGCGGATCCAAGATTTCTCAAGGGAGGGGGTCCAATTTGTTTAATTTATTTTTGCTCCCGAAATTTGAGAATCGCGCGGGCCGAAAAGTCGCTCAGTGGAGGGGGGGGGGGGGGGGGGGGGGAAGGGGGGGAGGAGGGGGAGGGGGGAGGGGGCATCGAAAATTTGAAAATTTGCACCCCCCCCCCCCTTGAGCGCCAGGGGGGAGGGGGCGTCTCATATCCCAGGGGGGGGGGGCGGGCCCCCGGCTTCCCCCCTGGATCCGCCACTGGCCTGCTCTTTGTATAAAATTAGCGTACTTGATTTTTTTTTCTTTCTGATGAGCATTGTTTATCTCTGGTTGTTGTACTCTTATGTAATCTCTAAAACCAGAAATCGACGTCTGTTATAATAGTGTTCGTTTGCTGTTGTTTTTGTGTACGTTAGACATGATTGTTTACATTTCACAGCATTTTTATTTCATCATATAGTAATCCACCATAATGAATTGTCAGATGTTTATTTTGAAATAAAAAGGATTAATAGAAAATGAAATGCAAACAAAAAACGGAAATGTGTAAGTTGAGCTCATTGTATATGTAAACAAAACTATTACAAAAAAATCCAAGCTCACCTTAAACTTTTAAAGCCCCTCCCCTAGCATTATTCTACAACAATTCAACAACAACCTCAACACAAAAGTGCATTCTCTAGCTAGTTAAAGATTTTTGTCATTTTGGTCAGACAGAAAATTACAGTCTTATACCTCCATTCTTTGAATTTCTTTCAAATGGGTTTAATAGGCATCTTCATTCCTTTCATTCGTACGTCATCATGCTCTGCTTAGCAAAAAAAGTAATGGGGCTGTAGAGCTGAACGGGATGAAGTGAGACACGTACAATCGACTTCATATAGCAGGGCTTTTTACTTTGTTAATGTTCATTGAAGCCTCTCCATTTATTGTATTATAATAGGCTATAGACATAGGCCTCTTTCTCTTTTTAGATTTTATGCAATCAAGCATCAAGTTAAAAGGGGTCAGTCTTGAACGAGGAAATTACGGGCTACACCTTGCATGGATAAACTCGGACAGTGCTTAGGGATATTAAAAGTGGGCCTACAGTCAGGGAAAGTGGACAAAACTGCTAAAATCACGAGTTTACAGGAGATTGTCCCAAAATGCTAGAGATATAAAAGGTATAATAAATCACTTAAAATTGATCTTTTTGTTAATTAAAGAGTCATTTATAAAATTGGATAACATTGGATAATTATTAATGAGCATTTTTGTAAGTTTTATCTAAATTTCAAAAAAAATTCTTCTCAAAATGACACCGATTTTTAAATAAATTGTATATAAGTGTTTTTATATATTTTGTACACACTAGTTAATTTCTCTGAAGTAGTTTTAACAATCTGTAAACAGGAATTGCCTGGTATAAGTTTATTACAGTAAGATTTATTTCATTTTCATTTTCCAATGTAATTTGTGATTATGACTGCTTCCCTGTACATACACAAAATGTAACTGCAGCCCCCTAGAGCCCCCCCCCCCCCCCCCCTCTCCCACTCTACACTAGCTGCACCGTCGCACTGGCATCCACACCACCCCAAAGTTATAACCAGTGATGGTAACTTTGTCAATGGTCATTAATTGCTATTTTGACTACAAGTCAAAGTCGATCAAATCAGGATGAAAGCTACCATTAAAGTTTAAGCAATAAAAAGGGGCTGGTCGAGCCTCCTCATAATCTGCTCAGCCCCCGCACTTTCAAATTCCAAAACCGCTCCGCAGTCTAGATCCTACGTGTAGTGGGTACGATAACTAAATGTAAACAATCCGCGCCACGCCTGGATGTTGAAGGAACCGGGATTATCAACCAAGCACAATATCGCAACTGATATTCGACCCAAACAAAATCATCCCTCAGGTATAACCATGCATGCATGTCGCGCGATCGATTAGCTGAGAAAATATACACCCTCAACGCTAAACCGGAGACATGACTTTGCCTAACGTATTTCTCGTATTTTCGGGGGTCGCAAAGATCTGTTTGGGATCTGTGTAAGGGAGGGGGAGATCGTGATCAAAGAATAACAAATATTTAAAAACGGATATAATCTGGACTAGTAGCCGACTAGAAATTCAATCTTAGTATGATTGATCCGTGTATTTGGTGGTAGAAGGCCGTGTTAAATCATATATTTTAACCGAGAAGTATATAAGCCCTTCTGATTTTAACTGATGTTGATAGTGGAGGGGCACTTGAAGGGGGCGCAAATGTAAACGCACATTAGAGTAAAAGTAGAGAACAGGAAGAAAAAAATTATACTAGAAACGAAAACTATGTGCCCCCGAAACGCGGGATATGATTGCTTTAGAAATGAGCCACTCTAAATTTGTTGAGAGCCTTAACAAATTTGATGGCAAAATTTCACTTAAATTATTATAATGATGTGAAAGAAGATGTCATTTAATATCACACGCATCTGCAAGGATTTTTTAAATAAATGTGATTGAAGACAAAATATTGATGAATGAATACAAGTAGGCCTATCTGGGCTTTCTGCGTATACGACAGAAAACTAAAATGCTGCATTCTTTCATCACAAATGAATAAATAGAACTAGGTCATCACACACCTGCCTTTCAGTGATACGCTAACCAAACAATAGTTGCAAAGCGGGACAGCTTTGAATTTTCCCTACTGCATTCTTTCTTTTGTCAATGATTATCACAAATTGTCGTTAGTGTTAACATTATTATATTTGTGCATGCCACCATTACATGTAATTTTTGAAACTGAAAGGAATGCTTTAAGCAGTAGACCATAAAATATGTCAATATCTAAAAGTAAACAATCAATTGGGGTTCATTACCTATACGCATTATGATAACAGTATTCTATAAACATAATTAAATGTCCTTGTGCCTCATTTCCTGGGCTCACAATGCACCAGGCTACGTTACTTTTGCATGGAGCACTGGCATGTTATGTTGAAACTAAGTTTATACTTGTCCATAGATGTTTTAATGTATGCTGACTTTATTATGTATTCATAACTGAACCAGTTCTCTTTAAACTAAGTTTACATTTATCCATGTTTGTTCTAATATATGCTGATTTGATTATTATAGAACTGAAACTGAAAATAGAATGAAAAAAAAGAGAGAAAAGTCATCATTTATGTGGTGGTGGTGGTGGTGGTGGTGGTGGTGATTGTGGTAGTGGTGTTTATTTTACCTGACTGCTAAAGCCTCGGTCACAAATGTCATTAAGAACTGCTACGAATGCCGTACGAACGATTTTCAGACAATGAACATAGTCGGGAAGACAATCAAAAATCGGGGAGATTCGTGCGAAATTATCGTTTGATATACGAACCTTTGTGTCCGTAGCATTAGAAAGCATTAATACGGGTGGCATAGAATCGAATTGAATTATTAAATTCGTATTTATTGCACTTTAAATCTACAATTGCAGCCTCGAGGCTGAATGTTAGTGGGATTTATAATGTGAAATACAGTTCATGATAAAAACCTATGCATACCAGAAACAAGTACAGTTATAATTTGATTCAAATACAAAGTTCGTAGTATAGTGGAAAGGTAAAGATAAATGATGGGACAGTGAAAAGGGTACGGATGGAATAGATGATCAACATAACATTCAAGATTCAAGATTTAATTGGATTATATAATGCAGAAATTTGTTTTCCATTGGTGAAACATGCAACCTCTTTTATGTTTCTCCCTCCCGAATATAGGATAAATCTGAACTTATTAGCAAGTGCAAATGACCATCAACCATCTTAACTGAGTGATACCTAACGAAGCTCCTCGGTTTTCGTTAGTTTTATTCCGCAATTGATGAAGCGATGAAAACGTTTATCAATGTTAACAATTCTAAATTCTACCACTCGATTGCAGGCTCACTTGTAACATTGGTCTTTCTTTAGAAAAATGCATTACAAAAGTAGTAAAAATAAAGAGGAAAAAAGGAGAGAGAATATTTGACTTTGGCAGAGAAAAGAAAACAAGAGAATAAATCTGAAAGAGAGAGATCAAGGGTGAACAAATATTGAAATAGGAACACAGTGAAATGAAACAAATTAAATAAACAAAACTCCGTTATTAAACACACATCTCTTTCAGAGCAAAATTTAATGTGCCAACCATTGTAACCGCTAAATAGGTTCCAAGCGGGGCAGTCGTTTTTTTTCTCCCTATTTCATTTTTTATTTGTCATACATTTTGGCATTTTGTTAACATGTTATGTTTGTGCATTTGAAACAAAAGAGGAAACACTTTATGTTTACATAATTATAAGGAGGTTGTTCTTTGCCAACATCAATAATATTTTTATATATAAAAGTAATCAATTAATTAATAATAAATTAATAGTTCATGATAAACCTATATCCGTTAAACATACCAGTGGTTAAAGGGACTATTTAAAGTTAATCTCGAGCTCTGGTATATAGGCATCGTACGTCGAAAAAACTTGGCTATAATTCATTCTTGATTCTTTATCCTGCAGTATAGACTGATTGTTTGAACTATAGTAAATTAAACATTAGCTAACAAAAAACTTGCAGGAAATCATCTTCACTAAAAACCACAACTGTTATTTGCGCATAGTGACCAGTATAAGCACATGGTGTCGGGCCTACTTATCTTAATTTGTTTAATCTTTCTGGAGGTGGGGGGGGGGGGGGGAGGGGGGGGGGGGGAGCAACATTGTCTTTTTCCCGCCGGGCCCCATACTCCCAAGACGCGTCACTGGAGAGGGAGATCAATTCATTTTATAATTATAAATTTATACTGATTACACACAAACCATTTTTGAGCAACAAGGCTTGACTTAAAGGCTTACGGTTTTACACCGCCTTCCCGATTGACAATTTCGGTATTTTTAAATATTTTTGTAATGTACAGCCATTTCAGCTCTTTCTTCGGACAATAAATTGACCCCATTTTTTAGGGTTCGGCTAACACCCTATCCAGGCGGAAATTGTTGTCAGCTTTTTAATGTTTTGTAATGTCTAGTCATATTTTCTTCCGACTGAAAAAGTTTAGTGCATGGGATAGATTGGGAGAAATCGTTCCAAATTTGGGTCTTGTTTTTATATTTTCGTATTTCTTTTTTCTATAGGTATTATTATTATTATTATTGGGGAGGGGGGGGGGGGGCTTAATAAACCCGGGTTACGTCGTACAAAGAGTTACGATTGATCCAAATCAATCGTAAGTCCTCCAATCAATCGCAAGTTGCAGTCTCTTATCTTTTAACATTATGTACAGGGCCTACATCAACTCTTATTATTAAGAGGGCCCCGATATCTAAAGCAGACAGTTTTGTCAATGAGTTAGATGGTTGAAGAACGTTGGGGGATCAAATCTTATTAATAGAATTGGGTGACAGTTTCGGGACAGGCTCCCAAATTCCCCCCCCCCCCACTCAGAGGTCGGAATGACCGCATGCGTGTTGCCAAAATGTCCGGTAAAGGGGTATTTTCGTGCGACAAAGTCCGGCCCGAGAATTGTAAAAAAAGGGGTGTATTTGACTTTTCACCCGGAGATTTCTTTAAAAAGGGGGTGTTTTTCTTTTTTTCTCTCATCTCTTTGGACTCCTGAGAAATTATTCCGAATTTAGGGGGGTACATTGAGCATTTTTCCTGATTTAGGGGGGTCTCCAAGGCAGGAAAAGCACGCGAAAAGCCCGCGAAAGGGGGGTTCGGAAATGTTGGTATAGTCCTCAGATAGGGGGTGCTTTCAAAAAAAGGGTACGAGCATATGCGTACCCTAAATAACACTGAGTGGGGGGGGGGGGCCCAAATTAAAGGGAACTCATGTTAAAAAGAAAAGAAAAAATCCCTATTATGTAGATCGAGAGGTCGAGATTTTTTGTTCTTTCAAGTAGTATAATAAATTATGTCACCGCCCCTGTTTTAGTCAGGGTCGAATTAAATGTAGGGCGAGTCGCATGTGGGCGGCCGTCTAGTCCTCAGCCTCCCATCCCATCTGATATCTGATAAGTAGTAGCTGCAGCACCGCAGCTAGCCAGTAGTAGCATCTGCATCAATAGCGAAAGCTGAAACTGAACGACTGATAACCGGGCTGATAACATAACTTGTATTCACTGTATTTCCATTTGCCGCGAACTGACTCACCAATCAATTGAAATGTCTGGTAAGATATATGTGTTAGGCCTAGCTTTTATTTTCTATGTATTTATTTTTTCTTTCTCTCTGAAAAGCAAGTTATTACCCCGTTAAACAGATAAACGTTTTGCAGATTTGTGGAAAGTGGAATGGATGAAAGAACGCGCACTCAGTTTATCCTACTCACTTTCCGAATTTCCTCCTGTGTCTTCTCTTATAATTTTTCTAGTTTCGTTAGTTTAAAGGAGTCTCACTAGTTGGATTCAATGGAACTGTCCTGTTGATGAAATGTATGTCTGAAACATGAGTATGTGGGGGAAATGGTTGGTTTTTGCTGGACTAGGAATCGGCAGATTTACCAAAACTGTATCCATCTAGATCAAGTCGTACTCCCATCGCATGCATACACAGAAACGGGTGCGGCCTTCGCCTTGGCCCTAGCTACGCTCGGTACATCGCCAATGCATTTCTGGCAGTCAGTGAAATTCTCAGATCGAAGTGAAACTGTATATTGAAGTAAAATTGCAGTGTAGGTCTAGATCTAGGCTATATTTATAATTTCACCACAGGTAAAAAAGTTAAAACAATGCACAGTTCCATTGTTTCAAATAAATAAGGTCTGTCGACATGTACAGAAGAAGAAGAAGGAAGAAAACTTGCCAAAAATGCCAGGTTTAAATAAAAATTTAATCTGATGTTGTTTAATTTAGTTTTTATGGCGTGTATTAATTATATTTACGCCTTCAGTAGTCAGTAGTCTGTAGTCAGTAGTCTCTTTCTATACAAAATTAGAATAGATTCTTCTCTAGCCTGGCCTACTCTCTAGACTAGATCTAGACTAGGTCTATGCCAGGCTAGGCCTACATTAATTCATAATCATAAATGTAGAGTCTAGTAGTCTACATCACAGTACATTTTAGTCTTGTATTAGTCTTAATAGTTTCTTTGTTTTCTATGTTCTGGATGAATATTGTTTAGGCCTAGTCTAAGTAAGACTCTAACTTAATGCATATTCATGTATGTTAAACTTAATAAAGGGACATCCTAGTCAAAGAGACAACTAGACTACTCTAATTCTAAAACTAAAAAGAAAGCAGAAAATTCAGAGAGGCAAACCTGATAATGATGAAAGTTTCAATTAAATCTGACTAAATATAAGAAAGCTGAAAGTTGTAATCACTATACGTATGGGCAATTCAAATTGGCTGAAGCGGTAATGTCAATGTGATGTAACTAGCACCGGACTACTTTCCCATCTGTTCCAACATATAAAATCACCAAATTAAAACGTTTCAAAAATTCATTGCTCAAGAGGATCTATTCTTTTAAGATGACCTATAATATATTTTGAGTAGTAACCCAAGGGAGAAAGAACTTTATACGAGAAAAAAACACAAATGAATTATATTTTGTACACAATGGGAGAGTTATCCATGTCCTACGACACAATCCACTGACCGAACTACCAATTTGAGATTTGCATAGACTTTAGTGATCTCATATTTCAAACATTCATAACTTCTTTACTATTGGTCCGATTCATTTCAAACTTTTGCCATTCTGTTTCTGTTATTTTTCTGCTTTCATACACATCAACTGATAACATGGGTTGGATTGTCCTTTACTGTTAGTTATGAGCATGCACAGAGTCAGAGGACTGAATAGTAAAATGGTTGATATTTGAATTTAAGAAACCTATAGTATGACCGTCTGTACAGGAATTTACTAATTAGGCCTACTTTTGTTTTGAATTCATACTGTTGTTCTCGTTGTGTTACATTTTTATGACATGATTTTATAATCTAATGTCGCCATGCCCTTGTTGTGTCACTATCACCATAACAAACATATCTTGGTATGCTCCTATGAGAATTGCCATTGCGTACGGGTGGTGAAAATGTTATACAAATATTGCTAAGTGTATGAATATTGTTTATTTTTCTTCATAATAAGTTTCAATTTAATTAAATTACGTTTTTTTAATATACACAAGACTATGTCATTGTTGTAACTTCCGGAGCCTATGACCTACAAGCATTGCTTTCTCTTTAGGCTCCATCATATTTCTTCCCTTATTCAACTTAGTCTTATGTATCATTTTTTTAATTTTTTTTTTATGTATAAACGCATCCTAAAATGAGTTCAAAATGTAACATGCTATATGTAATGATGTACTATACAACATGTGAGAAATATGAAAATAAACTGAAACTGTAAACTGTAAGCAACTTCAAGTAGGCCTATAGTAGATACAAAGTACACTGTACATGAACTAATGATTAAAAGTATAAGAAAATATATTCTTTTAATGACACTAATATTGATATTTGATTGTTTATTCAGCCCCTTACCCAGACAAGGCTCAAGAGGCTGTGTACCCTCCCCAGCAGCCGGCTGGCTACCCCCCTCAACAGAACCCTGGCTACCCCCCTCAGCAGAACCCTGGCTACCCTCCCCAGCAGCAAGGTTACCCCGCCCAGGGCCAGGCGCAGTACACCGGACAAACGGTCGTTGTCGGGGTAAGTTGTCAACTCTTCACTGCCCCCCCCCCTAACTTTCAAGTCTTTTTCCTTGATCACTCTATCAAGTGTAAGCCTGGTATCATTTCACAAAACCGTCATAAAGTCACCGACATCCCCCAGATTAGTTGCAGTATACACATTTCAGTGGGATGTCTGTGAACTTGTTCACTTGTACTTATGACAATTTTGTGAAGCGCTACCCTGTGGTAAAGACCAAGTATGATGGGAAGCAGGGTAGGGTAGGGGGGGGGGGGGATGTCTGGACGCTTACCAAAAATAAAGCCTTCACATTTGCATGTAGATTTACGAAAAAATATGCATCAAATAGCATTCAACATCATCAATATTTGCCCTCTGTATCTATTGTTTTAATACATGTACATCTTCTTAAAAGATTTCTGGAATATTGCATACAATTTTCTTCAAATATGTCTGTTTTTAAAATTCAACAATGGAGACACACAATGTCCTACCCCCTTCCAAGTCATTCATTGATCATTTTTCTCTCTCTTTTTCTGCCTCTTTTTCTTTGATTAAAATCTAACATATGAAAGTATATTCCAGCTTCCTTATTTCACCTTGCAGTTAGTCTACAAAAAACACCTCAAATAGAGTCTTTGCACTTTATAATGGTGTGCTTTGTCAATAGTGATGCTGAGAGAGTCTAATCCCACTTGGATTCAGTGCGAGCCCTATTCTACATGCTTAATTATGCGTGCAATACCTAGTCTACTCAACAAGACGTTTTATAGTTTACTGAGAATGTGACAATGTCAATATCACTTTGTAGAATTAATATTTGAATCTCATATTTTAAAGACAGTAGAGCTAAATGGAATCATTGCATCAAGAGCAAAACATGTTATATGGTCAATTGGTCATTGGTACGCTTTAAGGTGGGTGGGTAGGTAGTTTCCATGTGCAGAAGGTCATAATTCGCTGACACCAAACTTGGTGGAAATACCATTAATGGGTGTACAAGTCTGCACACAGCAAACTCGTAGTCCACTCAAATACTCCCTCGTCTCTCAGAGAGTCTTCAGGTGGTGCAAATGTCAGATATGGACTTTACCATATTATACAATGTATATGGGGAAAAGACACAGCATTTTATAAATAACGCTTGTTGATCATGTTAACTGAATGTTAATCTCGGCGATTGACAACATCTGTTATTGGGTAAGCACCGGAAGGTGTCAAATTCCCAGCGAGACTCCACATATATGTCAAAAAACAAAAACTAGTTAAAGGGAATGGATTGAGTATCTTTGCCTCAGATTCTAAAAAAAATCCTGGATTTAGCTGATGCCTGCAATCATAATTATAAATGCCTGTAGGTCAGTCAGGAATCCCATGAATTTTACAAGCCGATCGCCTGTCTGATCGTCAAGATATTTAGGATTGGAATTAGAAATTTCAAAAAATGTTTTCCCAACGAACGTTTTTATGCCTCCGTTACGAAGTAGCCGGAGGCATTATGTTTTCGGGTTGTCCGTCCGTCCGTCCGTCCGTACGTCCGTACGTCCGTACGTCCGTCCGTCCGTCCGTACGTCCCGTTCTCGTGATCGCGTTATCTGAAGAACCGATTGATGGATTCCTGCCAAACTTTGGTCATGTATGTTACTTGCAGAGCCGATGAACTGATTAGATTTTGGGGTCACGAGGTCAAAGGTCAAAGGTCACAGGGCTCATTATGTATGCAAAAACAGCTCGTGATCGCGTTATCTGAAGAACCGATTGGAGGATTCATGCCAAACTTTGGTCTTGTATGTATCTTGCAGAGCCGATGAACTGATTAGATTTTGGGGTCACAAGGTCAAAGGTCACAGGTCACAGGGCTCATTAGGTATGCAAAAAGAGCTCGTGATCGCATTATCTCAAGAACCGATTGATGGATTCCTGCCAAACTTTGGTCATGTATGTATCTTGCAGAGCCGATGAACTGAATAGATTTTGGGGTCACGAGGTCAAAGGTCAAAGGTCACAGGGCTCATTATGTATGCAAAAATAGCTTGTGATCCCATTCTCATTAGAACAGATTGATGGATTCGTGCCAAATTTCGATCATGTATGTATCTTGCAGAGCCAATGAACTGAGTAGATTCATGGGTCATGAGGTCAAAGGTCATGGGCTCATTATGTATCCAAAAATAACTTGTGAACGCATTCTCATTAGAACTGACAGATGGATTACTATTTAACTCAGGACATCTTGCAGAGCCAATGAACTGAGTAGATTTTAGGGTCATCAGGTCAAAGATCAAAGGGTCATATATGTATATGAGAAATTGCTTGTAATCACGATATTCTGAGAACCTCTTAATGGATTACAATTGAACTTGAATTTGAAAAATTTCTTCTGTTTTGGTTTGTAAAATTGCTCTATGACGGAGGCATCATTTTCGACTGCGCGCAGTCGAAGTTCCATCTAGTTTATTATGTACACTACAGTCTATCGGGGAAAATGAGTATATGGTAAAACTGGTCACTCCAAGATTTTCACTTTTTTGAAGCACTTCATGATCATTTTAGAGCGCTTTTTTTTTAGGGCATCATATTACATCATATTATATCATATCACAGGTCTACACTGATAACATGTAGAGCCATGAATATTAGAAACATTGGAAACATTGTTAAACAATGCCTTTAACAAACATCATGTTATGCCTTTTGCCTTCCGGATGCGTATTTTAAGCGTATGGGATGGTGCATGCATTCAGGAGCTAGAGGAAATAATTGTTGGAGTCCCTTTTCCTCTTCAAAGTCAAAAAAGTTAGATGGTTTCCTGCACTATTTCCTGCCAAGAAATGTATTGTGTAGTAGTTGGAAAGAGATTTATCATAAGCTGCAGAGAGTTGGTCGACCTATTTAAAGGGAATGTGATGACTGATTGCTGTTAGTTTATAGAGATATCCAATTCTAATAAAAAACTACTCTGTTATTAAATAGAAAGCTGGAAAATCAGAGAATCAGACTGCTGAGAGTTTGATCAAAATCGGACCCCAAACAGATAGCTTTGAATTTTCGAAATGTTTAATCACTAGACATATGGGCCCTTCAAATTGGCTAAATCGGTAATGTCACCATGGTGAAGGCCGAAGTGACGGACAAATTTCCCATTTTTTCCAAAACGTGAAATGACTACTGTATATCAATTTTTCTTAATCTATTACACAGGAGTGTCTTTTCCGTTTTTTAGAGAAACTTGATAATATGCTATCTACATTATATTCTCAGAAGTAACCCAAGGAACAAGGCATTCAAGAGAAAATCAGAAATTCATGACATGACAATTATCAGCGACTACATGTATTCCCAGTAACCATATCGGCAATTTGGCTTTTATTAGTGATCTCATGTATTTCATACACTAATAACGTTCTTATTATTGGTCCAATTTATTTCTGACTTTCTTCATTCTGTTTGTCACATTTTTCCTTTAGCTGTCATACAAATGAAATTTGTACAAATGTTGGATTGCCCTTTAACTTGAAATGTAGACAATCATTGAATTGCTGCCAAGGGATTAATCATACAGGACATGTTTGTCAATAGAAATTGTGGATTTTGCAGAAATGGTTAGATATCAATCTCTTTTTGTCATTTAATGATTTGGTTGATTTTTCTTTCTTTATACCATAGGTCCTTCTTTGTGTTTTCTTTCATGACTTTGCAATACCCTGGTCTTTCTCAAAATCTCTGTTAAATTTTAATCACCCCCCCCTCTCTCTCTCTCTCTCTCTCTCTCTCTATGTTTGTGTCTCCCTCCCTCCCCCTCTCCTTTCTCTGTTACTTTTATTCACCTCCTTCCTCTATCTCCCCTCTCACTCTCTTTGATTTCTCTCTCTATGTCTGTGTCTCCCTCCTCCCTCCCTCCCTCTCCTTTCTCTGTTAACTTATACTCACCCCTTTCTCTCTCCTTTCCTTGTTATTTTTTTTTTTACTATAAAACCCTCTCTCTCTCTCTCTTCCTCCCTTTCCTTTCTCTGAGTGTTTCTGTCTCTCTCAGCCTACATGTACATGTAGGCCTTCGGGAATGGCGAAATTAAACAGGATGTCCCAGAAAAATAAAACCCAAGTTTATGGGTGAATTACTCGACAAAACCAAATCATTTTGTGGTTCATTTAATCGTGACCGGAAAGGTTATTTTTAACATTGTCATAAACAATTCACATGTATTCAATTTCACACAGTCTGCACTGGTGGCAGTGTGCCAGTGCTGTCATAATTCCACTTGTCCAAAATATGTGGATGCCTGCTTTGTTTGGTTCATTTTGTTTTTGAAAAGTTTAATAGTGAAAGATGAAAATATTTTTAAATCGTATGTAGTTCCAAAAATGAATCGTCCCAAATTCATTTCTTTTTCTTTAAAAACAATAATGAACTATAAAATGAGAGAGCCATTCACTTATTTTGGAATCGGGTTTCCGACACTGCTACTTCAGACTACATGTATCTTTAATAAAAAATTGTCATGTGGGATTTATTGATCATACTTAAGGTGCCATATGAAATAAGAGAACGCAAGTAATGCTTGCATTTCCATAATTTCATTTAAAAAAAAAATGGTTTTCACTGGCTGTTTACTACATGTAGCAAGAAAAAGAGTTGACAAAAGACTAAACTCTGTATCGTTTCGTTGACGATCAGCCATGCACAAAGAAGAAGAAAGACTGTATAGTGAGGGATATGAACAGTGAAAAAAATACACGGGGGCTCAGGGCGAATTTGCCCCCCAAATGCCCAAAAGAGGCCCCGAAAATCAGAAAAGAGCCCCTTAAATTTGCATAGAGTTCAATGCAAAACAAATTTTAGAGTGTTATTTTCATGCAGGCAAGCTTGAAAAGTAGCCCCCGAAAAATAAATATTTATTTTTCCCTGGATATGAACATGGCTATTGATCCATTTTTGTAACAATTGAATTGTTTGTGTTATTACAGGCTGCTCCCCAGACGACGATGATTGTACGCCAATCCCAGCCTCAGCCAAACGACTACCTGGCATTCGCTATCTTCGTCACCATCTGCTGTTGTCTCCCATTTGGAATCGTAGGCATTGTGAAATCCATGGACGTAAGTACTTTATCAACTTGTGATACATATGTATGACACACTAATAACCTCCCTGTTCCACAATGTTTATATCTTGGGATAGATCTACAGTAAATACCAAAGGATTCCAAATTGTTTCACTGTTTCTGACTATTATCTGTACCGATGTTTTTTTTTTTTTTTTTAGGGGGGGGGGGGGAGGGTATTGTCTTTTGAATTGAAAAAAAAACTCAATGACATAACATAAATTTACATTAATATCATATCAATTAAGTAAATGGATGTATACAGAACATCTGTACCGGTGTTAAAAGGGTTGGCATGGAGCTGATCAAGATTAAAAATGGGTACAGGTAATTTTGCAAAGCCATTTTATTGCACAAAGCAATCCCTCCCTAAATTGGTGCCTATTGTTTTGTGCAACATTGCATGAGCGACCGTGCGGAGAGGTGAATATGAGCAATCTAAGTCATAATCCAATGATTGCAATTCCCCATTCCCAATGAAACAAAGCAAAACGAAACGAAACGAGACTTTGCAACAACAAACAAAGGCCAGCCAGGGGTGAGGGGGAGGGAGGAGGGAGGAGGAAAAGGAAAGAAAAGGAGAAGAAAGAAGAAGTAGGAAGAAGAAAGAAGATGAAGGAGAAGGAGGAAAAATATAATAACATACAAAAAGAAGCAAAAGAAAAAGAAAATCTCCTTTGAATTTTGAATTTGAATTATTAACAACAACATAACACAATGTTACAAAATGTATTCAAGTGGGTAACAAAAATAACATGTTGTAAACATATCCATGTACATGGGTTACAAAGAAAAAGAAAATATCTATAGTTGAACCATACAAATTAAGTTAATCATATATCATGTCATATCAAACCTGTGAATTAGCTATAACTTAATAATATGTAGAGATTTGTGGCTGGAATTGAAATTCACAGAGTTCCAATAAGGTATAAGTGATTCAAATAAAGGATATTTTTAAACTTAAAAACTTAAAAATGTTGTTAAAGGGAGAACCAAAAGTTAGCACGAGTGCTAGTCGGGATTGGTTCTCCGAGTTTCTAAAACTGTATGCAAAGTCATATTAACATTTATTTTGTCCTAATATCATATTATTTGATCCTTATGATTCATCTCTGCTAAGGAGTTTAATTCTGAGATTTTGACGAAATGATGATCTTGTTTTTTCTTCTCTTATATTTATGGGCAAATTATTCCACAGCTTTGCTCCAATGAAAGAAATTGAAAAAGTCCCACGTGTCTTACTACATTTAGGTAATCGGAGCATTAAATGTTCTCTCCCTCTTGTTCTATACATGTGATTCATTAAAACAAAGTAATCCATTAACGAATGTGGTAGATGTCCTTTCTGCAGATCATATACAAATGTCGATACTGAATGCTCGAACAGATTATGCACATCTAATACCTGTAGACGTACGAACAGTGCCTTCGAACTCGTTCTAAATGGGGAAAATGTTATCACACGCATGGCCATTTTCTGTGCCAATAGTATGCAATTTAAATGACTTTTATAGCAACTTCCCCAAACTTCAATACCATAAAGTATGTGCGGTTGGATAAAGGATTTATACAAGAGCATGAGAATGTGCTTAGGCACATAGTGCCTCAACTTACACAGCAGTCCAATCTTCCTCCGTATACACTTATTAACGTTCTGAATTTGCTCCTTCCACATCAAGGTTTCATCAATTTGAATTCCTACGAAAGATGCTACACTGACTCTATCTATCACTGTATCACTGAGTTTTAAAATACCCCTAATTTCACATGATTGCCTTTGTCCCTTAATGAGCATATAATTTTTTTTCTTTAAGTTTATTGTCAACTTGTTAACAAAACACCATCTTTGTTCATAGGGGAACATTGACACATATTGAATGACCTAGATATTTATGCTGCTCATGCATTTTACAATGCTCTCTTAGCATATACATTGTTGATACATGTGTATATGCCTATTTGTACCTCCTACCATGCAAGCTGCTTTTGTCTGTCATCATGAATGGTTCCCATAAAATGACCTTCATGTCCGCCCACACACACAAAATGCTCTAATTTCATTTAGAGTCATTAATTTCATTTAGAGTCATCAAATCGATTTGATGAAGCCTAGCCATTAAAGCCATGAGGCTTGGCGTGCTTCCATTCTATTAAAGCCATGAGTCATTTATTTCCACTCTATTCATTTACCTTTGTCTAATATACAAATATTGACTGCTCATGAGGATGATGGTGGGAACTATCACTCCCAAGGTGGTGTTCACACCGGCCCTTCTATCACCCCGAGGCGAAAGCCGAGGGTGTGATAGAAGGGCCGATGTGAACACTACCGAGGGAGTGGTAGTTCCCTCCATCATCCGATTACAGAGCAGTCCATATTTGTTTTATATACCTCATCCTTTTTATTGATTCATGATTAGATCTAGATGTAGGTCTAGATCTAGCTCTAAAAAACAGGAAACGAGATCAAGAGGATTTTACTCACCAGAATAAGAAAAATCCAACATTAAGTCCAAGGCAAGAGTATTGAATCCTACGCGCTGCGCGTAACTGCGCGATTGCGGTAGCCTAGCAACTCAAAAAAATTGTGTGCGCAACTAAGTCGCGGGAGGGGTTAGGGGTCCTATCCCAGGGTTTGATAGTAGTTATCAAACCCTCTGACGTAATGATACTTGATAGATCGAAATGCTCCTTGACATGTGATATAGTGTGACCAATCAGTGAATGACAATCTATGTATGAGGTATATAATGCTGTCTGTGTACATACCTAAGCATATTAATTTGGTTTTTAAAGCCTATTAGAGGTCCCATAGAGTGCTTTAGAATAAAGGAAATAAATATAAAACTTGTTTTTAAAGTTTAAAAAACGCAATCTCCTTATGCCATCCTGTTTACCGGGGGGGGGGGGGGGGGGGGGGGGGATAGATTCATACCAAAAGCATCAAGTTGTCATGATTCATGACCCCAAGTTATTCCATTAACCTGTCATTAATGAATGAAATACAATACTTGGAATCCAGTCTCCATACATTACATGCTGTTGCTATGTTGTAAAAGCCTCAGACAAGCTTTCAAGTTGTTAAGAATAACCTTTGTTTATAAAGTATGCATACAATTTGGAGTTAGTATTAAAGGTACTATGTCCCATTTGCAGGCCAAAAAATGAAAAGGTTAAATTTCAACGGCATTTGAAAGATAATACTAATTTAGAACTTCCCTTAAAAAAGGGGGGCTTGAAAATGTCTTTAAGTGGGAAAATAACGACTATTAGTTGTCAAATCGACTCAGGAGCTATAGAGCCAATAAGTAATAGTCTTGATTTTCAGACCATTGTACCGAATGGTCGTACGTTTAATGCTGTGCAAAGAGTCAATCAGTTTAATCTTGGCCATCACAAGAAGTGGGTTACTGATGTAGATAAATGCTCATGTACCCTTTACAGCTCATGTTATGTACATGTATGTTATTACCAAAGAAAAAAAAAGCCTGTCAGTCACTCAATAGTGTTTGACAGTGAAGTCTAGCAAGTAAACGGGTTTCCTTGCATAATTTGAATATTAGGACACTGCTAACGTTTAAATTTCACAGATAGGACATACATGACATATTCATAATTCCTGCAAAGTTCTACAGAATTCGATGTTGGCTGCAAAAGGGACATAGTATCTTTAATGGGCCTACCGGTATTGAAATCAATCAAACACATTTTGCATCTCTGTGACAAATCTTTCTTTCATCCTGACTTTACCATGAAATTCATCAAATTTCCATTTTCTCTATTGAGTGAACACCCTACACAAACATTGCATTTACATTGCAAAAACTAGTGTGTTTTACTGTAGTTATTTACGAAAACCATAAAAACCATAAAAAGTAAAACTCTATTTTAAAAATAAATAAATATTTGATGAGGATTATTGATCCAAAAACATTTTCACATTCAACATAAAAAAAGTATATACAGACATAATCTATATCCATGTAACAATGTGTATCAAAGAAGAAATCAAATGGATCTACATGTATAGTATATAGAGTTCGGTAGATAGAATAGAAAACAACACCAATTATTAAATTTTCTGTCCAGAGCAAATAGGAGACGTCCTTGAGAGAAACATGTCACACAGTTGCCAGGTTGTGTTTGATTGATTGATGATTACTACATGTAAATCAAATATTCACAACTTTCTTCTCTTTTATTGGAATTTCAAATAATTCAAACCAATATAATAGCAGTGTGAGTGTGAGCAATATCATTAAAAGTGCATGTAACATTGAATAGTTTTGTTAATCAATTCAATTCAAGTTTATTTCCCCATTTGGTAAGAAACAAGAAATACAATAAACATGTAACAAAGATTCAAATGAAACATGTACTACTGGTACAGTGCTACTCATAATGTGGTGGGATAACAAAGCTAGGCTAACAGAGTAACAGACCTATCAAAGTCATTCCCAGACTACATGTAAATAAAAAATTATAATGAAGTATCGTGTAGCACAAGGCATGTTTGAATTAAGTCTGATTTATGGAGTCAAATGGTGATCTACCCCGGCCACTTTCAGACTACCCTCATTCACTGTATAGCTGTACAACAAATGAAGAGTTTAACTTTAATTCCAAAAGGAGCTAAATCTATTTTTGTCACTTCTGAGAAAAAAGAAAACTGTTCACCAGATTTTGTACAGAAGTCTATGGAAAAGTGATATTAGAAGGTGCATTTTCTCATAGTTGCTCCCACAATTTAAGTAAATGATTTTGTTGAAAGAAGGGTACTTGTTAGAGAACAATGTTCTTATATCATTTACCCAATTTTCATCAAAAGTGGATTTAGCTCCTTTTGTAATTAAACCCTTCAAATACATGTACATGTAGGACAACACCTGTACATTTTTTTTCAGTCTGAACAAAGAGTAAAGAAACGTCATATAAATTATACGGTAATGAAGTACTGTATGTTGTAGCACAAGGCATGTTTGAGCATTGTTACGAATCAAAACTTGATGAAAGAATCAGGGGGGTGTTTCACAAAGACTAAGATCGACTTAACTACTAGTATGACAGGCCGTTCATGCCACTGTTTGCTCTCACCATTATGCTCTTTAGATAATATTTTTTACTTCAATAATCAATTATCAAAAAAAGTAAATTCTGTAGATTTGTAACTAATGCCATTATTAAAATGGTGAGAGAAAACAGTGGCATGAACAGCCTGCCATAGCTTAGTCCAACTTAAAGTTGATCTTAGTCTAAATGTGAAACACCTCCAGGGTGCGTTTCACAAAACTTGTCATCAATGACAAATGACAGTTTTTGTTATAAGCTACTGAAATCCTAGCTTCTGATTGGTTATCATCAGACTTGTCACTGATTTTTGTCATTTGTCATTGAGACAAGGCTTTGTGAAACAGGTCCCAGGTCCTGCTCTTGTCTGAATATCTTTTTGTATGCAAATTACTGGGTTGGGCTTATCATGCATGCGCACTGATGATTGGCCACTGCCAGCTATCATGTTTCTTCAAGATAAGTTAATTTATGCAACATATTTTTTAAAGATGTTGTTTTCTAATCTATTCGCTCTTTTGGCTGTATAATAATTCTTTATATTTCTACAAGTTTTGTATCAGCTTTCTTTAGTTTGGAGTAGTGACAAACAATTATTTGTATTGAGGCACTTAACAATGACGTTCATGCATTGAATTTGGTGAATACAGTGTATAACAAAAATAAACTATCGTATGTTTTCCATGGTGACCTGGTCCAAACCCCCAAATCAATACAGTACCACCCAGAAGTAAAGTAGATTCCATGTACAATAGTAGGCTACACATGTATGTATCTACATGAACTTGAAGGCTTTTAATGTTTTTCAATCTTTAATGCCGGTCCGAACTCGACCTGTTCTCCTTATTGTATTTTTCCTACTCTTTATATAAATGTACAGTATGTAATGAAATTTTAAATGCTTTATTTTTAAATATTTTTTAAAATTTTCACTTTAAACTTGAATGATGTACATGTACATGTTCAGTTTTTTTTCTTTCTTTCTAGTAAAAATAAATAAATACCGGTATATAAAAAGTATAAATAAAAGAAATATTTGCCCCACAAATTTCCTAGCGATGTTCTTTATCCTTCGTTATTCTATTGTGCACGTGACTGTGCAACTAGTACCGTGCAGTATGTACACATCAAATGTACAGGATCATATTGTATACAATGAGTACCATCACAATCATATGATAGAAAACATCTGCATGTACTTTTATGGTAATAGCTTGTTCCAGATGAGAGTACCAGTAGAATCTTGGGTATTTGATAACAACAAACTTTTATTACAAGGCAATATGTTTTCATGCAGAGATACTGTAGTAGTCCATGTCCATTAATTCACTTTTACTGAATATTTGTACCCACCATTTCATAAAAGTAATCTGTCATTTTTGGTATGCTGGAAGTTGAAAGAAAATCAGTCAAAGTGTAATAACTTGATAGCTCATAGTACCTGTACATGTAGACAGTGCATTAGTCTCATGCACAGTACACTTTACTATACATGTACCTTTGCCGTACTTAAATCTATATTGCATTTAAAATAACAATATGAATACCAGGTGCTGATGAAACTATCATTATTCATTTAGTCACCAACGGTTGTGAATTCTATGATACACAGGTACATGTAGAGCACGGGTGGCCAACCCGCGGCCCGCGAGCTTTTCTAGTACGGCCCGCGGAGCATTGAAGAAGTGATAATAAAAATAGCTCATAAATGAAATGCGGCCCGCATAGCAGCGATGAAATAGGGTAAAACATTTACAAACAGCTATCTATATTTCCATAATTTGTTCCCATCATTCAAAACATATTTAATCGTTACGTGGTTGATACAAAACTCCTAAAATTACCTCGACATTAACCCCCCCCCCCCCCAGGGGGGGGGGGGGGGGTATTCACATATCACATACGGGGGTGTGCCGCTCTAATGGGTGACTTTGTCACAAACAATTCTAAACATGGGTCCCACTCCTAACAAAAATACCATTAAAAGTGGGTCCGTTTCTTCAAAATTTTCGAAATTTTCGGGCGTTGCCATGCAAATACCCCCCCCCCCCAAAAAAAACACCTGAAAATTGTGGAAAATGGGTCTTTTTCAAGAAAAATGACCCCTAATAATGGGTAGGGGTTTCGATCGAGGCTTGAGCGGCACACCCCCGTCCAAGCCAAATCAGAGTACCCCCCCCCCCCCTCCGGGTATTAAAATCACTCGCCGTTTTAATTTCAGTTTGTACATTATAGACAAATTAATGTTCTGAATCAAGCAATATGTTTGAAATGCCATACCTGTCTTGAAACTTGCAGCCCTTTTCTCCCGCCTTTTTTCCCCACTTATTTTGTTGTTTGCTTGTTTGTTTTTGCAAAATTGCAGGTGTGTACACGTATTGCATGAGTGTTGTTATGTTGTTTTTTTTTTGGGGGGGGGGGGGGGGGGAGAAGACTACCTATGGCCCGCCAAGTTATGCCAATCGTTAGCTATGGCCCGCGAGCTTTAAAAGGTTGGCCACCCGTGATGTAGAGGTATTCTTTTCAAGAGGGCAAACAAAAGGTATTCTTGAAGCACCTCGACAGCTTCATCACTTTGGCACTAAATATTGTGAAATGCTCGAAGTGGAACTCCTCCATGGTTTTAAAAAGATCTGTGAATGTTTGGGTTTATTTGTACCGGGTGCCAACTACATACCAACTGGTGTATTGTCAGTAGAGCATGTAGTGTACAGTTAATAATAATAATAGGGTTGTTTATACAGGGCGTATCATAATAAAGGATATTGAAGTTTAATGACGATTTATATGAAAACTACTGATTTCATAATCAAGCATTTTATGCCAAGTTTGATAACATTTCCTTCTTAGACACATAATCCACTCATTGTTCAGCATTTCAATATGTCTGGGCTGACACAAGCACTAATCTTTATAATTTATCTGTGAATGCTAACTTGTCACAGTGCACCTTTCACATGGTGGACAGCAATGCTTTGTTATTCAGTCAACTGTGACAGTAGTAGTATGATCGGGGTGTCATTAAAAAGAGGACATTCTGTCCTTTACAACAGACATAAAATGCTTGATTATGAAATCAGTAGTTTTCATATAAATCGTCATTAAACTTCAATATCCTTTATTATGATACGCCCTGTATAGCGCCGGTATCCGTCAGGCTCCGACGCTCATGGCGCTTAAAGGCCAACTGCACTACTTGTAGCTACTTGCGTTCTCTATATAACAAACAATGCCTAATCGGTGACCATTGGTCCCCCATGATCCTCTTTTACTTATGTTAACTGAGAGCTGAGTTGATGAGATAACCACCTGTCCAGTGACCTTGCAGGGTGGTCTAATCCCTCCTGTAAACTATGGCAGATAAGCTTTAAAGGTAATACAAAGTTTTGGTATAGGGTCATGAATTTGGTTCAAATCAACATATTGGAAGCATATGCGATCCTACAATATTCAGTGATCGTTGTCGCGGTTGAAATCGAGTCTAAAGTTATGAAATAATGATGTTGTATAGCTCCCTCTCAAGGTCAAGATATTAATTTAGCTATAAAACGATGTTTGTTGACTAAAATCGACCGATTAGCTATTCCCGTTTAGGAATTATGTATCACAACTACATATTCTGAGATTTTCATGGTCGCAGCTACCATTGTACGGTCATAGGCGCTATTTGAAATTTATCAGAATTTACCGGGAGCACCGGTAATTTTTTTCAATTTTTTTTTTACGGACTAAATTTTCTAGTGATTATAATACATTCACAGGGGCATCCAAATATATCAAAATTGTAAAGAATCACTATCCACCCAATTTTCAAAATTTCCCAAAACTTTGTATTACCTTTAACACATATTACCCTGCGGGTTGTGGCCAACTGTAGGTATATTCATACCCCTTGTAAGTTGGATATTATGATGTTTTTTGTGACACAAGAATAAAAGGTGGACTGATTGAATTACATGTAGGATCTTTTTTGAATACTTTTAAAGGTAAAGACCAGTACTGGAAACGCCCCAATTTCAAAAAATGAAATGGAAGCTCTTATTACCAATCATGTGAAAGAATATATGTTTTGACTAATACATGATGATAAAAATTTTGCCGGGAAACCGCCTACTAATTGATATATTTGGTAAATTAGTTTATCTATTGGTATGTGAGAGATAAACGCACGTGTCGCGCACGTGTGCGTAGTCCCATATACATCTTTCTGTGTACAGTGCTTGTAACTTTACCAAGACTGGGCCAAATTTCTTATCATTTTGATGATTCCAGAATCTTGCAGTACACACCAAAACCTATATGCTAGATGATCAACCTTTTCTGATTGATTCCACAACTTTTCTTTCACAATGCAATCGCATGACCACCACTGGTCTTTACCTTTAATATCATGAATCATAATCAATTTTTCACATGTACTTTAAAATGACAAAACTTGGTATTACTATTAGGGGTATAAATAATGTAGTTGTTAGCCCACTGTACATGTGTAATACAGACTATCTGTAGGATAGGAGGCGGGATAGCTCAGTCGGTAGAGCAGTGGTCTCGTAATCCGGTGACCCGGGTTAGAAACCAAGTCGATGCACTAGTGCCCTTTGGTAAGGCATTAATCCTCATTACTAGGTCCCTTGGAGAGGACCTAAAGCCGTCGGCCGTCTGGTTGCTTACTAACAAGCATTCATGCTTTCTTAGCAGTCAGGTAAAATAACCACCACATGACCACTATGTTTGACCAATCTCATGATAAAGATACTATACATGTGCATGTATATTGCATGAGTCTTTCTTGCTTTCTATCCCACAGGTTCGTAATCGCTACACATCCGGTGATTACGCCGGAGCCGAAGAAGCATCCCGATCCGCTAAGAACTGGTCCTTAGCTGGTCTCATCACAGGGATCGTCCTTGAAGTCCTGGGTGTCATACTCATAATAGTGTATTACGTAGTCATCATATCTTACTACACGGCTGCTGTCAACGACGCGTTCGACAACTACGGCTACTAGACCATGTTTACACACGACCCCACCTGCCTACAACAACCCTTGGAATAATAGAGGAATAACGTGTTAATGTAGAATATAGATATAACGGAAGGAGCTACGTGCGCATCACAACACCTGCCCCTACCCCAATTCCCCACTGCATGTGTACAGGTATATTGTATGAAGGAGTCATGAGTCTTTCTTGCTTTCTATCCGACAGGTTCGTAATCGCTACACATCCGGTGATTACGCCGGGGCCGAAGAAGCGTCCCGATCCGCTAAGAACTGGTCCTTAGCTGGTCTCATCACAGGCATCGTGCTTGAAGTCCTCGGTGTCATACTCATAATAGTATACTACGTAGTCATCATATCTGTCGCCACGTCTAACATCTACTATTAGACCATGTTTACACACAAACCCGCCTACCCGCATCACAACACCTGCCCCTACCCCATTCCCCCACTGTGTACAGGTATATCGATGACGGAGTCATCAGTCTTTCTTCCTTTCTACCCTACAGGTTCGTAATCGCCACACATCCGGTGATTACGCAGGAGCGGAAGAGGCATCTCAATCCGCTAAGAAGTGGTCCTTAGCTGGTCTCATCACAGGGATCGTGCTTAATGTACTGTGGGTCATACTCATAATAGTATACTATGTAGTCCTCGTATCGTCCGCAAGTACTGTCTACGGCTATTAGACCATGTTTACACACGACCCCACCTACCTACAACAACCCTTGGAATAAGCGATGAATAAGGCATTAATGGGCAGGTCCAAGCTATTTGGATTGTGACACGTGTACGGGACATTCAGAGACTTTAAAGGGACTTAGTAACATTGTTGAAGGTTGATGAAAAAAAATTGCTTAATTTTTGTATAAAATGTTACTTACTATATTCCTTCTACTGGACTAACCGTCTGACATGCAAAAAATCCTGAAAAAATTCTCTAACCATGAAGATATCTATGGTTTTCTTTGAAAGCGTCGATGTACGACACCCTCTAACAGTGATTAACAGTAAATTCTCCCAACCATTTTTGAATTTTCCCAACCGTTTTTCCATGAAAAAAAGACATAAAACAGGCTATAAAATTCTGTCAACACTTAAATGTCTGGAATGGAATGTAGAGCCATTTTATTGCTTTGTGAGATTTCCATTCATCTAAAATGTCATTAAACTGTAATAATATAGTTGGGAGAATTAAGGAATCAATCAGATCAGTTTTTCCCAATTTGTACCATTTATAATGGTCAGTTTTCACTCAAATTTTCGGATTACCGTATCTGTAATTGTACATCTAGCATTGAAGTCACTACCTTAGCACCACTATCTCTCATCTGAACAATGTTACCAAGTCCCTTTAAACAAGAAATAACAACAGATGAAACTATTTACTTTTGGTATGAGTCTGTGGCTATTATGGGCTAGTTCATGTGTGGAATGTTTGAGTTCTGACCAATTCTTTAATTAATTTTTAATGTAATTAATGTGCTGCGTGACGTACGGGACGCTGCGTGCGCATCACAACAAATGCCCCTTACCCCTTTCCCTACTGGAACAGGGGGTTCCTGTATTAAGCCTATGGGGTTTAGAGAATTCAGAAGGCGAAGGGTTAAGGTTCATTCCAGGCAATGTCCCATGTACAATATGTCATCTTTTCCATTTACATACTTGTGTTTTATCCACTCAAAGAATTCTCTAGTTTGATTGAATGATTGAATGACACCAGAAACAACCATTAGTTAATGCTCCTATTGATGTTTTTTTTAAATATTATTGGGTGAATTAAAAGGATAAAAGTCATGTTTTTTATGTGACACATTACACAGATTCGCCGACAAGCGTGTGTACTTCTCTGTGTGTTTGATACAGGAACTTGAAGTTCACACACGTTATATGTCGTTTTATATTGCCATTGTTACTTTGTTCATGTTTAGTATGAAAGAGGCTGTATTGAGACCAGTAGCTGCATTTAATTTTTCATGTTTTATCCCCCTTCTTTGTCATCTTTTTCATCTTTTTCATATTTGTCTATTTGCCTAAACCTTCTGAAATATGTTGACCCTCTTGCGACAATTATTCCACATTTTGGGCTTTCGCTCAATAACTTTTGATACCAGATACATGAATAGATTAGAAACGGCAACAAAAAAGTGCACACACTGCATCCATTTTTGTTTCATGACTATTGCCTTTGATGCTAGAAATTACAAAAATGAAAATAAGTTTTAAAATCCTTGCATTGGCAACATATTCAGAGATTAATAATCAGTGTTTTTCAATGAAAACTGGCAATTAAAAAAAACTTTTTGACAACATTCTCGCCCATGTATATTGTTTGTAAATTCTTCATTTTTTAAATCAAGATATGTATGCATCTCTGTTGTACTTGTAGCCAGGCATTTTTCTTTCTCTGACTTCCGGTGTCTGTTTGTGGTTTTAATAACTCTTCATACGATGAGATGATTATAATTCTTGCCATCAGATTGTTCAGTTAATTTCCCTTCTCAGTCGCTTTTGACTTTTTTTTCTCACTCTCTCTCTCTTCATATATCCCTCTAAATTTCAGTCTCTATCTCTCTCTCTATCCTCCCTCTCTTGTTCTGTTTGTCTGTCTGTCTGTCTATCTCTCTCTATCACCCTCTCTCTCTCTCTCTATCACCATCTCTCTCTCTCTATCACCATCTCTCTCTCTCTCCATCACCATCTCTCTCTCTCTATCTCTCTCTATCTCTCTCTATTACCATCTCTCTCTCTCTATCACCATCTCTCTCTTTTTATCACCATCTCTCTCTCTCTCTCTATCACCATCTCTCTCTATCTCTCTCTATTACCCCCTCTCTCTCTCTCTCTCTCTCTCTCTCACACCCTCTCTCTCACCCCCTCTCTCTCTTAACCCTATCCTTCCTGTTTCTCCCATCATCTTTCAGTTTCACAAGTCATACCTCCTATATATCTCTTGTTATCATCGTCTTCTCGTACATTTATCGCTTCCTCTCTTCATTTTTTAATTTGTTTATTGGCTGATTTGATACAGTGTAGCGTTTAATAGCCACAAAAAAAAGACAATTGGTGTAGTTTTCCATGCCAAGAATAAGAAAAATGACTATGGTACTTGAAGTCAATTTGTTTAATTTTTATATTAATATGCGCATTCTTGCATAGGAGTCAGTGACACGTGTTAGTGGAGACAGTAGTACTATAGAATGTATATCGAGATGCTTTATTAAATGTAAATAAAAGAAATGCTAACAACTCGTTCAAATAAATGAGAAAAAAAAATAATACATGTATATGCTTGCTGTATAGTGGCTCTAAACTTACAGGTATATTAATCTCTATAACCATACTTAAATATTACCTAGTATGTACAATTTTGTTATGATGTGTGTAGGATATAATCAGAGACATTGAATGTACAGTGTATGTACATGTATGTACGTACAGGACGTGTTATATTATTACCCCAAAAACAAGATTTTATAATATTATAATTTATAGATAAATGGGTTCCCCTCTCCCCTCCGTTATTCAAAAATATTCCAAGTTCATTCTTTTTAATGTTTATTTATAAATACAATATATTTTGAAAGTTATTCAGAGTAGAATTTACGGGATATAACTTGATATTAAAATAGGAAAACATTTTTTTTTGTAATTTTATTTTTTTTTTTTTTTTCTATTTACAGAAAACAATCATTTATTATACATACTATTATTACCATTTTTTTTTTTTTTTTTTTTTTTTTTTTGGGGGGGGGGGGCAGTGTTTAGCCTGGAAACCAAACAGTTTTTAACACCATGGAACCTACAATGTATCAGAAAGAAAAGATAGTGAAAATGTTTAATTATTGCAGACCAATTAGTGTCACTATTAAAAAGGTTACGGTATGCAAATACATTGTACATTTTATGATCATACCATACTAAATCGGTTTTTTGTGTGGGTGTGCATACATTTGTGCAAACAATAACATACCCAAATGTATATGAAAAGTTAAATATTCACAGTTCTACGCAATGAATATTTGTGATTGACCATTATAGTCTAATTTATTCTTTACAACATAAAGACTCTCTTTTGGTACATGCAATTATAATTTTAGATCAAAATAATAGGAGATGGAGTGAAATGTACATTTGTTACTTTGTGGACACTTTCATCCTGATTTCATGTCTGCCTTCTGAAATATTAACAGTCTGTGACAATGTATCACTCATACTGCCACTCCCACACTTTCTTTAATATAAATGCTTTAAAAAATATATAATTTACAGTATGTGTACTGTATGTTCTTGTCCTAAAACTAACACTTGAATGGGACATGGCAGTGTAAGGTACAGTATTTTGTTCTTTAACTCTTATCCCTGCAGTGCCAAGCCCCAAATCCCTGCAGTGCCAAGTTAATAATGAGATGATCGGATTAACGCGATGGTACTATCAATAGCGCGTGCAAACACTAGGCACAGTCAAATGGGCATGAACAATAACTGCTATTACATTTGCGTGCAATCATGCAAGAAGCAGAGGAACAATAGCTTGCTAGTGTACATGGCACCTTAACAATAGCGTGCATGCAGCCTTATGGCAGGCTATGAGTTAAAATGGATGTTTGCACTTTGCACTGTATTATTATGTGAATTTTAGAGTACTGCCATAAATTTTCCATTTGCAGTGGGTTCCAGTACAAACACTTACATGCATAACTCAGAAAGCAATTTTTAGCCATGATGCAGGCTGTGCTAATGTGCTTGTGTTTTATAAGGGTTGTTATTCATTCTGGATGGGTTGTTAGAATGCAATAATGTAGTTAGTACTACAGGAAGAGGAACCTTGACTAAAATATCTTGTGAAATATTATTTGTGATGCATGTTTGTAAAGAAGATGGCGCAACTCAAAAAATGAGGCTGATGGTTTTTTTTTTTTTTTTGGGGGGGGGGGCACTCTTTCCCCTTTGGGTCTAATACAACACTGACATTTTAAAGGCTGAAAATTATTGTTTTTATCATTGATACAGTCCTTTCAATATGTATGGCTTTAAGTTCTATCATAATACCCCTACAGCTTAAGAATTTAGATTTATTCTTTAGATGTCATTATACTGTTAATGAATTAGGCTTATCTACCTATGACTGATCTGTGGATAATTTGTGTGAAAATGATCATCCTACTTAGCATATAAGTGTATTCTGATGTATACAATTTTGGCATATTTTTTGTAACGGGTCAATTCCAATTGCTATGGAATGACATTTTCTATTTTGAATACAAAATATTATAGACCCAAACAAACAAAAAACCTATTAATGATACCTGATGCAATGTATATTGAATTAATAGTATGAGGTACTTGAACAGCATTTAGGCTTCCTCGTCAATCATTAATTCATCAAATCTATGAAATAATGAATTTGATATAGGTTTGTTTTTATGATATGACATAGAGGGTTATTTGTTGGAAATTCTGTAACGAAGCTATTTCAACTTCAATGTTTCATTAAACCAATGAATGTTTGATCGGCACTAAACTGTGTTATGAATGTACCTCATGTTAGTTTATATGCATTTCATTCATTTTTAGATTTTTATCAAAATGTCTATAATTATATACAGCGTAATGTATATTTGTTTCAAATTGAAAATTCTTTGAAAATGTCATTCCGTAATGGTTGGGATTGACCAGCACTCAAGGAGGCTTAAATGAGGTATTTCTGACATAGCAACTTGTGTTCCTTCACAATGAATGTAATCAATGTGAAGCCCATAGTCAATTCAAAGAAAAAGAAATAGGCATGTACATGAACCTTTCCAACATGGAAAGAAATTATTAAATGCATTTCCTATCACTGTTTGAGAGCTTGCATTTTAAGAACTCATATCTGAATCTACACTGTGCATGCGAGGGTCTGCCATTGAAAAAAAATGGTGTGAAAGTTTGTTGACCTTTCAATAATAATGAGGCATGACCATAACAACAAATGGAAAAAAAAATTGTATTGAAGCTACACAGATGTAGTCATGCGTCATTGTGGTAAAATCCCAATGGAAATATATTTTGTTCAAATTATACATGACGATTTATACTACTTACCTAAATATGTCTTTCTTTATCTTCAAAATGTAGATACAGACGTCATGCCTTTTGTAAACTCGGGCTAATTGATATATTTTACAGATTCTTACTTTACATATGTGCCTGACTGACTCTATGCTGTTTTGATGATTTTCCTTGAATAACTTCCATTTTGAAAGTTAATCTGTACTTCCATGGTTTAACTAACAACATTTGACAGTTACAATAGTAGTACACTTGTTAATGAATAATGTTATCATTCCCTCTGTATCAAAATGTGAAGCAAATATAGCACCAATAAAGAAAACACGTGTTTTAGTTTAATTACTTTTTTTCCCCCTCTCTTTCTTTTGATGTCATTCCTGCATGCGATTCTGCATTTAAAAAAAAGAAGGATTTCTAGCTTAAGAAAGGAAGATACAGATCGGGGCCCCGTTTCATAAAACTTGTTATCAGTAAAAAGTTACAATGACTGTTATAAGCTACTGAAATTGCGGCATTTGATTGGCTGATGAGAGCAAATTTGTCGTAGAAATTTAGCAATTGTTATAATATTTATAACGAGTTTTATGAAACGGGGGCACAGTTGTGAGTGATTGGTCCCATTGCCTAAATCGGTATACGTATGGCTATCCCCTTGCCCGATAAATGTCTGATTAGCCAGAAGGGAGTTTAATAATAGTATATGAGTTGATGCCCTTCTGTATAGGACCAGTGGATCTGAGATTATATTATTTAAAAAAAAACTATGATTTTAGAAGAGTACGAATTTACAAATAGTACACACAAACAAAGTGAAAGGCGTAAATATTCTGAAAAAGAATGAAACGCCGATAATACCAAACAACAACAAATCGATACTAATTATATCCCTACACTCAAGGCCATGACTGATTTCAGTCGCCTTCATAAAGATTAGTCTATCTGAAACAAGTGAGTGGCCGGACCCCCCCCCCCCCCCTCTCCCAATGTGGAGAAGGGGGGGGGGGGGGGGGTAATCCAGCTTCAGTTCCTCCCCAACCACCAAAGGAAATGAAGATAACAAAAAGTACATGTAAACTACAACCACATTTTATTTCATTTCTCTTTTTATTTTAAAAATAATACATGTAATTATATACGTCATGTCTAGTCTCGATAACAAGCAATCGTGGCAGCTAGAGAACATAACTAATAATCTGACAATGTTGGTACATAAATAACCCACAATGTAGTGTAATGTAAAATATACACCCAAAAAGGCATCGAAGAACGCTTTTATATTAAAAGGGAGCACTTTTTAGTGATGGCAACATTTATTACGCTTCCTGCAATGATTATATCTAATATCTATAGGAAGACAATTTTCTTAAGAGAAAATATAAATGTTGAAGTTTTTTAAGTACAGGGCAATTAGGAGGGGTGCTTTAAATTGGAGTTTGCAAAAAAAAAATATTGTTCACAGAATTATGTTCTTCCCATTTTTCTGCTTCTCTTTAAACTAATAAATATCAGGATGGACTTCCTCTTTCAGAAGGGAAAAACAAAATCTTGCTAAATCATTCAACCCTATTGAAAACCAAACTGAAGATCACAGCATGCATGCACGTCGCTGTTGGCGAAGTGACGGTAGTGAAAAAAAATTGCATTCACTTTGCGTTACGATTTTCCTCACATTCAATGCTTTGCAACTGTACTTTGGATAATTTTAAAGAAAAAAAAAATCCATTCTTTTGCTTTGTAAAGCTTCATCAGCAGTCCTTGACAATACCAAATACAAGGACCATATTGTTCCTCTGTGGAGGAGCCACCGTTAGCACGGGTTCAAGGTACGTACACCATCTTGTGAACAGAAGAGCAAAAAATCAATATTAACACTTATAACAGCGAGACTGAAAGGCCATTGACGTCACAAAATATCCACACACAAAATGGATTTGTAAAATGGATAAGACAAATAAATGAATATTGGTACTCACGTACACATTGAACTCTATGCTCCTTTGTAGAAATTAAAGTAATGAAGTGAACGTTTGAGTTGTATTGGAATCATTTGTGTTTGTACGTCTTCTATTAAAATATGATGATTAAGGAATACTTAATAATTATATACAGTGATGTTCGATTATGTTTTTCAGAGATTATTTAGGTCCACTATTCTACCTTGTATTGGGCATCAAATTGGCAAGTTGCTGATGTCATTATGTCACCTGTGCTTCTTTCCCCCTTATTTCTAGGCTCTCGACCACTTTACCCCCTACCTCTTTCTCTCTCTCTCTCTCCCTCTCTCGCTTTCACTCTCTTTCTCCCTCTCCCTTTATCATTCCCTCTCTCTCTTTCTTTCTCCCTCTCTCCCCCTCTCTCTCTCTCTCTCTCTCTCTCTCTCTCTTTCTCTGCCCTCTCTCCCCTTTCCAATGGCCTTATCTCTTCCCCCTTTCTCTCTCTTCCCTATCAACCCCCCCCCCCCCCATCTGTGTACCTCTCCCTCTGTATCTATTCCCCTCTCTCGGTACATTAAGCTATTTTGAATATAATGTGCATTAATGAATTCATGTTAATCATCATCATCCAAACTTTAAAAAATATGTCAATCTGAATTTTATATAGGCCTATATCTTACCCATGAATGAAGTTGGATTATTTTTGTCCTTTTTACCCCTTTTTACGAAATGATTGTATGAGTATAGTATGATTTATTCTTGATATATCAAGTTCATATAAGTTCTCAGAAGTGTATTGACCAATCTACACAGTCACATTTTAAAGAGATTGATCAATAAATTGGAGTCATTCCACCGAATGTGGAATATTCGCTACGCACCCCATAAGGTGAGAGAGAAAAGACGTGCCCAGAATTTGATATGCCTATAACAAAATTAAGTGAAAACATTAAAAAAAAAGAAGTATATTTGAGTCTAGCTTAGTTTCCATTCTTCCTGCAGTATAGTGCCAAGTGGTTCAGTGTGCAATCAAAATCGGGAAACGAATGACTAACCTTGTTTGTTGAGTGGGATGGTCGTTCCCATTCCACATAGTCCACCACTCTCACCCCCCTCTCACCCCCCCCCCCCCCCCCGCCCCCCTCCTCGGTCCATAATATGGCCTATTTAATTTTGATCTCCACCACACCAACGCAATATGCAACATCCCCCTACTGTGTTGCTGCCAGCCGAAGATGGCGTTATCATTAAATTAGGACGCCCGGCGAAAAAAAAATGGCTGGACTGGTGAGGGAGTCAGCTCAAAGAGATTCGATCATAACATCTGTTCCTTGATAACGCCATCTTCGGCGGCTTGAATCAATACTAGTTGGGAATATAATATGAAGAACCGGCCAGATATTGGACTATTCCCCTCCCCTTCTCTCTCTCTCTCTCTCCACTCTCTCTCTCTCTGTCTCTCTCTCCTCTCTCCTAGCTCTCTCTCTCTCTCTCTCTCTCCGTCTATTTACCTTTCCCTCTTTATGTATTCCCCCCTCTGTACACTAAACTATTTCGAATATAATTTGCATAAATAAAATAATGTAAATCGTCGGCACCCCATAAGATGAGAGAGAAAAAAGGTGTTCACAATTTGATATGCCCGTGTGGAAGGCTGTTCCCTTTCTTCTACCCATCCATTCTACTTGCAGAAGTGAAAAGTGGTCCAGTGTGCAGTCAAAATAATTATCATAACAATTTAGACACGAATGTCTAATCTTGTTTGTTGAGTGGGTTGGTTGTTCCAAAATTCCACAGTTGAATTTCAGTAGATGTAAATTCGCCCTGTATTTTTGTGTGTGGATGATAAGCGCCCCCTAATGGTAAGATAATACGCTCAACGAAGAAAGATCGCAATTTGTTTAAGGTAGATAGTGACTGTGTGTATACGTAGCTAGCTCAGCTTCGTTTAGAAGATTGGAGGATCTATTGCAGGACTTATTATGAACGAATATATAACTAAATAAACAACTAAATAGATAAATAAAATACCGAAACATATATAGTAATAATACATGTACATTATTAATGAGTACTTTGGAAAAATCTGTTCTAGTGCATGGGGTGTACTATACGATGAACTTTGTTTAAAGTGCACATAAACTGAAGGCGTTGTTCATGCTTTTATATTACGTAAGGCAAGCAAAACCTTCTTTGAGTACATACATAACGGATTTAGTTTTACATGCTTTTAATCTTAAAATAGAGATAGATATTATTTTATTACTCAAAATGAATTTGCAAGCCCAAAATCGATTTGATTATGACGATTGCATTTTGGTGTATTTATAATTTTGTATGAGTATGAGTATGATAATAGGGATTCGTATTCGATATATAATATTTTAGAGAAAAATGACTCACAGACTAAAAACAAATGCACATTTGAAAGTACAAGATATGAGCTTTCCTGCAAATTTACTTAGTTATATCTGAAACAAATATTATATGATGTTCCAATGTTTTGATAAATTATTTGTGAAATCATGTTATTGTTGCCGGCATATTGAATAAACGCTATGGAGGCAAAGAAAAAGAAAAAGATAAGTAATACATAAATGGTAATAAATACAAACTAGCTTGAGTCACACATGATTGGCAATACATTTTATGGGTTTTGTTGGGTTTACATTAAGACACTGTTTGTGTTACGTATATAAATTGTTAAAAAGTAAATGATACATTATGTGCTCGGCTATATCTAAACCTCGTGATTTTAGGTACCATCAATATGCATCGTGTGAGCTCATAATTATTATCTAAAGTAGGCCTACTTAAAAGCCTTTATTTAGTGACATTACAATCGAACTATTGACCAATAAAACTAATTACTAACAATAGAGTGACCAGCCAGTGTCACTTATAAGGTCTCAATATAATGTTCATCTGACCGTAATTAAATGCAATCACAAAATAAAAGATAAATACTGAGAGCAAACAAATATATTTCTCGTCATAATTATGAGCGATGGCTTATATAAACATGTCCGTCAATGGGAGAACAACATCAGCCCAAACCCAAAATGGACTATTGCACTTTATACAGACCCTGAACGGAATGTCCTTGTATATACGGTGTATCCACTGGTGTACCAGTGGTGGTAGGGGCGAGGGGAGGGCACATTGCCCCCACTTTTTCAAGTACCCCCTTTTACATAGGAAATGTGCCCCTTTAACTTTGAAAGAAGTGCCCCTTTTTACTTTTGATAACTACCCTTTTTTAACTCGGATAAGCGCACTTTATATTTTCACATTTGCCCCTCTCCTTTTTAATAAGTGGCCCTTTTCCTTATGATAAGTGCCTCCATTTAAAAAAGAGCCCCTTTCCCTTCTCATAAGTGCCCCTTTTCATCTATGAAAATAGTTCCTTATCATTCTCATTAGTACCCCTTTTCATCTCTTGTAAATGACCCTATTCAATTCTGAGAGATACTCATTTTACTTTAAAAAGTGCCCCTTCCCCTCCTGATAAGTGCTTTTTTCATCTTATATAGATGCCCCTTTTATTTTGACACGTCCCCCTTGTCCTTCCTAATAAATGCTCTTTTTCCTTCTTATAAGTGCCCCTTTCCCTTATGATAAGTGCCCCTATTTACAAAAGAGCCCATTTCCCTTCTCATAAATGCCCCTTTTCATCTATAAAAAATAATTATTTTTCATTCTTAAAAGTGCCCCTTTTCATCTCTTGTAAATGACTCTATTCAATTCTGAGAGATACTCGTTTTACTTTGACAAGTGCCCCTCCCCCTCCTGATAAGTGATATTTTAATCTTATATAGATGCCCCTTTTATTTCAAAACGTCCCCCTTGTCCTTCCTAATAAATGCTCTTTTTCCTTCTTATAAGTGCCCCTTCCCTTTCTCATAATGACCCCTTTTTATCTTTGATTAGAGCCCCGTTTATTTTATCATGTGCTTCTTTTTATTTGTAATAAGAGCCACTTCCCCCTTCTCAGTCATAAAAGCCCCTTTCCCCTCCGCTAAAGGCCCCTATTAAAATCTGATCGGTGCCTCTTTTCTTTCAACAAAGTGCGCTTTTACCTTTATCATTAGAGCCCGTTTTTCATTTTCATAATTGCCCCTTTTCACCTCTGATAATTACCCTTTTAAACATGATTTTTGCCCCTTTCTCCTTTTTAATAAGGAACCTATCCCTTTTTCATATGCCCCTTTCACTTCTTTTAAATGCCCCTATCAAAATCTGATGGGTGCCTCTTTTCCGTCGACAAATGCCCATTTCCCATTCTTATAAAATCCCTTTTCATCCCTGGTGCGTGCCTCTTTTTGTAGGTGTTAGAGGTGCCCCATTCTCACTTCTGATAATTAGCCTTTGTACTTTGACACGTGCTCCTTTTCTTTTCTAATAGGTGTCTTAACCCTTTCGAAAAGTGTCCCCTTTTCCTCTATTTCGTGCTCCTAATTTCAAGCGACTAAGAGCAATTTACCTCCAAAGCACGCTCGCTCGTAGTTTTAGCCTAGATGTTATAATTATGTAACACCAAATGTCTGTTTAATCTTCCGTTATGAGCATGTGCTTATATAACCCCATCAGGATTGGGGTTTTCCTCTTTATAAGATGTAATTTTTCGCACTGTGACCTCACAAATCTCATAAATTGTCCTCGCTTGCTTTGCTCGCTCGCAATGATTTTCAGACCATCATACCCATCTGCAAAGTATGATGCTTAAGCAATATTTTATATGATGTAAAAAGAGAAACAATATTGAAATCATCCCTGATAATGTAATCACAATAGAGGGGTTTATACCAATGTCTAAAAAATTGTATATTTTCGCTTGAGGATTTCCCTTTGAAGGTGCCCCTTTTCCCAGAAAGTACCCTTTTTTGTTGGCGCCCCCCCAACTTTAGAAGTCGCCGTACCGCCTCTGCTCAGTTCAATTATAATGTCACTAAGGCTTACACCCATAGCAACCATAACAACAATTAAATCTACAACTGCTACTTTGACCAAAGAGCAAAATATTAGCCTGCCGACTTACTAGCACGACGAGCCGGCTCTTATTGCATGATTTTTTTCTCACAATACGAGTATTGTGAAATAAAAAATGTACCTGGAGAATGTACAGCAAATATTTAAAATTTCTTCTAGAAATGTTATCGTAAACGGTATACAACTATTACAAAAAAAAAGAAGCTAAACTCTGAACCTATTCATCATCATAATACAAAGAATATTATTACCATAATGATTGTGTCGTAACAAACAATATGCAAATCACGCGTATTCGTTTTCGAGTTTACAGCAGTGCGCACTAGCGCTAGGCGCAACGCGCATCCATTGTTGTATTATAAGCGCAGCTTAAATGGCATTGTGCATATGCGTACGCGCGTGCGCTATGCATGTACTATGTATGCATAATATTCATGTTTACCTCATATAGCGCATATTCTTATGCCTACTTTTCATCTTCGATGAGTGATAGACCCTACTTCAATTCAGCCTTTGATAATAAACGGATCGATTTGGTTAAGAAATTGGTGAGTATGATACAGACACTTATTCGAAAATGTGGGATTATAGCTTGGTATAGGTCTAATATAACTAAGATCGAATGATGGTCTAGATTCTAGATCTAGACTAGACTAGATCTAGACCTAACTTTTAGAGTCTATAGATCTAGGCCTAAACTCTAGTCTAGATAGAGTTCAAGGCAAAAGACTAGATCTAGTCTAGATCTACTTTGAGGTCGTTTTAGATCTACTTGACAAACTCATGGGTCGGGGCGGCATTAGTACCCGGGGAAAGGGAAGGGGGGGGAGGGGGGGGGGGGGGGGGGGGGGGGGAGGGGGGGGGGTTAGGGCTGATGATGATGATAATGACAATGATACTTCAAGCAATGATGATGTTTTTGATGATGGTGGTGATGATTGATAATTATGTCACGAAGATGATGTAGAGTCTAGACCTAGATCTACTAGGCTAGCCTATATCGATGTGATTGCACGAGGTGTGACTACATACAGGGAGCTCCACCGCCAAAGGCGTCGGAGCTCCAGAGCCCGCTAAGCCTAGACTAAGTAAGAAAAACTATTTAAACGGCGGGTTGGCCGTAGGGCACATTTTTTTCGAAATATAAAGAAGCAGTAGGCCTAGGCCTAGGGCCTAGATCTAGATCTATTCTAGATCTAGGCTAGTCTAATTACAATGTTTTTCGACTCCTCTTTACTACCACTAGACCTAGGTCTAGATCTAGGCCTACTTGAAATTATAATTTGAAGAAGTCTTCGATCATGGGGAAAATGCCGGGAAAATGGTGATTCCCCGTCTTTACCCAATGCATCCATGTGTAAATATCGTCGATTCAACGTCGAGCCAGAGCAAATGCAACATTGAGCTCCTAGAGTAAAGTACCCGGTAATCGGTCAGCTCCGGTTTTCGGCCAATTGGTTGGATACATGGTAAAATCACTTTAAAATACATCGCATAATAGCATAACACATATCCCACACATACCATACCATGCCAGTGTCACTGAAGAACCACATTTGCAATGGAAAATATATCCTAAAATATCACATTTTAGCGATGTAATCGGCGGTCCCGCTACCCAAATCTGAAAAATCGAGTTTCTTACGCGTGTATGTAAAAAATATGGGTACCATAAAATGAGCTTTATTTCAAGTATTTTTCAGATATAGAGCCCGATTTTGTGCTGGTCGCAAGCTCAAAAGTATCTCATCGCATGTATTAAATCAATGCAGCCGCACACCGCGACGCACACACGATATGTCCGTCTAATTCAGATTCCAACTTCCGATCACCGCTGTGCCTGTATTCGGCCAGGCGAGCACCCGGGAGCTCCGGCGTGGGATACCTGCTCCGCCCGCTTGTGCTATACATCAGCGCAGAAACGCACGGCGCGCGCGAGCGCTTCCTATTGACTTTGTACATGCGGCCGTAAACTGAAACGCTCGGCCGATAACCGGCTCCAAAACAGTGAAAATTGAAATGAATATTGTCATGGCAATTCGTGATTTTTTTGGGGGATTCTTTTTTTGTTTAAATAATAATAATATTTGCTTCATGATTTGAACAAGAAATGATAATAAATAGGAAGTAAAGAGTCCAATAAATAGGATTTTGTCTTAAGTGGCCGAAAACCGGGTACTTTACTCTACTAGATCTAGGCCTAGATCTAGGGGGCCTAGGCCCTATATGAAATCTATAGATCTATATTCAGCTGATCATATCTCGGCCAATACTCTAACATATTCAATTGGTTTTCGACCTTCCGACATTAATTTTGATGTTCTTTCGAAAAAATGAAGAACAAATTGAGAAATTCTAAATAAAGATTTGAATGAAAACTATGATGTCACACTCACAGCTTCGGTACTCTAGATCTAGGGTCTATACTAGTCTATAGTCTAGTCGCTCGCGTTGATTACGAGCTACATATTTTTGTTTTACCTTGAATCAAGCGTAACCTATGCTTGATTGCAAAAGACGTTTAATACGAAAATTGGCCAGAGTTACAATTGATCGTAAGATACAATCAATTGAATTGTAAATGAATCAATCTTAAGTCAGATTAATCTTACGCTTAATGGTTATATTAAATACGGGACCCTGGTCTAGTGGTCTAGAACTGAGACCTGATGCCTGACGAGTTACTACTCAGTCTACTACTTCATCTGACGCTGGATTCTGGACATAATCTTAAGTTTAACAAAACCGTGTTGATACCTTCTCTAAGTTGAATGAATTATTGTGATTTCCTCTACTAGGTTCTCCCACGCTCGCTCGCAAACGAAGCAACACTTGACTGAAAAATCATGATCAACGAAGTACCGGAATACGTAAGTATGGATATTTTGACTTTTATACAGCGATTAATGATATTTATTGCAGTTCACTATAACTATACATTATAAGAAAGGCAAACATTATATTCTCTGAGTGTGAAATAGATCTACGCAGATACTTTTTAATCGTTCAGAAATTCAGATAAAATCATAAGGCCTGTGAATTATGGGTTTCCGGACACTTTTTAATGAACAGTATACCATCGTGACTAGTTGTCCTTTATCTTTTTCAGGGATATACATGTATACTGGACATCATGGCTTATTTTATCACGTTTTACTAAATTCCATTTTCATTACCAGGGCCCCCGTCTTACGGAAGAGTTGCGATTGATTACAAATAATTTAAAATTGATATCAATCGTATCTCTTGTCTCTTTCGTACGTAGGCTACATGAGGTTGATATCATTTGCAGATTATTTGTGTGTAATTGAGTTTTTACAGAAGTGTATCAATCATATATGATTATTTACGTTTGGGAACCGGCTTTTCACATACATGTAAATACCATCCGAAAAACGCAACTCTGTTTCGAACCGCCCCCCCCCCCCGGGCTCTCCTTTTTTAAAGTGAAGACTGAGAGCTGACCAAGTAAACGTACTAGTACTAGACCAGCTGACATTTCCCCTAAATTTGCAATCAGTCGCAACTCTGTTATACACTGTAGTGGGTCCATCTAAAAATCACCATGTCATCCACAGTCCGGTGACGTATCCACAGGACCACTACACCAGGGACCCGTTTCACAAAGCCCCTTTTCAATGACAAATGACAAAAGTCAGTGACAAATCTGCTGATAACCAATCACAAGCGAGCATTTCACTAGCTTAAAATAAAAACTGTCATTTGTCATTGACAAGTTATACGTCACGTATTCTAATACATTGACCCTAATTTTATGACGTTTATTTCGTATTTTGCGGTTTGGTTGCCTAACATGTGATCAAGAGCCCCCAAAATATATACCAGAGGCAAGGCAAAGGGCGAAATATTCAGCACTAACTTATATCTCCTTTGAACGACCATATATTGCGTATGGTGTTAGAAAAAAAAAGAATACAAGAAAACGAGCTTCGTTATTCTTAAATTGGCATTTATTTGAGAGGTTCAAAATCATTGTATTTCGATAAAAAATTGTCAGTTTTTCCCTCGAAATTTCAACTAAGTTCATACCCATGTTTTAGTTTTTATAGACATTACATTTTACAACAAAGCAGCAATGAATTTGATGAATAGTAATGAGATCAATGTAGCCATTTGAATTGCGTTATGTACTGAAAGGATTAAACATGTAGGCGTATTCGTCATGTTTTGCTGAAGTGTATACCCATGCATTAATGACTTTAGAACTCGAATCATGTTAATGTCATTTATTTCTTACGTTCCCACAGGCTGCATCCCCGCCCAAACCTCCGGCCCATACGACAGTGATCGTCCGTCAAGCATCGCCTATGCCCGATCAGCATTTAATCCTGGCTATCTTCGTTACTATTTTCTGCTGTTTGCCCTTTGGACTTGTCGCAGTTATCAAAGCAAGTAACGTAAGTTTGAAGTTTTGTGTCTTTTTTTAAAAACATTTTCCCCAGGAACAGAAAAAAAGAAAACCTGACCCCTCCCCCCCCCCTATCAACACAACACAACAAATACAAACCGTGAAAAAAGGCATAAACAAAACATGGGGCAGTCAATAGAGTCAGACTTGACAGTGTTTTAAAATGGTACCCTTGTCAGCGCATGCGCACTCTTGTAACCATGAAAGGGTGTATACTAGGAACTTTCTAGCTTACTTGCTTACTTGCTTAAGTCGGGTCAACTGCCCGAGCTGTGATGGCTTTCCACACATTCCTGTCCAACATGGCTGCTTTTATCTCTGACAGTTCAAGTCCCGTATCCTTCTTGAGTAGGTCTGTATAGGTAAGATGAGGTCTTCTAGGTTTCTTCCCGTATTTAGGTTTCCAGAGTAAAAGCTGAGAACTTTCTAGCTAGTTTAAAGCGATTTCATGTCATCCTGATCTTAGTTTCATTTGACATACATAAAGGTACCTGGAAACAAAATATTCACCCTCTCATTTCAAAAGTTCATGTATGATGTGGGTTTCTGGACACTTTAACAAACATAACGACTTCTCTTTTGCTTTCGGATTTAACGGAAAATATTCATCAAATAGCCCTAATTATCATGATCAAGAATAGTTGTCCTTTAAAATTCGGTCCAACATAAATTCTTATAAGATTTATGATATTGCTTGTAAACTTCCTTAAATTGCTGGTTTGAACCAGCTGTCAGGGTACACAACCTGCCTGGACACACGATATCTGTGTATACATGTAAGAATAAGATTATTGACTTGGTGTGCGTTGCAAATAGGACTGACAATAAACATTATAAATCATCAAGGGCTTGACTTCGTGTTCCAGCCTCTAGAACGGATTTTTAGATTTACACAACGAGAGCGTGGACTGCCGCGTGTGACATCGTGTTAAGGCACTGGGCCGTGCCAGGCTGTGCCTTAAAAGGACATCACATTGCGTCAAAAGGATGTCATACGTGGCGGTCAACGCTCTCGTCGTGTAAATCTAAAAGTTCCTATTATTATTGCTAAAGCCCCACTGCACTACTTGTAGCTACTTGCGCTCTCTATACAGTCAACAATACATAAGCGGTACCCGTTGATCCCCCATGATTCCCTTTTTCTTACGTTAATTGAGAGGGGATTGATGAGATAACCACCTGACACTGACCTTAGAGGGTAGTATAATCCCTCAATCCTCAATGCCAATCTAATGCAGAGGGGATTTAAGGATCATATTTTTCGCAATAAACAACCGTGAAAAAAAGATGCTGCGTCCTTAAAAAAAAAAAAAACAACTTATAAATAAATGGAAGCATACCCTAGAAAACGGTCCTACGCGCTTTTTACTGAGCTCTCTCTTTTTGAGTTTTTGATTTTCTTCAATGCCATTGCAAGGATGACATGAAAGAAAGAAAGAAAGAAAAACAAAAACATTGTCATTGTGTTGTAAAATACAGACACGTGAAACGTATTACACATTACGTCATAAAAAAAAAAATTAAAAAAAACGCACAGTTTTGCCGCGTCATATGTACATGTATGAATTTAAAAAGACGCCTTCATGCGTTTTTTTAATGTGTTTTGTATATAAATATATATATATATATATATAAATATAAGTGATATGGTATAGTTTGATTGGATTACAAATGTGTGCCTTTAAACACATACATGTACGAGGGATTAAAAGTTTAACCACAAACATAAATAATCGAGTTATAGCGAGGAGAGGCGGGGGCGCTTAAGTAGTAAACTTCCATTTGGCCCGTTTACATTTCGTCTAAAACTTATCGGCCTAAAACAATTTTGTCAAAAAAGCATTTGGTCTAATTACCATGAAGTGGCATCTTCTTCTTATCGAGTCACTACACAAGTCCCGTCCAGTGGTCCACACAGGCTTTGGCACGGCAATTCACAGCTTCCAGGTCATCTTGGGTGCATGGCTCTGGCAGGAGTGGGCAGAATAGCAGGTGTTCCATTGTCTGTTCCTGGCCGCATTCACATACCGTTTGTTCGTCTCCTAGACCCCACCTCTGCATTAGGACTCTGCATCGACCGGAGCCAGTTCTTAGGCGGTTGAGGCTAAGCCAGGTAGGCCAAGTCTCACTGGAGCCGGTTGCGAGGGATTCCTTCGGGCTGTGGGAGAGTTTATGTGGAGTGGTCTGAAGGTGGTTAGACCACAAAGTCATCCTTTGGTTGTGAGGGCTAGTATTAAGAGGCTCTACAGAGTGCAGAAAGCTGTGTCTGGATTTGAGCCGCTTGCCCACTGGCTAGTGTTCGAAGAGTGGGTGGAGTGGATTGTTTTCTTGTTTGTCCTTTTCTTTCTGGGACAAGACCAACCTTCTGACGTGTGGAGGGGCAATACCGCATAGCAGGTAGATGTCTTCTACTTTAGTTGGCCTAAGGCATCCAGTGATCGCTCTGCAAGATGAATTTAGAGCTGGGTCAATCTTGGGTGCATGGGCCGACCTACTCCATACTGGTGATGCATACTCCGCAGCAGAGAAGCAAAGCGCAAGGGCTGTCGTCCAGATTGTTCTGGCATCAGTCCCCCAGTTGGTGTTGGCTAGCTTCTTGAGATGCTGTTGCGGGCTCCAACTTTTGCCTTTGTGTTGGCAATGTGGTTCTTGTAGGTAAGGGAGCGATCGAGTGTGACGCCTAAGTATAGACTGGGTTGGGAGTGTGCTTCAGCCTTTTCCCATACCAGCTGATCCTTAGTTGATGGGTGGCATCCCTGTTCTTGAGGTGGAATGCGCTTATCTGAGTTTTATCAGGGTTAGCTCTCAGGTGGTTGGTCGCATAGTATGGGATGAGACCGGCCAGGGCATCACTGAGGGACTCCTCCAACTTCACAAAAGACTGGTTCTGGGTGGCGATGCAGAGGTCATCGGCGTAGAGGAAGCTCCGGTGTTTTGGTGGATCGGTTGGTCATTCGTGTACACGTTAAAGAGTAACGGTGCGAGCACACTTCCTTGTGGTAGGCCATTTTTCTGTCTGCGCCATCTGCTGCGATTCCCATTGAGAACCACAACATATCGCCGATTGGACAGCAAATTCCAGACTCAAATAAGCATTTTACTGACTTTCTTGGAACCCCAAATTCACTTTCTATATAGTTCACACCAGTTCTTGAAAGTGAAATTATAAACATAATTACCGAATTGAAGAATAAGCGGAGTTCTGGACAAGATGAAATAAGCAATTATCTCCTGAAAAAAATAACCCTTGATATTGTCCAACCTTTAATTAATATTTTCAATTTATCGCTTACAACTGGGGTGGTGCCTCAATCGATGAAATTGCCAAAAGTTGTTCCTGTCTTCAAGAAAGGAGATTCTTTAGAGTTAGGAAACTACAGGCCTATTTCCTTGCTGATATCTTTATCTAAAGTTCTTGAAAAAAATTGTATATGCTCGTACTGTAAAATTCTTTTGTGCTAGTAATATTTTCTATCAGGCACAGTTTGGCTTCCGTGAAAAGCATAGTACAACACATGCCCTTTTGACTCTAATAAATAAGGTGGCTCGCTCTATTGACAATTTCGAACATACGGTGGGGGTTTTCTTGGACTTCTCTAAGGCGTTTGATACGATTAATCACGAAATACTTCTTTACAAACTTTCTAACTACGGAATCAGAGGATTACCCTTAGAGTGGTTCAAGAACTACCTCCACAATAGAAACCAATACGTTCTCATAGACGATGCACATTCTTCTATAAAGACTATTGAATGTGGCGTGCCTCAAGGTTCTATTTTAGGTCCGTTACTTGTTATTGTTTATATAAATGATTTTTACATGTCTTCAATAACCCTGTCTTTTCTTTTGTTTCCTGACGACTCTAACATTTTCTTTTCTCACAAAGACCCGAAATTTTACTGAGAACGGTTAACTCTCAATAACGAGAAGTTGCTGACTGGATCAAGGCAAATAAATTGTCATTGAATTTACTAAAAACCAATTATATGCTTTTTAGTAATATTATTGATAACTTACCAGGAAATATTGTACTTGATAATACTGTCATACAAAAAGTCTCTTCTACGAAGTTCCTGGGAATAATGGTAGATAATAAACTTTCATGGAAGCTGCATGTTGATAATGTTTGTAAAATCATCACTAGAAATATTGGTATTTTGAATAAGGTAAAATTGTTTTTTCCATCTTGTATACTGCTTAATTTATACTCAACTTTAGTACTTCCTTACTTGAATTATGGAATACTTGCGTGGGGCACATGTGGACATACTCAACTACAGGTGTAAATAGAATTTTAATATTGCAAAAAAAAGCAATGCGAATCATTTGTCACACCAATTTTCGCGCTCATACTTATGAACTCTTTCACGCAAATAATGTTTTGAAGAGTCATGACTTATTTTCCTATAACTTGGGTATATTTATGTATACACTAGAAACAAATGAATTGCCACAAGTTCTCTCAAATATGTTTAACAAAAATACTGAATTTCATAGTTACCCCACGAGAATAGCAAAATGTTATCACCTACCAAAGCCAAGAACGCAATTTTCCAGCAGGATTTTCACTTTCACTGGCCCAAAATATTGGAATGCCCTTCCTGGCACATTACAAGAAAAGCCCTCATTAAGAGGTTTCAAAAATGCCCTCAAGCACTTTTTGTTGCAAACGAATCAGAATAAGTAGTTCCCCTCTCCCTCTCTGTCTCTTTCTCTGTCTCCCTTCACCCCCTCTCTCTGTCTTCTTTTTATCTTCCTACATGTCTTCCCCTTTTCTGTTTTTTACTCTCTCATTCTTATATTCTTCATTTATCATCATCATCTTGTCATTCTGCTAATGTTTCTGATTTGTTTTTGTCTCGTAAATTGTTTGTTTTTCTATTGTTTGTCATGTTTTTTTTTTATTCCGTAATTTTTCTTCAAAATTAAGTTATAAATGTATAAAGTATAATTATTATTGTGCGAACCTACATCTAACAAGCTTTGCTTTCAAGTAGGTTCGTTTTTTTCATTTCTTGTAATTAAATCATTTTGCATTACATTGACTAAAAAACAATGTTAAAGATATTTCAATGCTTATTTCTGTTATACCATTACGTTTATTATTGTTTATATTATGTGAAAAAGAAATGGAAAATAAATTCACTCTGTATAGAGCTATTATTATTATTATTATTATTATGTCCTTTGGCAAGACATTGATCTACATTTGCCACACTCAACCCAGGTGATGTAAATGGGTACCTGCAGGAATTAATTCCTTGAAATGCTAGAGCGCTGTATACGGCAGCTAGGCTAAATAAATGCGCCTCGGAATAGAATTTCTAGACAGACGGCGCTATAGAAATGCCTATGCCTATTATTATTGTTATTATAATTATTACCACTGTTATTTCTACGTATATTTTGCAGGTGAAGAGTCGTTATAGTGCGGGCGATGAGGCTGGTGCTGAAGCAGCCTCTCGCGGTGCTAAGAAATGGGCTACCCTCGCCCTCGTCACCGGCCTCATCGTCAACATCCTGGTCATCATCGCCATCCTCGTCTACTATTTCTTATTCATCAAGGCTGTCACCGAAGCCTTCTCGTTCGACGACTGACCGGAAATTAGAGAGAAGTAGGGTGTATTCACCTGCATAAGGCTGCAATGACTGACAAAACCACAGTAGAAGAAAGACTCATAATAGATATTTTCAATTTTCAAGAAAGAATGATTTTATTAACAACGCAGAAGAAAATCGTCTACGATGATAACGCAAATACCGTCGATCATTGCGACTAGAAACATTTATGTCAAATGACTGACAACATCTCAATTAGGCCTGAACAAAAAGAAGATGTTGTATTGCCCTTTATGTACTTAGGTGCCAAAACATAGGTCGGTCGGTCGGAAATCTTTAAAACAGAAATACTTTTTAATCTTTTTTTACTCCCTCCTTGGGCTGATATTTCTCAGTTTTGAATGCTTTAATACATTTTTTTTTTAAATTCATTAAACCCTTTAAAAAACAAAAATGTTTAAAAAGCCGACCGTAGATTTCAAGGTTTTGGGGTTGGTCGCAATGGGCAATACAACATTTTTTTTTAGGCCTTACGTTTTGATGTGTGAAGATGCATGTTCAAGCCAAAAGTAATTAGAAAGGAGACGAGACTATGAGATGTTTAAGTTATGAAAGTAGCTTGACATTCTGTATGGCTACAGCTATGATATCCAAAACACTTTAACAAATAGTACAGGGCCCCGTTGCATAAAACTAATACCATTGATAGTAACTTTGCCATAAATGGCAACTACTACGGTATTACAGGGCTCAACAGCCAATCAAAATCAAGGTTTCCATGGTAGTTACCATTGATGGCAAAGTTACCATCAATGGTAAGTTTTGTCCAACGGGGCCCTGTTATGTTAATTTTATATCACCCAAAGCCCTATAATATTCCTGGAATGAGTTGGAAAAATAAACAGCCTCATTTTTAAAAATGGAGCGGTCGCTTGGCTGATCATACGAAACTTTGTTGGTTCACTCATTTTTTGTGTTTCTTTTTGTCCTGCGAGACGGAGTCCCTTTAATATATTCTTTAAGCATTGGCGAGAGTAATTGATCGTTACACCCTACCTGTATGCTCTATTGTAGAATTGTTGGTAATTGATGATCATTGACAATAAAGCCATGAAATACAACTGAAACATTTGTATTGCTTTCTAGTATTATATAAATTACAGCTCTTACTTTCTCCTTATTTCCCCTTTTTATGCCTCCGTTACGAAGTAGCCGGAGGCATTATGTTTTCGGGTTGTCCGTCCGTCCGTCCGTCTGTACGTACGTACGTACGTCCCGTTCTCGTGATCGCGTTATCTGAAGAACCGATTGATGGATTCCTGCCAAACTTTGGTCATGTATGTATCTTGCAGAGCCGATGAACTGATTAGATTTTGGGGTTACGAGGTCAAAGGTCACAGGGCTCATTATGTATGCAAAAACAGCTCGTGATCGCGTTATCTGAAGAACCGATTGATGGATTCCTGCCAAACTTTGGTCATGTATGTATCTTGCAGAGTCAAAGAACTGATTAGATTTTGGGGTCATGAGGTTAAAGGTCAAAGGTCACAGGGCTCATTATGTATGCAAAAACAGCTCGTGATCGCGTTATCTCAAGAACCGAGTGATGGATTGCTGCCAAACTTAGGTCATGTATGTTACTTGCAGAACCGATGAAGTGATTAGATTTTGGGGTCACGAGGTCAAAGGTCTAAGGCCACAGCACACATTATGTATGCAAAAACAGCTCGTGATTACGTTATCTCAAGAACCGATTGATTGATTGCTGCTAAACTTAGGTCATGTATGTTACTTGCAGAGCAGATGAACTGATTAGATTTTGGGGTTACGAGATCAAAGGTCAAAGGCCACAACGCACATTATGTATGCAAAAACAGCTCGTGATCGCGTTCTCAAGAACCGATTGATGGATTCCTGCCAAAATTAGGTCATGTATGTTACTTGCTGAGCCAATGAACTGAGTAGATTCTGATAAGGTCAAAGGTCATGGGCTCATTATGTATGCAGAAATAGCTTGTGAACACATTCTCATTAGAACTGACAGATGGATTACTATTTAACTCAGGACATCTTGCAGAGCCAATGAACTGAGTAGATTTTAGGGTCATGAGGTCAAAGATCAAAGGGTCATATATGTATATGAGAAATTGCTTGTAATCACGATATTCTGAGAACCTGTTAATGGATTACAATTGAACTTGAATTCTAAAAATGTGTTCTGTTTTGGTTTGTAAAATTGCTCTATGACGGAGGCATCATTTTCGACTGCGCGCAGTCGAATTCCATCTAGTCTTATTTAAAGTTCTATATTTTTCTTTCTTTCTTTTGTATTAATAGGCCTAGGCCTACTACTACTACTACTACTACTACTACCACTACTACTAGTCATACCAGCATTGATGATACTAATAATAACGATATTAATACAAATAATAACAACAACAATAATAATACTACTAATAATAGTAATAATAAAGTTATAATAAGATTACTTCTCCTACTATAACTACTTCTACTGCTACTTTTAATGATAATATTCATGATAATGATGATGATGATGATGACAATAATGATGACAAACATTACGTTGAAGAACTTCGCTACATTTTAGGTGACGGGAATTCAGACAAAATAGATAATAAATCAACATCTTGAAACCAAGGCTGTTTTCCAAAAATAACAAATTCTGACGAATAACCAAGTTAACCCAAAACTGACAACTACAATAAACTTTTAGTTTATGGTAAAATTATCCCGTTTTTCTTATGTACTTGACATTATTTTCTTCCTTTTGAATGTATCATTTTGTATATGCCCATATACCTATACACAGATAAAACGTGACTATACAGGATGCCCCCCCCCCCCCCTCCAAACAAAAGAAGAAGAAATGACTGGCATACTTCTAATTAAATCCGGAACAAATTTCACTTAGGCTTTTTCCATTTGATGGGGAATCTTTTCAGAAGAAAAATTATCCTGAATTCACCGAAATTGGTTGAAAATAATTATATGTGTGTGTGTGTGTGTGTGAGGGTGTGTTTGTGTATGTATATTTTAACTTTTTATATGTTATACATTTTTGTGGACATCCACAGGCAGCGAGTGCTCCTAGCAGAAAAATAACACATCGTTGTCTATTTTCAGAAACGGTGTTTTGTCTGAGTTTTGGGTAAGTTGTAATAATCGCCAGATTGAACCCATAACATAACATTCAATAAACAATAATACAAAACAAAACACATATTTAGGATAAAGTTGTAGAATTCAAAACGATTCAAAACTTCACAAACTTTCTCAATTACTCGCGTACAATTGTTATTTGCATGGCTGGCCGGTCTTTACGTAAAATCGAGCTGACTGCTCTATATAGGGTGACGTCATGATCGATAGCGGCTTATTTGTCATCTGTTTACCTCAAATTCAGAGGGGGCTGAAAATAAAGTCTTTATCTGCTCATTGTTCAATAACGAAATTAAACATAGTTTTATATGTATGTTTTTTGTATTCTACGTCCAATCAGCTTTCCATTGGTGTATATTCTTACTTTCATCGGAGAAGATGTTTAATGAAATAGGGGGTAATAATAATTATGATGAGAGGTGCCCCTTCCTTCGGAGGATGTTTGATCTGAATCTCTTTGTCTTTACATCAGAAATGCATCCATTTGAATACTCAGATTTGTACTTTGACCTGAACTCACCGCGAGGAACATAATTATACGTGTGTACATACTCAACGAGGAAGGGTACCCATATTATTGATTAACTTCTGTGACGTCACATCAAGTCATTTAGACAGACCGTTCCCACTGATAACATAATCGTGACAATGATCGACACACACTAAACAACTAAATTATCCATACACCTTTTCAATGTGTACGTGCGTGTGTGTGTATGCATAAAATGTCGCATTCTCAAGAAACAAAACTCGGGACATATCAATTTTTCACATACTTATCAAAAATTACATGACTTGATAAGGGTATTCACAATTTAGTTCTTAACTTTAAAAAGGTTGTAGTATTTAATAAGACATAAAATACAGGCATAAGATGACAGTTTAAAATCAATGTTTATTGATCATTATCCTGATAAATATGATCATTAAGAAATGGTAACAATAATTCAAATTAAAGTGTGACAAAATATGATTGAGTGCGAATTAATGTCAAAATAATCTAAGCCTACGTACCTCTTCGGAAATATATAATACAGAGATAATAATAAATGACACATCTCGTAATATTTATTCCAATCTTAATTTTCAGCTAGGAAGAGAACAATAAAAGATGCCAATCATTATTTATACAAATAATGATACTCTCTTTTTGTATTCCATATATTAAAACCGTTCGAATTCAATTTTAATTTTTGTTTGCTTTAAGTCAAAACCTGTAGGGTCATTTTCAATAGTCTGTTAATGAATATCAAAGTAAGTATATAAATTGAATTGAAACGGTATAGAAATAGGATGAATATGGGAATATGAATAAAGGAAACAAAAGAGGAAGAAGGAAAAAAGAAAGAGTAGGAGGAGGAAAAGAAAAAAAGAAGAGAAAGAAAAGTAAAATGAATATGAGGAGAATAAGAAGAAAACGAAATCTTCCTACAATGTTGCATGTTTATCTAAAGTATTTACGTATTTAAAGATTTGTGATTTAACACGGAAAAAACAAGCAGCCCACATTGCATTTAGACTTGTGTACACTGTATAGTGCGAACAGAGCGGCCTAACCATTTTAACCCATTGCTAACTGGAACCTGGTGGTCCCTGTGTTAAGTCTATGGTAATTAGATAATTTAGTAGCCAACGGGTAAACATCAAGATTAAGATCACCTTTCCCTGCCAATGGAAACAGGCTCGACGTATAATACTTGTTTACCTCCCTGTTTACCCGCTATTTGTACACACTCTGACATGTAGATGAGCACAACGATACTTAACTAAAACAGTATTCCATTGCGAGAAGAAGAAGACGTTGCCTTCGAAGACCAGATAGAAAGATATATCAATTATACGTTCAGGGATTACAGCATATTTGGGTAAGTATACAACTGCTGGAAAATGTATATTCAGTTATATTGGCTCCTACACTCTGTGTATGAATAAAAGGGGAAACTAATATATTAAATTGATAACGGTGCTGAGAAGCAGTAGCGTCACATTATACGGAAACATTAGCGTTATGCCTCATGCATCGGATTTCTGTTTTGAATACAATATCTATTTGGATTTTAATCTTAACTCTTTCAGTGTCGAGGGTTATTTGCTTGTTTCAAGATTTTACCTAAACACACAGAATGATTAGTTTACAAACACCTGCAGTTTATGTCATTTCGAAATGTTGTTCACACAAGGTGTAGGAATTTATATAGCCCATCTTCATCCAATTTCATGCATGATTTTTTTTTTATAACGGGCTTCCTTCTCGTCCTTTACACTTCAGTCCCATATTGTTGGTTTTACTGTTTGATGTTATTGGCAACTGGACCCCGTTAAACTAAACTTACCATTGATTGTAACTTTGCCATCAATGGTAACTACCATGTAAACCTTGATTTTGATTGGCTGTTGAGCCGTGTTACCATGATGGTAGTTGCCATTGATGGTAAAGTTACCATCAGTGGTAGGCCTAAGTTTTATGCAAGGTGCCCACAGGTCATTTTCAAATTTTGGTTAAAATTGATTGCAAAGCTGGATTAAGTATACTCCAAACATTTATATAATTGACCATGAATATGACACTTTGGTACTGCATATATTTGGTATTGTTAAAGCATGCACTATAATTACGCCCTACTTGGGTAATAATAGTAGGGCCCTCTGTAAAAAGTTTAGAACAGCATTGAAGCTGATGAGGCTAACCGGGGTAAACAAGATTATTTTTATCATTATTATCATCAATATTATTATTGAAGGCCCTGTATTAGCAAAGGTGATAATCACGAATATGACATTATTATTTTTATTGAAAAACTATTGTATAATTCGTCAGGTAAAATCAAACTCTTCAATGGCCGCTGCGGTGGATCAGTCCCAATATGACAAATCAGCGCAGCCTCCTTCCTATCAACAAGCTCCACCCCCGAATCTCGCCCCGCCTACTAACCCACCACAGTACCAGACAGTGCATCCAAGCACCGCCCCTTATGCAGGACAATCAACGCATCAGCAGGCGTGGCAAGCACCTATCCCCGCCCCTCAACCGATCTATAATGCACAGTATATCGTACAACAGCCTGGCACGTACGTCTATCAGACACAGTCGCAAACACTGCAAGTAAGAATCATAGCTAGGGCCCTGTCATACACACAGTATCGATTGATTTGAGGACTTTATTAGTACACACGTTTATTTATTTATTTTTTTTTTAATTAAAAAGAATTTGCTTTCTTGTCCAGTAGGCCAATACTGTATCTGTATATTTTATCTGTATAGATGGTGTTTTTTGTTTTAGTTCTTATTATTAATTTGCTTAGCTAAATAATATAATGCGTAAGACAATGTTTGTTCTTCGCTTTTTTTTATAGTCAGGGGGGTCTACATTATTTTTTTTAGAATCTATGAGCTTCTCAGTAAACCCCTCCTCATTTTTCTATTACTTTTTAATTCTAGTTCTCATTCTGTTCATTATTTTAATTATGTTTTTTTCTCTCAAATCAACGTAAATATTGGTCATGCACTTATGGATTATGAATAAATAAATGAATTTAAACAAACTAATACGATAACCTAGCTACTACACACGATTTGGTAGTGTGTCTGTATGCAATACTTGATTGGTAAATAATTGATGTATGAACATGCATATATCATACGAATGCTACTGTTGACCCAAGTGTAGTATTTAGCCTTATATTTAAGGAAGAAATCCTGACTTATGTACACGTCTAACCATGCCAGGGCCCTGTTTCATAAAACTTGCATATTGCTCCCGTTGTCTCGTTTTAGCTCGCTGGAACATTGCCAGCACAAACCACTGACCTCTACCTCCTTGACGGATCATCGCCCATTCCCATTCACTATACGTTACGTACTAAAAGGATGTATTGTCTGACCGTTCATGAATATTCATGTTTTTGCTTACCTCGGCAAAATGTTTGCTTTTACTAAATGGAAAAATGACGGTGGGGGGTTGGATGAAATGGACAAATGAACCAAGCAGAAGTGATCTATGATAAATGATGCTTCTTATCCTTCGTGTGCTTGACTTATAATCTTAAAATCGCTTGGCAAACTGAGTCCAAAGTTCGACTTGTTTCACATGTGTATTATAGGCAATGACAAGCTTCCAACCTATTTTGATCAAAATTACGGTGGGTGAACTTTCAAAAGTCAATGGGACATGAGGGTTCCAATGAAAGAGCTAGTAATAACGTACGTCGGGGTGGATGTGCTTTTCGTTTAAACAAAAAATGAATTTTTAACTATTTGGGGGGGGGGGGGGTAAAATTCCATACTAGGCTAACATGTTAGGCTGCTGACTCTGACGATAGGGGGCGTTGTAACATGAGACTAAACGGAGCTATATGTTATCAGTAACAAGATATGACAATTGTTATAAGCTACTGATATCCCTGCATTTGATTGGCGGAGATCATATCTGTTATATAATTTCGGCAATTGTTATTAATAATAATTTTTATGAAACAGGGCCCAGTTGGGCTACGACCATTTCTAGTAACACGCATTTTCTTCATTTATGCAAATTCTCATTCTAGACCGCTAATCAGCGGAACGTCACATTTATTCAGGCCGATACTACACCGCAAGATTACTTCACCTTCAGCCTCTTCGTTATGCTCTGCTGCTGTCTACCGCTCGGTATCTTCGCAATCGTTAAGTCCGGAGATGTAAGTATACAGGGCGGGTCTAGGGGAGGGGGCCGGGTTGGCGGTTTAACCCCCCCCCCCCCCCTTTGGGCGGCCAAGTGAAGAAAAAGAAGGGGAAAGGAGGGAAGAAAAAAAAAGGAGAACAAAAAGTAGAACAGTATATATAAAACGGCGCGATTTTTGGAAAATCGTGGATCCGCCACTGAGCCACTCCCCCCCCCCCCCTTGGCAAAAAGCTAGATCCGCCCATGGTATCTATTTTGAATACAGTAACAACTAAATCACTAATTACTCACTCCCCCTGCAAAATTTGACGTTTTTCGTAAATCGAGAACAAAAATTGGACTGGTTGAATTCGGGCCTTTAATTTGTTAAATAAGTTTACCTGTGAGCCATGTCACATTCTCAAGGAACATAAATCAGAACAATTTATCACATACACTGTACATTACAAAATGCAAAACTTGGTTAGGATATTATTTTTGTATGCATAGTTTGTTCTTGATAATGCGTTAGCTTGCCCGAGGCTCGCCCAACATAGCACAAAGTAACGTATGCAGATTTCATCGATTGCAAGGATTGTAGTTCATGATACCTCGTCCCCAGGAAAGAAACATCATTCCGTAAATTTCGTGCAGAGAGGTAAAGAAAGCAAACAGAGTGTAAAAATAACCATATGAAGGAAAAAAAAAGAAATCCTAGCCGAAAAGTGAACTTGAAATCTTGTTTGTCCTATCCTATCCTACCTTCATCTACAGGTGAAAACCAGAGCTGCAATGGGCGACCTGTCCGGTGCACGACTCGCTTCCACAGAGGCCAAAAGATATGCTTGGATCGGATGTATCATTGGTATCATAATGTGGGCGATCGGCATAATATGTTTGTCGATCTGGATAGCATATATTGTCGACGAATGCGACGATGGTTATTGTTAAAGGAAAACCCAACGTTATTAAAAAAATACAAATAAAAGCAGATTGATGAAAATTTGATTGAAACTAAAGAAAGTTACACTGCTTTTGAAAGTTTTAGGCATTATCGTATGGGCACTTAAGATTGTCTGAATCGGTAATGTCACTATGATGTAGTGCTTGACAACACACAATGAAGATGTCGAGTTTGAAAAGTGTATGATGGGTATTAAGGGTCTTTCATGTTGAGAGGAAATATATTAAATATATTTGAGTAGCCGAATTGTAGAAATAATAAATTCACAAGAAAATGGTTTCAAATCAGGAATTTGTTTACATAAAATGATTTTTTTTTTTGCATTTGTTTTCTTTCCATGAATATCAGAGATGAATTATTAAAGAATTGTTAGTTTTCTGTTAACTCAAAAGCTCATCAATACTTGTATCTTGAAAAGCCAATTTTATTTATGTTATAAATGTTAATTACCTTGAATATGTATTTGTTAATTTGTTGCAAATGAAAATCAATAAAATAAAAATAGGGGAAAAATATATTTGAGTAGTCCCTCAGACCCTCACAAAAGAAAGGACACAGATATATTCATCTGGACAGTTGTCCATGACTATGTCACAATCTACTGACCAAAGTGCCATTTAAGTTTCGCACAGATTTAGTGATCTCTATACAAGCATTCATAACTCTCTTAAAATTGGTCCGACATATTGTAAACGTTCGCCGTTTTGTTTATCTTATATTTTTGCTTCCATCCAAATAAAATTAATACAAGGGTGGGATTGACCTTTAAAGTTAAAGCTCAGTTCTGATCATGGGTTGCATTGCAAAACAAACCACGTGGAAGCAATTGTAAAGTTGATCATGTAGTAAACAAGTTTTATTTTTGACTTTAATAGGCCTGTGAGGTTTGGGAATCATCAATATGATAATAAGTTTGCCCAGTCTTGCTAAAGTAATTTGTATTATACACAGAAAGGATCATGATTTTTTTTTCTTGTGTGAAATCTAATCTGATACGCCTGTATAAAAAAGAGAAGAATTTAAAGTGTTTTTTTAATGTAAAATGTGGAATAAATAAACTTCAAACTTCATATTGAACATTTGTGTTGTTGATATAATCCCTTTTAAAGAAAACACAACAGTTGCTAAATGTTTAAACAAAATAATAAGTGAAAAATCAGTGGCAAGGGAAAGTAGTAGATTAAACATGATGGATCTACTCGAAAACCCTATCAGTAGAACTAGTCCCTTTTTGGAATGAAAGTCCTCATATTTTATGAAGAAATTATAGTCGAGGTGTCATAGTTGAGTGGTTTAAGTACTTGACTTGAAATGCTTTTCGTTGGTTCGATCCTCGACATAGCTCTAATGTCATTTGACGAGCCATCAGTCTACATTTGCCACTCCATACCCAGGAGGGAAAATTGGGACCTGGTAGGACGACAAAAGCATTATGTGTAATGTCCATATACCCTCATGATGGCCATGTGGTGGGAATACTCCCCAGGGAGTGGATATAGTGAATTAATCGAATGACTTGGGTCTAAAGACAAGGTTGGCTATTACGTTTTCCAAAATGAAGAACGACACAAGGTCAATTTTCATTGTCTTTTGTGGGCAGTGAATTTTGGAATAGATTACCTATTGATGTCAGATTCACAAGGTCTAGAAATATGTTCGGAATTCTGTTACAAGTCTTTTGCTGATCAAGTCATGCATGAAATATCAAGTTAAATAATTTGCATATGTACATAATTTATATTTTACATTATCAGTTTGTATATTTTAAGACATGGTTGAGTATTCTTGTTTTTTAGGCATCGATTGTAGTAGTAAATTCATTATTTTTTTTGTTTTGTTACGTTTTCTAAACTGATTTTTACCAAAATATTGGGGTTAGGCTCTACTAGCACATGTGCTATTATCTGGACCCTTTTAACCAACCAATAATTTCTCTTATTTTATATGTAAGATCATGGTATAAAATGTTTTGCTGTTGGAAAAATAAATCAATTTAAATCAAATCAAATAATATATGTGAAGCGCTTAAAGACGGCACTTTGTATTAAACGCTATATAAATCTTGATTATTATTTATCATATTGAGATAGAACAGCATTTGTATGCGTAAAGGTTTCCTGGTTGAAAACAGGGCTTCTCGAATTCCAGATCTCAGGGCATACCAATCCGGACCGCCCTGGACAGAGTCTCCAATTTAATTATTCTAAGTAAGATACGGAATTTTTTAAGAGCCAAGAAATTGTAACGGAAATTATACAAAAATCAAGTAAAAATCAAAAGGCATGTAATTAATGCTAAAAGTGATAATTTTTCACTCATTTACCGTTTGTTTAGCTCTCGAAACAGAGGCGGATCTTGCAAAAAAGGAACGAATGAAGAACAGTCTCCGTTTTATGGTGATGATGGTGATGATGACGATGGTGATGATGGTGATGATGGTGATGATGATGATAATGGTGGTGATAATGGTGATGATGGTGATGATGATGATGATGGTGATGATGATGATAATGGTGGTGATAGCGGTGGTGATGATGATGATAAAAGTGATGATGATGATGATGGTAGTTGTGATGATGACGATGATGATGGTGGTTGAGATGATGATGATGATGATGGTGATTGTGATGAAGATGATGATGATGATGGTGATGGTGGTTGAGATGATGATGATGATGATGGTGGTGGTTGTGATGATGATAAAGGTGATGATGATGATGATGATGGTTGTGATGATGATGATGGTTATGATGATCATAAAGGTGATGATGGTGGTGGTAGTTGTGATGATGATGATGGTAGTTGTGATGATGACGATGATGGTAGTTGTGATGATGACGATGATGATGGTGGTTGAGATAATGATGATGATGATGATGATGGTGGTTGTGATGATGATGATGATGATGGTGATGGTGGTTGAGATGATGATGATGATGATGATGATGGTGGTTGTGATGATAATAAAGGTGATGATGATGATGGTGATGATCATAATGGTGATGATGGTGGTGGTAGTTGTGATGATGACGATGATGATGGTGGTTGAGATGATGATGATGATGGTGGTTGAGATGATGATGATGATGATGGTGGTGGTTGAGATGATGATGTTGATGATACGGATGATGATGGTGGTGGTGGTCGTTGTGATGATGACGATGATGATGGTGGTTGAGATGATGATGATGATGGTGGTTGAGATGATGATGATGATGATGATGGTGGTGGTAGTTGTGATGATGATGATGATGATGATACGGATGATGATGGTGGTGATGATGGTGGTTGAGATGATGATGATGGTGGTGGTAGTTGTGATGATGACGATGATGATGGTAGTTGTGATGATGACTATGATGATGATGGTGGTTGAGATGATTATGATGATGATGATGGTGGTTGTGATGATGATGGTGATGGTGGTTGAGATGATGATGATGACGGTGGTGGTTGTGATGATAATAAAGTTGATGATGATGATGGTTGTGATGATGATGGTGATGATGATCATAAAGGTGATGATGGTGGTGGTAGTTGTGATGATGACGATGATGATGGTGGTTGAGATGATGATGATGATGATGATGATGATGATGATTGGGGTTGAGATGATGATGATGATGATGATGGTGGTTTAGATGATGATGATGATGATATGGTGGTGGTTGTGATGATGATGATGATAAAAGTGATGATGATGATGGTAGTGGTAGCTGTGATGATGACGATGATGATGGTGGTTGTGATGATGATGATGATGGTGGTAATGACGATGGTGATGACTGATGATGATGTCAATGATAGAGTAGAAGCCAAACATTAAAACAAGGCTCTAGAAAACGATTCCACGCGATTCTGGGATGAGCGCATGGCATCCATGGTAAAACTTTTGCAACAAAAATAAAGGTATGAGATAGGGGTGGATGCCACGCGCATCTTTTGTTAAATTTGAGCTCGAAATCTATAAGAAAGTTCCACCCCCCCCCCCAAAAAAAAAAAAAAAAAAAATAAATAAATAAATAAATATATATATATATATATATATAATACCAAATATGTGTCATCTGATAAAGACATTTCCAACGATGGAATTTTCTTTATAAGTTTAAAGTAATGAAATTGTTTAATATACAGTTTGATATTACACACAAATAGAGTAATAACAAGATTTCGCTTTACTGGCATTTTAATAAGCAACTGTGGAATCATTGTGCATGTCAATTAATGCATGTCAATTAATGTCAATTAATGCAAAATCAAGAAAATAATGAAACATTGAAAATAAACAAAATAATGAAATATGTTTTTTTTTTAACTGAGAAAACGCAGTGTTTTAGCCGGGCCAACACTGCATATGGAGAGCAATCTTATATACTTGTATACATTCAACACATTACAGAATGGAAATATTTTCATATTCTGACAGTTTATTGACCTTTGAGTAGTATTTGTTCGGTATCATCCGAAAGACGCCATAAAGCTGTTTATACTGAAGCTGTGTCTTGGGCAGCATATGATTAAAGGCACTTAAAGGCACATACTGTCCTACTTGTAGCCACTTGCTCCCGCTATATAGAAAAATTCCCCAATCGGTGCCTGTTGGTCCCCCATGATCCTCTTTTTCTTATGTTAAATGAGAGCTGAGCCACCTGTCACAGTGACCTCGTTGGCTCGATGGGTGGTCTAATTCCTTCTTGCTGAAGAAGTAATGCCTGCCTTTAATGTCAATGTAGCGTTACATGATGCTTTAAAGTTGTTTAGTGACGTATCAATGTGATTTGAATGTACTAGCATATATAATTTTTTTTTGGCACATTCTGTTATACGATGTCTGGTTAAATAGAAATATATATTATGACTACATGGATTATTATACGTCACACTACTAAGCTATATGACGCTTGGATTGAATCTGCTCAGAAGCCAGGATAGAAGAATAACGTCGCCACTTAGGCATTCCATATATCACATTATATCATCATTATTACTAATATGGAAACGAGTAATATTTATGGTTATAATAACTATCGGTCAAATTGGATCTGGCCTCAGTTCATTCTATTCATGAAATTTCGTGCCTTATTCTCGTATGGCGACCTGTTTTTCTCCTGATTGGAGATGACTGCTTTAATATATAATGCTGGAAATAATGGTGACGAGACACATCATCCACATACTGGCACACAATGACGCAGAGGAACCTGTAAAAAATAAAAATAAAAGGAAAATCAAACAGAAATAAATAAATCAAATCAAACGCAAGGGGAAAACGTAAGAATAATTAGTAAACTATATGCAATATTATGTTTAGACCCCAGCAATAACCCCAAGTGTGATCCAATTCGATGGAATACTGCCAGACAGAAACATTGGCAATTTTTAGTAATCTAAATTCTTTCTTTTTTGTTTTCTTTTGTTTGGTCTATTGTAGGTGTGATATTTGTTTCGTTACCAAAACAAAGAAAAAGGGAAACAAAACTATCAGTATAATTTTTGTGTTAATTATGATTCAATTGCTTTGCAAAGCACATTTTTAATTTCAATTCTTTGTTATGACAATAATAATGTTTTTGTGGTTATGTAAATTTGATTTGTAGTATTGTATCTTTGAATGTAACCATGTATATATAATCAATAAATCCTCTGATGAGGCAAAGAAAACAAATTGTCTCGTTACTGTCACTGTGGTAGATGTATAAACTTGGAACAGAATTGACAGTAATCATAAAATTGTCTAAATGTTACTATGCTAAGTTTGTCATGATAGTGTGTAGAAAAACTATAATGATTAAATGAGCCCCATGGCACAATATTGTACATCCGTTGGCCTATCAACTACATGTCTTTCAATCTTTCTTGCCTTGCTTCATTGATGGCTCGAATGATTTGTACGACCGCTTTGGAATGCTGTTCAGTTTATCCTCCTTATTGAAAAATCCTGTACCCACGCACACGCAAGCACACGCACGTGTTGTTGTTGTTGTTTTTATTTCCGAAATCAGATAAAAATATTATACATAGTAAAATATTCAAAATGAAATATTTATACATACTGGACTGTACATGGACAAAAATCGGTGGAAAGCCCAATTCAGCAGTGTTTATAGAACACTACTGTGAACGCATACAACAAGAATAACAAGAAAAAAACACAAAAAAAAACAACAGAAATACAAAGTGAAAACAATATAGGCGTACCTGTTGTCGATTCCCATCCGATCACATCTCCATTCCCTTCATTCGTTTTTTCAAGCCATTCCATTAGAGGCTGAAAGTATTTCAAGATGGCGTCGGCTTTCATCTCTCTTTGACCGGTGAGGGCCTCCATCGCTTCTGGCCAGGGTTTGCTCCTCCCCATAGATAACATTGCTCTGTTTTAAAGGACAAAATTAATCTATCAGTTATTTAATATAACAAGGATAATTATGTCCTAGATCATTTTCAAAGAAATGTATAAAATATCAACGATACTTTACCAGATGATTGCATCAAACAGTTAGCTTACCTAGCAAGATCGAATACCAAGTTTAATTACTTGTATTAAAAGTGATATTCTATATGTATTTTTTACCCGTTAAGTATGAAGCGTATTCTTGAATTGGCCTCAAAATTTATTCAGAATGTAACCATTCTTAAGAAATTACGTAAGTAATTTAAAGGTAAAGACCAGTATTGGATACGCCCCAATTTCAAAAAATGAAATGGAAGCTCTTATTACCAGGGTAATTATACTGCATTATTGTAGAGCGCTTAGAGACTTCTGATAAAGTAAGTGTTAGGCGCTATATAAGCAAGGACAATTATTATTATTATTATTAATGGATATATTTAGTAAATTAGTTTATCTATTGGACTGTGAGAGATAAACGCAGGTGTCGCGCACGTGTGCGTAGTCGCATATACATCTTTCTGTGTACAGTGCTTGTAACTTTACGAAGACTGGGTCAAATTTCTTATCATTTTGATGATTACAGAACCTTGCAGTACTATGCTAGATGATCAACCTTTCTGATCGCTTCCACAACGTTTCTTTCACAATGCAATCGCATGACCATAACTGGTCTTTATCTTTAACAGTTATTTTCTCACATAGATGGTTTTGGTGACCTTGAGGGTTGCCATGTAAAATGCTGAATAAAATCAGATCAATACTCCGAATTCATCGAGAAACACTTGGTGAATATAGTGCCCTCATCGTCTGTGCGTAGAGATGTGTACACAAGACAAGTGAGGGAGGGGGTCTTACACATTCAACCTACTATTGATATGAGTTTGTTTTTGTTTTTAAATAATACGTGGATATATTCATTTCACATTTTGCCATTTAGAAAGTATCTCTACATGATTAATCCTTCATGAATGTTAGAATGTAATAGACCAACTAACAGTTTAAAGAGATACTATGTCCCTTTGCAGCCAACATCAAATTGTGTAGAACTTTGCAGGAATTATGAATATGTCATGCATGTCTTATCTGTGAAATTTAAACATTAGCAATGTCCTAGAAGTCAAATTATGCAAGGAAACCCGTTTACCATCTGGACTTCACTGCCAAAAACTATTGAGTGACTGACTGCCATTTTTTTGGTGGTAATATACATAAATGAGCTGTAACAGGTACATTAACATTTGTCTACTTCAATAATCCACTTCTTGTGATGGCCAAAATTAAACTGATTGAATCTTTGTGCAGCACAAAAACATGCGACCCTTTAGTATTAAAGGGTCATACTACTACTTTGGTGATTGCAATCACTTAACTCGATTTGACAACTATTAGTCGTCATTTTCCCACTGTAAGCATTTTCAAGCCTTCACTATGAACATGACGGACAAAGAAAGAGGAAAAATATACAGTTCCTCATTCTACCTCAACAATTGTTGTGGTAGACAAAGGAACATCCCTTCACTGCTATTATGTAAAAATGTGTAGAACAGGTGTCACATGCATATTCACCTTTTTACATAATAGCAGTGAAGGGATGCTCCTTTGTCTACTTGAGTCACTGTATATTGTGTCCGCTTTCTTTGTCAGTCATGTTCATAGTGCCTTTCGCTTTAAGTGTAGTTTTGAATTAGTATTGTCATTCAAATGCCGTTGGAATTTACCTTTCCATTTGTTTGGCCTGCAAATGGGACATTGTACCTTTAATTTAATGTCGAAGCATGTCTGCATACCCCTATTTTCTCTTGAATGTAAAACGGTTATTGAACAATGATTCAAATTTCTCACAAATCGCACCAGGATAATCTATTCCTCCAAATCCGACTCATCAATGCTCACCATTGTAATCACCATCATAACTATTGTCTCTACAATAACCGCATTATCTAAGATATGAAAAGCGAGATGTTTGTCCTTACGCCAATTTCTCGCCTGCTTCTGTTGACCGGTAGAAATCACATTTATGGAGCGGTCCTGTATGGTTGGCAGCCTGGCACAGAGACTGGTAAAACTGGAACTGTATGATGGTCCGAATATAGTATCTGACAGAAATAGAGGTCGGTAATGATAAAATGTAATTCAATTAAATACAAAAAAAATCGTGTCATGGTATAGCACCATTTGATTGTTGAAATTACAAAGCGCTGCACATATTGTTTTACATGTTTGAGCCCCTTTATCAACATCACTTAAATCAGACCAGTTGAGCCAATCAAATCTATTGTTCTCTAACAAAATAAATGGGACTTAGAAAATGTTCGTGAAACGGTCAACAAACAGATTAAACTTTTCAACTTTTGTTAATGAAATATATATGTACCTAGTTCGTTTATTACTTTGTATTATATTGAGAAAAAAAAACACAGAAAAAACAGAAGAAATAAAGAAGATTCAGAAAATGAAATTCATTGTGAAAAAGCAATCTCAAAATGAAATGCTGCGGTACCCTACCAAGCAATCACTCAAAGTTGTCAAGACATTCGCAAAACCTCGCAAGGACGTTAAAACGTGTGAACAATACTCACGTCTCTATAGAACCTCTAGTGTTCCCTTGGTATAAGGCCTAAATGGGCACAATTGCGCTGCTATAATGAAAATGCTCACCCTATGAATGGATACGTTACGATGATATGGTACATGGCGCCTGCCTCGAAATCTTCTTCTGTTCTTTCCACGGGAGCTTTGACACCAATCAGGTCATTCCTGTCATCAGAAGGAGAAAGAGCAGCAGGAAGATGAGAAGAATTGGAAGGAAGAGCAAAGCAAAGGAAAGGGAAAATGAGTAGAAGAAGAAAACGGAAAAGAAAAAGAAGAAGGGGACCTCATTCTGAATATTTTTAGGATTGGAAAGATGAGCAAAACAAAGGAAGGGAAAGATGAGTGGAAGAAGAAAAAGAAGAAGAAGAAGGGGATCTTATTCTGAATATTTGTGTAATTTTAGTGTTAAGGTTTGTAGTATCTTCTGTTGATAATAGACAGCTGATATTGTTGTAAGTTGGTTTTCTGAAAATTGGATTAATGGTCCATTTTGTATATCTGGATGGACCACGATCTTTGACAACCTACTTTTCGGGACCTTACCAAACACGATTGATTTTATATAAATAAACCAAGCAGTAGGATCACCATGAAGCTAAAGCTAGACAAAACTCTCAGTAAGAACCAAAACAAGAACACAACAAATTTCATTTATATCATGTAAAGTGATCTCTATCTAAATTATAGGGCCCATGATCATGACATCGAAATACAAGTGCATTCCTGTTGCTGTGCAGTTCTGCATACATCTCATATGTTGATATGTAAACTTCTGAATTTGTTTCATAGATTTTAAAATATTTTTTGAAATATTTGTTTTCAAAATTGCTAATTAAGCTCCACCCAAAAACCTCCAGATCTTATTCCCCTTGTGGCATCATCTGTCAGTCATCAATGAGCTAACTTGAGAAAGTGGCATTTAACTTTGCCAAAGTTGACCACCTGTTACAATACCACAAAAAATAGCAACATTTTAAAGTTGTTATGTCAGACATGATGTAGCATCACCAGGAAGACAAAGACAAATCGCGTTTGTATTTGAATGTGTACACACTTGAGTTGCCACCATCTGGCAGTACCAGCATTCACATCTGTTTTCCCACTGAATACATCCCATCTCCATTGCTCTAGGGCTAAGCTGAAGGGAAGGGTTCCGATGGTCGGTAAAGCCATCTTCAGCAAAAAGTTGATATCCGTATCCATTACTACACAAAAAGAGATAGAGACACACGATGAGTACCTGTATATTTTACTTTTGCATCGTTTGTTTGTTTGTATATTAGTTTACTTTTCCTTGTCACAGATTGAATTATATCTTGTCTCTGTCAGAATTTAAAAGTTAATGATTACTGCCTCTGAAAATGTGGCAAATTTCTTTGGGCGTCTGAAATTGTGAATAATTTAGGAAGAAAACAAAAACATCTGCCATTTTCCACCCAGGTGAAGTAAATGAATACCCGGTATTAAAGAAGAAACTTTCTGAATACTTTGGCACCCCATTATAGAAGCTCGGCTATTAAAGCCGGTGTAACGTTTTGATTGCAAGGCCCCAGAAAGAACGTGTTTAATACAACTGAGGATATCCTCTGAATAAACGACATGACATGATGATGATGATGATGATGATATGGTGATGATGATGATGACTATCATCAGCATCATCATCATCGTTATACTATTGTAATTATAACTATTACTATCATTGTTATTAATATCATGTTTATTATTATAGTAGTAGTAATAGAAGTAGTACTAAAAATAGTAGTAGTAGTAGTAGTAGTAGTAGTAGTAGTAGTAGTAATAGTAGTAGTAGTAGTAGTAGTAGTAGTAGTAGTAGTAGCCGTAGCAGTAGCAGTAGCAGCAGCAGCAGCAGTAGTAGTAGTAGTAGTAGTAGTAGTAGTAGTAGTAGTAGTAGTAATAGTAGTAGTAGTAGTAGTAGTAGTAGTAGTAGCCGTAGCAGTAGCAGTAGCAGCAGCAGCAGTAGTAGTAGTAGTAGTAGTAGTAGTAGTAGTAGTAATAGTAGTAGTAGTAGTAGTAGTAGTAGTAGTAGTAACAGCAGTAGTCGTAGTAGTAATAGTAGTAGTAGTAATAGTAGTAGTAGTAGTAGTAGTAGTAGTAGTAGTAGTAGTAGTAGTAGTACTAGAAGTTGTAGTAGTAGTAGTAGTATTTAGAAGCAGCAGTAATAATAATAACAGTATGTTTTATTGTTATAGTAATAATATCATTAGGTTAGTTATACTCGCCTTCTATTGGGTCATCCTCGCCATCAAACAAGCCGACCTCTTTTAAATGTTTGGGCGTGGCTACTGACTGCGACATCACCTCCCCTATGGCTTCTTGGAAAGCGATGTTAGCCCCATCCCTGAAGGACACTGGCTGGTGTTTGTAATTCATGTCGTATTGGATGTGACCTAACTCGTGATGAAGGATCAGGAAGTATTCCATATTGACTTCGGTGCACATCTTTATCCTGCAACAGATCGGCAAGAAAAGTAAAATATTGGTAAAACAAATCACAATGATCAACAAGAAACATCAGTAAACATATTACTATACAATAGTTGATAAGAAGGAAAAGGCAAGCTTGTTTTCATCTTTATCCTGTAGCATATCAAATCAACAAGAAAATTAGATGTTATGTCAATAAAGTCAGGATCATGGACCAGTATCAACTCTACACTCTCGCCAATTCGCCATTGAAAGTGTTTTGTCGCCATAGGCTCAGTGCCACCGACCCATACGTATATTTCTCAACTGTTTTCCCCCAGTCTTGTTTTGGCAATATAACGAAATTGCCTCAACTCATTCACAACCATTAATACATGGTACATGTTATTGTGCTGAATTTTCCGCAAACTTGTCGGCAATGTGGTTCGTCACCTCACCCCCCCCCCCCCCAACATAAAAGTCGAACAGATCCCTTGGGTGAGACTGAAGAACTGACCTAAAGTCTACTCTGTTGTAGAAGTCCCATGCAGACGCGTGACACACCACATCTCTCCCGTCATCAGGCCTCTCCAACATGGAATTCTCCCAGAATGCATCATTGACCGGAAATAGACCCATGGAGCTGAAGAATTCATCTGCCATACGAGCTATCCTATCGACGGTGTAATTCTGGAAAATATAATGAGATTGTAAAAAAGTCTGCATATGGATGTTTTGTGTTATATTAGCCTATACTTCTTCTGGAGACTGCCGATTTCCAATAGTACTATTCGTGGACAGTTCTCTACTCTCAGGCAACTGTCAACATTGAACATTTATCACGTGGGGGCTTTACTTCGTTCCGTCGGGTCAGGTTGTCGGGCGATGCGAACTTTAGTAAAAACATGACCCCTATTCACGATAGGTTGGCCCAAACAGGCTCGCTTGAAATCCGTTGGCCCACGCCTATGGAATAAACCCCTTGCATTTCTAAAAAAAACTACTTCACTTCACTCAAAAAAATCTGAAAACATCCCAGTTTCCTTCAATTCTTCTTAATTTGCTGATTGACTAAGAGACAGAGCCTTGCATTCTCTAGAAAAGGTAAATATAAAGCTAACTTTTAGGTTGTATTATAAGATGATGACGTGGATCCCAATTTAAATGATTGGTTAAGAGCGTACACGTAACCAGGCATTTGTTTTGCCTACACGTAATTTTGATGATGACCAGTCGTTATCAAATGCTAATGACCGGTCATTAGTAAAATTATGTTATAAAACATCATGATATAAAACAATTAATAAAACATAATCTTATAAAATAAATAATACACATAATTTTGTTCGGTACCTTCAATACAGTCCAAACACCCTCGGCTATCACCTCGGGCGTGTCAGATTGTTCCAAAGGTACCTTGTGTGTGTATTTTATTTTTTTTTAATTTTTTTTTTTTACTAATGCCATTATTTTTATACAGTATCACTCTCACATGGCGCGTCAGAAACCACACCAGTCACTTGCGCAGTCCTCCGTCAGCAAAATAACGCCTCGTGTGCAACGCGCTTTACTCACCTGTCGGACCATTTCATCAGAGACGTCAATATTGGGTAGGTCAGGGTATGGAACCACATGGGGATAGATGTTCGTCCAGAAACGACCCCACATGTCACCTGTAATTGGTATGATATCACACAATGTTATATGAAGCAATGTTCGTATGAAAAACGGGCGGTCAAGAGTGAAATGTAGAATCTCTGTAAATATAAGCTGAAGACGAGAAGTATAACATCTTCGTCGTTTTATTTGAATAACATGAATCAAGGCCGCAAAGACTACAATTCAACTCAAAGACTATTACAATTACTACTCTGCTGTATATCCCATAGAGGGTTATAGGACACCTACCCCCCGGACATCCATCCCCCCCATATTACCACCCCAGTCAACTACCCCCAGGACAACTACCCCGTAGGATAACTACCCCCTAGGGCAACTACCTAGGACAACTACCCCGGACAACTCCCCCGGACAACTAACCCCTAGGAAAACTACCCCCGGACAAATACCCCCAGCAACTATCCCCCAGACAACTACCCCCTACGACAACCATCCTGTAGGACAACTACCCCCTGGACAACTACCCCAGAGGGAAGTTGTCTGGGGGGTATTTTTCCGAGGGTAGTTGTCCTAAGGGGGTAGTTGTCCGGGGGAGTTGTCCTAGATGTTAGTTGCCCTAAGGGATATCATTGGGAGTGGTTATCCGGGGGTGAATGTCCAGTGTCCTAGAACCCTCTATGGGATACGTCCATAGAGATCACTTTCGGATTACAGTACGTAATTGTCATAAATATTGTCATGTTCGCACATTTTCAATGGTGAAGTCATCACAACCATCATCATCACTATCATCACTATCGTCATTGTGATCATGTTTGTCATCTACATCAACATTTTCATCGTTTTATTTATCAACAGGGCGTTACCATAATATTTATTAATAATATTTTTGCTTATATGGCGCTTAATACAACGGCAATTTCGAAGTTTCTAAGCGCTTTATGTTATTACCCCGGTCATCGGATTCTGGCTTGCCCACACACAGTGTATGCACGTTCTCCACTCCCTGGGTAACATTCCAGCAAGAGCTACTATGCTCAAATTGCTAAGCATACTGCATACTTGTGGAGAGTGTCAAATTTAGATCAACATATTGCCAAAGGACATTAGTGCCACGACGGGACTCGAACCGCGGACCTTGTAATCGACAGTCCGGCGACGTATCCACTCGACCACAACACTTCTATGGTAACTCACCTAGAACATTAGCTGGTAGATTGCCGGTGAGGGGAACATGTTCTGATCCGTAGACCCCGTTTAGCCTGCGTCTGACATAGGCATGGAGCTGCTTGTAGAGAGGAAGAATAGCATTGTAGAGTTCGTACACCTGATTTTCAAGGTCATCACTGTAGGCAGACCTCCAGGAGTCCCCAAGATCATCATACCCTGTAAGAAAAACATTTCAGTCTCGGAAACACGCTCACATCGTACCACGCACACTACCATGCTCGCTCCAAGGCACCCACCCCCTTGGGATGCTTTGGTGTGACACTCTGTCCTGGGACCCGTCTTACAAAGAGTTGATATCAATCGCAACTTTTTTTAGATTGATACCAATTGCAAATATGTACATAAAATGTTTGCTTATCTCTTAGCAGGGTTCTAGGGCACCTACCCCCTGGACATCCAACCCCCCGGAAACCACCCCAAGTCAACTACTACTTAGGACAACTACCCCAGGACAACTACCCCCTAGGGCAACCACCCTCTCGGTCGGCTACTCCCTAGGACAACTACCCCCAGACATCTACCCCCGGATAACTTCTCCTTTATAGACAACTACCCCCTACCACAACAATCATCCAGGACAGCTAGCCCCGGACAACTATCCTAGGGGCAGTTGTCCGGGGATAGTTTCCGGGGGTAATTGTCCTAGGGGTAGTTGTCAGGGGGTAATTGTCCGGGGGTAGTTGTCCTAGGGGGTAGTTGTCTGGGGTTACTTGTCCTAGAGGGTAGTTGACTTGGGTGGCTATCCGGGGGTGTGTGTCCATCTTACAAGAGCAAGGATAGTATCAACACTTATGTGCATCTGCTTCCTTTGATCTAAGTTTATAAAACAATATGATCATTTAAATGTATTTATTAATTAATTTACTATTTATTAACTTACTTTTGTATTCATTCATTCAAAGTTATATATTCAAGATGATCAGTTGCATGACCACTTTGGATTTGTCCTGTATCTATAAACATGAGTAAATGAATATTAGAAGCGTTAAGTATGTATAGATACATATTTGTTACAACAAACAAGAGGAATCGAACGTTAACTTCACTGGTAATAAAATAATGATTACATAGAGCACACAATACCAATGTCCTACGCGTTCTCCAAATTATCAACAATTTCCCCACTGTCATAGACAATTGAGAGAGGCAGTAGTTCCGTCACCGGAAGTTGCTCCTGACTGGTTAGTCATATCATGTAGCCTCAAATAGTTCCCTCTGCGACTTTCTATCAAAACGAGTAGGCAGTAATAGGTTATTTTGCCAAAAACGTTCATGATCTAAATTTGTGTGTCAGTATAAAAATATCATTATATTGGAACAACGGGTATAATTGTGATTCAGTTTATCCGGACTCAATTTAAACCTCAGACCTTGCTCGCCTACGCGTAGCGCAACTTTCTCTCTCAATTCACTATGCTCACCGTTAGCTCTGGCTCCTTCATTAGCAATGTCCACGTATCTCGCGAATAGAGGTTTGTTTGGTATTCCTACTGCATCACGGAACCCCTCCCAAGCCCAGACCAGTTCATCCCAGTCCATAGAGGTCGCCATTATCTGTCCAAACCTAAAAGAAAATGAACACAAAAGAAAGCAAAACACGGACAAGTTAAGCGATTCATCTTACACTTCTATGTTCTTATTTCTAACATCATTTATTTGTGTATCCCTTTCCAAATTTCATGAGTAATTCACTATAACGATAAGACTATTTTGGCTTTATGCATAATATGCCCATTGCACACGAGGTTTTGCGATTGCGTTATTACATGCTCTAGTCATGCAAGAATGTCAATACAACCATGCAGCCCGTAATAACAGGAATTCTAAACATTTTTTGCCCTGTTTATTTTCCATTTACTTTTCGCATATAAGACCCATCTATATCTGCAACTACCTGTAAATTAGCCGCACCAAAGCGGCTATTTTAGAAATATGCTACCGACAGTGGCAGATATAAACGGGTACCAACATAATACAGTGTGTCGCTTCCTGCTTTTCTGTTTCGCGACTTAGTGAAAAAAAATAGTAACATTACCGCGGAGAAAATCACTAAAGGATGCACTGCGGCAATATTGCGTTATTTTGTAAAAATAAAAGGGCTTTGGAAGGCACCGAGTACTGACGCATTCCTACGTCAGGCAAATGACGATATGTGTGAAATATAGGCTGAATGTTGTACATCATGAAGGCTGTCTTAGTACTGTTTATTTGTAGACCGACTTGGCTTGCTGCAGACTCTACTTGTTCAAGGAGCTTCTGTGCCTTTTCCAGATTGTCTGAAATTAGTGCAATATCATCAGCAAAGTCAGTATCTGTGATCATTACAGCAGAATATCTGCTACTTTCTCTTTCCTCTAGGGTAAAGCCCAGATCCTCGAACCATTCAGTAGCCATTCTTAGAGCATAATTCAATGCTACGATGAATAGGTATGGTGCTAAAGTATTGCCTTGGAGCACTCCTGCTAAGATGGTAAAGTAGTCAGTCTCTCCATTTGGTGAACGCACTTGAGCTGTAGTAACTTTGTCCAGCAACCCTACTGCTGTGACTATTGTGTATGGTATTCCGTAGGCTCTTAAGATCTCTAACATCTTCTTCCTATTGATTGAATCGAAGGCCTTCTTAAAACCCACGAACGTAAGTACTGCTGTCAGATGCTTTGCTTTAGTACCTTCCACCAGTCTCCGCAAAGTTAGAATTCGCGCTACTGTAGATCTTCCTAGACGGAATTCATTCTGGTTCTTGTGGAGAAGGGGTTCCAAGTGAGAACGGATTCTATTCAAAAGCTTTATGTTGAATACCTTTGCAGCTACTGGGGTCAGTGCTATACCACGGTAGTTTTGAGGGGTACTTATTTTACCTTTTTGGGTACAGGTATGGTTTCTCGCCATGGATAAGCGTTCTGTTACATACTTTCAAAAGATGTTGGTCAAGGGCACCAGACTTTCATACATCAAGTAATATTTTAGGTGAAATATGAAAGATGCATGCAAAGACACGCACAAATAGTTTGCATTATATATATATATATACGAAAATATAGTATCTAGACATATATTTGATAAGACAATCCGTGAAGCAGCAGATTGCTACCATGTGAGTAGTAAATATATACATGCTTAACTTATGGTAATTACCCAGACTTTTTCGGAAGCGCATAGCATGGGGATTATCATAAACCGAGAACGGACTATCATTCTTACTATTATTCACTCCCTTCACTTATGAAAATATCACGCAGTTTTTCAAAAGGACAAATGATTCCTCGTTTTTAACGGGGTTATACCTCAGTGACACCACCGACACCGACACCAGACCGACAATAGATAGAAAACAATTTGTTTTCCCTGAATGGCAAAAATGTGTCGATGTAGAGTCAGTGTAGAGCCGGTTGGGCGTTATGACTGAGGTTGGGGCAAATGACGCCTCGTGTGCTAAAGACTTGATGCCGACGATGATGATGAATAATGAGGAACTTACCCGGCTCAAGATGTAGACAGTCTGACTGATCGTCAGGCCGGCACACTGGAGTGGAGCTGTATATCTTATTCATCTCACCAAGGATTTCGTTGTACTGTCCAGGATTGAGAAAAATAAGTAAGGGTGTAAATATGAAATTGCGTGTGATCAGAGACAGAAGGGAGTTTTAAAACTTTTTGTTTAATTGCGAGCCAACCCTTGTAATAAGTTCATTCGTATGAAAAACAAAAACAAACTAAGATCTACAGAATGGCGAAGTTTGAAATAAATTGGACCAACAATTCGAAAGTAATTAATGAGATCACCAAGTCTATGCAAATCTTGAATTAGCGTTTTGGTCAGTGGATTTTGACGTAGCCGCGGACAACTCCTTTGTTTGTCGTGTGCAAAAATGTCATTCATTTTCTCCTAAGCGCCTTTTCTCTTGCAGCACTACTCAATTTTTTTTTGATAGCAAATGATTGTTTCCTCCAAAGTAGTTTGCTATCAAGATTGGATTGTCGAAGCAGCTAACCCATCTTTTTTTTGCTTTACAGTATCCTGGAGAAACCCATCCCACAGTGCAGTATAAGCCTTCTCTAGGAGTATAACAAACATTCCGGGCCTTCACACGAAGTAGTAGGGGAGGGGGGGGGGTAGGCCAATCTGCCCCCTTTTTCTGATTGAGTTCCGTGATGCTTTGAAAGATGAAAATTGAGCAGATAGCAATAGATTTAAGGGGAAAAACCCAAACACTGTTATTAGGGACTTTTAGATTTGCACATCGACATAGTGGACTGCTACGTGTGACGTCCTTTTAAGGCATTTTGACGTCCTTTTAAGGCACTGCCAGTGCCTTAAAGAGCGTCAATATTACTGGGCTAGAAGGGATTAGACCATACAGTGAGGTCACTGACAGGTGGCTATCCCGTTAATTCAGCTCTCAACTAACATAAGAAAAAGAGGATCATGGGGGACCAACAGGCACCGATTGGGGAAGTTTTCTATATAGAGGGAGCAAGTAGCTACAAGTAGGACAGTGGGGCTTTAAAAGGACGTCTCATGTAACAGTCCACTATGTCGACGTGCAAATCTAAAAGTCCCTATTATCTTTACTCTGAGTCTCAACCCCATTATCTGTGTTGTCTAGATCTCTCTCTCTCTCTCTCCCTTCAGACACAAGGTCGGGTTCAACTGAATTAGTAGAATGAAAACCATAAGTGTGAATTACTTTGAATGTAATCAAAAAGAATGAATGAATCATTTGTACTCACCTCCTGGACGGTATCATTGTCCAGGGCAGCTACTCCGATGCCGGATATAATACCAAGTAGACGTTGAATATCTTCGGGAAAGCTCTCAATGACGTCATCAAACTCGCGAGCCTTCATCGCATATCTCTTACTGAAAGCTGCTGTCTTTAGACTGGCTTCAACCTGTCATAATAATAAAAGGAAACAGAATTTTGTTATTTTTTGTACATTATTTCTTAAATAGTATTTCTTATATTAAACAAAACGTAGAACAGTAGAAGTAGAAAAGTAGAATACAAGTCATACGGAGTAAACATAGTAACATGGCTTGAGAAAAGTAAAAGAAATAATGTGACAAAGTAGTGGCATAAACATAACATTAAGTTTATAAAGGCAAATGGCAGGTTTGTATGATTTTACAACATACATATCAAAAGCACGAAACAGGTTTGAAATCTCGTACTATAGGTATGCCCTTACATGAATGGATGTACAAGGATAGTGAATCAAACAAAGAAATTAAGCAGTATGTCCTGTACTTTTAAGTGATAGCTTAGATATCGGTTGGTTTGATAAACATGTATACATTTATCTTAAAGGTAATACAAAGTTTCGGTATGGGGTCATGACTTTGGTTCAAATGAACATATTGGAAGCATATATGATCCTACAATTTTCAGTGATCATTGCCGCGGTCGAAATCGACTCTTAAGTTATGAAATTGTAAATGATTAACACTTTATGTTGAATAGCTCCCTCTCAAGGCCAAGATATTAATTAAGCTAAAAAAACGATGTTTATTGACTAAAATCGACCGATTAGCTATTCCCGTTCGGAAACTATATACCACAACTACATACTCTGAGGTTTTCATGGTCGCAGCTAACATTGTACGGCCGTAGGAGCTATTTGAAATTTATCAAAATTTACCGGGAGCACCGGTAAATCTTTATATTCAATTTTTCTCGAAAGCATAAGTGCTTTAGGAGCTAAACTTTCGGGTGTTTTTAATACATCCACAGGGGCATCCAAATGTATCAAAATTATAAAGAATCACTATCCACCCATTTTTCAAATTTACCACAACTTTGTAATACCTTTAAGATTTGATTACATCATTTGTATCATTACATAATTTTGATCACATTATGTATTGATTTTTATTCATGAACCCTTCGATATGATAATTAGACACTTACATTTGATGCGCACGCATTGTAGCCACGTACGAGTTTAATGACCATGCCGTATAGATTAAAAGTACAACAAGTTTAAAACAATTGTCGATACAAGTCCAGCATTGCTCAAAAAAACAATTTGTGTGATACAAAGGTATATTTGAATCCAGCGATCAGATTACAATAACAAGATAAAAGTGAAAATAAAGAAGTACAAAATATACAGCATTAACCTTTTCATCAATACAATATTGTATTCATCATATGATTGTCAAACTTGTTAGGTATGGCCAAGAAGTTACCAGCAACTTTTCGAATAGGTGAACATATTTGGTCATTACATCATAACTAATCAAAATATTAGTAGGCCAAAAATTAAAAAGATTCCTAGTTTTTCGGTACCCTCTTCTCGGTCTAATAAATGATTCCTTTCTTCAGCTAGATTTCAAAGGATGATGATAATGATGTTTCACAGCATTTGTATGAAGTCATATATCTGTTATCACTTGTGAATTAATCATGGACATCGAATTTTAGTATTCCTTGTTTTCCAGATTGCTTGCGCTACCCTTTACACTTGCGCTGAAACATCACCGACTGGCTCAGTGATGTTTTGGCATATTATGGTTGGTAATGCGCATGTGCAGTCCTCCCGACCTTTGACTCTGGCCCTGCCATTTTATGGTAACAATCCGAAAGTGCCGAAAGTCACGTGACAAAAATCTAGATTTTTCAGCTGCTACGGTTTACATTACCAAACATCACCAAACATCACGCGGACCTTTCAAAAAATCTCACACTGGCTTGAAATGTTTCTGGCTTGGCATGTTTTTCCGGTTTGGCGTAGTTGCTTAGCAAATTTCATCGAAAGATCGCGACCAGGCTCCGGTTAAGCATCTGTTGGCATGTTTGGTTGCCGGTGTTAAAATATCAAAGTTCTTACTATATGTGTCCGCTGTTCACATCCTTTATTAACACACAATGAACAAGGTTGAATACTTTAAAAGTATAGTTCACGTCATAAACGCAAAGACTTTCAATAACACCCCATTGTGTAATTCGTTTCTATTAACATCATATTCGGATTAATTACTACACTGTTGTCTATAAAGTTGGAATATTATTTTCTTACATCTTTTCATGAAAAGAATGTGACATTGTGGTTTATTCTTGTTAGATAGAGTTTTTATCTTATCAGACCTTATTGAAAATTCGAAAGAGCCGTAGAGATAAATCTTAAAGTTCTGAGAAGATATAAGCTTTATCTTTTACGAATAGCCCATATTATCACAATTATTGTATTTCAAACAAAGGTAAGAAATTACCATTTTAATTATATGGGCAACAACATGAACGTTATCGTTATGTCCTCACACGTTTGTGGGTGACATACACAAAACTATTGCTAGGCATATTGCCTAACTTTGATATTTTGAAGTATTTGGGAGTCTATCTTTGAAATCTTCATTGTGAAACGTCCAATCAAATATAAAAACTTTGTCACAATTTTTCTAGCATTCGTGCAAATTTTGATATCATTTTATTTACATGAAGAAAGTAATAATTTATTTTTGGTTTATATAGAATGATTATATTATAATAATAGAAATAGCTCACATTTATAATGCGTCTAATACTTTGTTTCTAGGCGCAGAACACAATTACCCCGGTTATCGGATTCAGGCTTAACCGCAACACAATGTATGCACATTTTCCACTCCCTGGGGAGCATTCTAGCCAGTCGCGATTTTACAAGCGCCACAATCTATCTAACCACATTAAATTTCGCATCCTACCGGGTACCCATTTAACACCTGGGTGAAGAGTGGCAAATGTAGATCAATGTCTTGCCAAAGGACATTAGTGCCGCGGCGGGACTTTAACCGCGGACATTGTGATCCACAGTCCGGTGACACATCCACTCGACCACGACACCTCTACCTTATGAAACACTTAAACAAGTACAAGTATATAGCGATCATGCTCAAAGACCCTGCCTCTTTCTTTTGATTATACTCTGTAAGGTTGGTCACGTAATCCCAGCTTGCTGAATAGGACTCAAAGAAAACCATCTCCGCCGTCGAGTTGTAATCCGTCAGGAAGTCCCGAGCTCCATCCAGTCGGCTATCCCGACGATCTCGACCTCCATCGACATCACCGACACTGATCTGTTCAGATGAAGGTGTAACGACGGCGACGACGATCACGAGAAGACGCAGAATGTGGCTCCGAGAATCCATGATCGTGTCAAAATGTGGTTAGATTTGTTTGAAGTGCTATCTTCGGATCTGTTGTCCGATATCATGTCTCAGAGAGATATCGTCATTGCCTTATCTCCTCGCTGACTGAAATGGCAAATTGATATTTTTTTCTTCAGCGCCTAGCTATAGGTAGCCTTTAAACAAGGCCACATGTCTGATAGACACCGAGCGACTAAAAAGAGACTAATCGCGAAAACCCGAGTGAACGACAGAGGGAGTAGCGCATCCAAGTATTCGATCGAGCGTTCACCACGGGTCTCTATATTCATCTCAGCCGCTGACTGGGGTGAAAATAGCCCGAGTCACGAGGCCTTGTCAAAAGGCTATAAGCTATAGGTAGCTGACCTAAAATAATTGTGAGTGCAATAGTAATGCACTTTTTGCGTAATGACCTCGAAATGACTTGTTCTGGTGTGTTATGTTCCGACCCACGCTTTTTTTTTCTCTCTCTCTCTCTCTCTCTCTCTCTCTCTCTTTTCCCGGTCTCTCCCTTCCATCCTTCCCCTCTCTTCTCCCTCTGATTCCTGTTCATGAACATGAATTACCAGTCCCTGGTAATTCGTTTTCTATCCCGCTACGCCTACCGTGTAGCAAAGGCATCTGGTGAGTCGTCGGCAACGCGCTCTTCACTGAGTTCACATAGGCTACCTAGTTTGTATCATTTTCCGGTTTTAACAAATGACACATGAGACAAATCTCCCCCCCCCCCATCCCCCAAAGGATATAATAATCGGGGCTCAGTTTGAAAACCGCTAATGATTTAAAGATCTACTTGACACTACTCAATTTGACACAGATGGGACTGATCACTCCTGTTATCGATATAATGGTCATGCTTCTTTTGAGACTTTAATTAAGTCCCCCTTTAAACACACTTAAAAATTGTAGTTTGATACATGAAATGAAATATGAAATATTTGTGTATACATAATTTTTCATTCCTCTTAAATTTATTTCAGATCTACATTAAAGATATCCCCAAATTATATATTTATCTGAAACTAATTATATCAAATTTGCCCCCCCCCCCCCCCCCCCAAAAAAAAGGCGGGCGCGAAAAGATTGCGTGCGGGGAAGAATCCTTTTTACTAGTCTCACTGTGGACGAATACAAAAGCAACAGAGTCCCCTAAAAAAATAGCTCCTCAATGGTTCACGCATGATCTAGCTTGTGCAGTGTAGTGAGGTAGTGATACAATCTCTATATTGACACTCGTTATCATGACTTTTCAAAACATGGCATATTTCAATTTCTTTCGCTTTTGGCATACATAATCAATAGCTGGTACACAATGACAGTAAATCTCTCTCTCTCTCACTCGCTCTCTCTCTCCCTCTGTCTCTCCCTCTCTCGCTCTGTCTCTCTCTGTCTCTCTCTGTCTCGCTGTCTCTCTTTTCTCTATCTCCCTCTCTCTCTCTCTCTCTCTCAATTGCCCTATTTCTTTTATTTATACATATCAAGTTAACAAACCCATTCCCTTTTCGCTCTATTTCCCCCTCTCTGTTTCCATCGACGCATGCACACAGTCCATCCCTCTCTTCATTCGCCCCTATCCAACTTATCGTCCATGGTGCTGGTGTGCCTACCTACCGCTCTAGCACCCCCCTCCCAACTACCTACGTTTGTAGCAGTGCAAACTGCCCACATAGAATACTAATGAATATACACAGTGACACACATACACGCCCGCATCCTTCGTTTGTGTTTCGTGTGCTGTGTGTGGGGGTGGGGGCGGATACACCTTCCATCTATCCGCCTGTAGATTTGACTCCTACACTTGCCACCCTTCGAAGTTAGAAAAAAAGTATTGGTTTACAAAAAGAAACAACACATCTTAAACAACTGAGATACTTCAACGGCGGTTTTGTTGTTGTTATAAAACCATGTACAACAAATAAATTATCAGATATTGTTATTGATAAGTCATTCTATGTTATCCCAAACAAATTGATAATTCTAAGATAACATCAACTTTTGTCGGTCATTTATTTAAATCTAGCCTTATGTTATAATTAGTACATTTTAAGGGAAATAATTAAGAACGTTTTTTGCTGAATAAGCAACAACCACTCGCCATTTGTTAAAACCATGACCTGGCAATTTCCTCTTTCAGGTAGCAAGCACAATGATTCGTTTTACAGTTAATTACGCTTGGCTGACCAACTGTTCAGAGGATTTAGCAGAGAGAGAAGTGAACGACGATGAGTTATTTCTTTTATTTGTTTATCGTCTATTCAGTGCTATTTTATTATCTTTAAGACAATGAACACTGCGGTACTATTTATAAGAAACCGTCACATGGTAGTCATAAGGCAGATACCTTCATCAGTACTAGGCTTAAAGTGTGTCTAAAGTATTGGGAGCCTTGATTCCGTCAACAAATTGATGCCAAAATTTCATTCAAACTGTATCATAATAATAATAATAATAATGAAGTCATTTTTATATAGCGTATAATGATAAATTCTCTATGCACTTTACAACAATTAATTATACAATAAATTACATGATTAATCTAAAGATTTTATTATGCATGAATTAACAGAAATACATATCTTATACAATGATGACAAATTCAGATATAATATAAATGATATAAACTTATGAACACAATTATAACAGTTAAATAATTACGATCTTTTATTGTAGTAAGGAAATAACATTATTTGACATCATGTGAAAGAGGGTGTCATTTAAGACACATATATGCACAGATTTCCCCGCAGATATATGTTCGAAGACAAATATGGATAAATGATACGTAATTTCAATAAAGTGCCTTTTTTGTTTGTGCACTCCTACTCATGCAGTGCAACATTAAAGCCCGTTACGAATACTATATTGTTCATTCATGCGAGCGAGGCATTGTTAAGATTTCTATTAATTTTCTTTGACCTGATCACGTTTAACCGTACTTGTTGACGCTGCATGTTAGTACTTCCTCGTAGGCTGCTTCGTGTAGGTCTATTCGAAACAAGGAGTCGATTTTGGATAACTTTCATACTTACTTAACTAAAGGAAGTTACATTGTATTTGGCGAATGAGGAGATTCAAGCAAATCGGACACTTTAACATTTGGCTGGAATTGTGAGTCGAAAGACTCATGCTTAAGTTTTCTCCGTTCTCACACGTTACACCTGTTTGAGCCGTTTGAGCACGTCGTACGCGTTGAGAGGGGATTTAATACACGGAATATTATCACGAAAAACATTCTCAGAGGTCCTAACCATTTGTGTATAGTTCATGTATTTCTCAAGTATCTTTACATCAAAACAACGGACAATCTTGTACCTAAACTAAAAGCAGTTAACGGCGTCATTGACCTGGACTTAAAGGCCTACTGATTGAGTATACAAACAAAGTGAGTAGTTCATGCTGTTTTTAATATGATATATTTTTTTGGTATTAGAAGTGCCCCTGTTCACCTCAATTTAGAAGGCTTTGTAACTGTAAGTTGATGTTTGTGTCTGAACGTCAGTGTAGGTTTGTGCATGTGGTTTTCGGAGGCGGTTGAGTTTCCATGAATTTGGGGATATCGACATTCTTAAAAAAGTAAAGGAAAAAATCGTTCCTTATGTGGATTTACATGTAAAGTTTTCAGGTTTTCAATTTGGTGGTTATATTGTAAAATTAAGTTTGTTTGAAAGTATGTATTATAGAAAAAGTAACACATTATCTTGCCTAAATCTGCACTCTATACCATTCAATACCAAACGGTAGGCCTAAGTATGGAGTTTACTCATTACATTACCATTTTCGTTTTAGTTTCTATACCCTCAAAACAAACAAATTTGAAAACGGGGAACTTTTCCAAATTCACTTCTCATCTTAAGTTCTGAAAGATATTGTCAGTTATCTATTTATACCAAAAGTGTGTCATGGTAAGTTCATAAACAAATTAAATGTACATGTAGTATGCCCAAAAATATTAAAAAAATAAGCAGTTAAATACTAAGAGTTCTTCGCCAGCTTCAAAAATAGTGAAGTTGGACCGTGTTCAGAATGCCTCTTTACTTTAAGATTCCTCCCCGAAGTTCTGGCTGCAATGCCCTCTTGTGCACACTCTACAACTAAAGCAGCTGGCGAGACATTAGCAACGCACCGCACTAAAGTTTGCGATATTCTACCACTTGTTGATATTAATTATTGAAGAAATTGAGGCTAATTGAGTAAACATAATCTAGTTTCTGGTTAAGATATTCATGCTCAAGACCTAACCCCCCCCCAAAGGAAACTAGTAATTTCAGGACATCTACTTGACACTACACCATTTGACCCACACTCTAAATTACAGGGATTTAAATTTAAATCTATAGGATTTATTTTTAAATCTTTCATGTACTGTAGGTAGGGACCAATCGATGTGGATTTAAAATTAATCTTCGCTAGGATTAAAAAGTTTTAATCTGTAAAGGATTAAAAAATAAGTTCAAAAGATTTATATTATAAATCTTTCTAGATTAAAGTTAACCCTGATAAAGATTTAAAAGCAATCCTTTTTGGGACTTCTTTGTCATGTGACAAAATCTTATCGCCAGGATTGGTCAATTTGCCGTTAATTTTCGGAACTTTTTTTAATCTTTTGGGATTGAAAAAAATATATTTGAAACTCGGATTAAGAACCAGTTTAGCAATCTTTTAAGATTAAAAATTTAAAAATTTATTCAAATCCGGCTTAAGATTTAAATTTTAAATCCCTGTAATGGGACTTACCGCTCATGGTATCGTGATAAACTTCATGCATGTTTGAAGCCCCACCACACTAGTTTAGCCAGGAGGGATTAGATATCCCTGCAATGTGACTGACAGGTGGTTATCTCATCAAACAAGCTCTCAATTAACATAAGAAAAAGAGGATCATGGGAGACCAATGGTCACCGATTAGGCATAGTTTGCTAAAACGAGGGCGCAAGTAGCTATAAGTAGTGCAGTGGGGCTTAAGACCTTTGTTAAGTTCCCAGTTTAATACACAAAGTGACATATGAGATTTAAAAAAAGTTATCAGTATTATGCCTTTTCTCTTAAAATTACTTTAGATATACATTTATTCTAAGAAATCACTGAATTAATATTTCATCATAACAACATAACCACACAATGTAGGAGATGGGCGCCAAAAGAATGTTTGCGTGGACAAGAAACAAGAAATAATTTTTACTTGGCCTTAAGAGTGGAAGAATGCAAAAGCAGCAATGTCCCAAGAAAAGAATATCTCTTCAAATGATTCACGCATAATTGATTACTTGTGTAGGGTAGTGAGTGATAACATTTCATTTAGACACTCGTTTTCATAACTGTTCGATTTATGACATATTTAATTTATTTCGGTTTTGGCACACAAAATAATAATAATAATCATAATCTTTTAAAGTTCACTCCAAATTTGATTAAGTTAAATCGAAAATGGAAACTCTTTTTGCCGAATTGGTCGTGAGCATTGACAATCTCTCTCTTTTCATCCTTCAACCCTCCATCCAGTCTTTCTCTCTCTCTCTCTCTGTCTCCCGACCCGCTTTCTCTCTCTCCCCTTCTCTCTCTCTCTTTCTCTATCTGATTTGATATTTTAATTTCCCTCTTAGTAACATTCTTTCTCCCACTCGCTTATATTTTTTCGTTTCTTTCTCTTTATTATTGATCTATTTATTTTATTCGCATCAAATTACTTAACAAACTAATTCCATTGACGCACACCCTCAGTTAATCTCTCTCCTCATTCGTCCTCATCTAGCTTATCGTACACCCCCGCCGCCACACCCCTCCCCCAACAATAATATGAGTGCACCCTGACACGCACATGCGGCCGCACTCTTCGTTCTCTTTTGTACGCGTGTGCGGTGTGTGTGTGTGTTTGTGGAGGGGCTACACATTTCATCTATCTGCTCGTGGATATGACTTTGATACTTTTCCTCCTTTCAAGTAGAAAACAACAAAATATAGGGTGTATATAACAACCATTTGAAGTCATTAATAAATAAAACTTATAAACAATTTTACCATTTAACCCATCACGAATAGATATCTCTATAATAGTACACCAGCAAAGATGTGCCTATTCCTACTTTGGGGAGAATTTGGGGTAAATGTATGGCATCCATGCTTAATCTCTTGGAACATTCTCCGGCATAATGTCGTTGGATGTTAAGCATATTTTTTTGACAAACATTTGTTTTGTTGTGCTCAACATTTGATAGAATGTAAAACAATCAGAATTTTATGTTTGGGTTCAAATATATACCATCTATGAGGTTTTAGTTGACTTGATTTTGTTCATAAGTCTGAGGTAATAAACCTGTCTAATATACATTTTAAAGTTGAATATACCACACATGTGTTTGGTGCAATGAAACTGAAAAGAGTGGTTTACTCTAAATATGGATGTTATACAAATCATGTATAAATCAAGAGGTTTTTTGTAACACATCATGAATATGTCCATTGTCAAACACATTTTCTTAATAAGACATATGATATATGTTATCAAACTATGCAAATGAAAGAAATTATCAGATAATGTGATTGATAAGTCATTTCATGATATCCAAAACGAATGTTGTTGTTTTTTAACAGGAGGCGCATTTTGAGTTGAAAACACTGTACATGTTGCCGTATATGGCAATTGTCACATATATTAGCAGTACAAGTACATGTGCTGAAAACTGAAACCCCCTCCCCCTCATGTTTTCAATGTTTTCTGTATTCTGTATGTTCACAAGACAATATCAGTTGTTATGGTTTAGTTTATATCCAGCTTTATGTCTCATGGTACTTTTTTTTTTTGGGGGGGGGGAAGCAATCTTATCATCATGTTTTGATGAATTTTAGCAGCAAGCGTTCACCATTAAATGCCACCATGACGTGGCAATGTATTATGTCAGGTATGACTCATAATAATTCATTTCACAGTTGATTCCGCTTGGTTGATGCCCCCGATCGGAGTGAACGGTGATGTGTTATTTTTCTTATTTGTTCATCGTCTCTACAATGCTTTTTGAATATTTGGATGACAATAGACATAACGGTACTATTTATAAGGAACCGCATAAATTCATCAGTACCAGGGTGTAAAGTATGAAAGAAAACTTAATTTGAACCCTACGCTACACCCCTCTCTCACTCTCATCCTATAGTATAACAAGGGGGGGGGGGGCGTTCTTTGGAACAATTAGTCGGTGGTTTTCATCGACTAATATAATTTTCACCAACATTTTTATTTTCACCGACTATTTTCCAGGCCTGTGATTGGTCAAGTTAGTCAGCGCTGACAGTTGTCGGCGTACACAATGTTGATGAAACTTCCCCCAGGACGTGGCGATTTACTCTTTCATTTTGGACTCACAATAAATCGTTATACAAATTGACTCTACCATGTTGATTCGACTGACACTGTTCAAAGTATTAAGCAGAGAGGAATAAATATACGAGAGAGAGAGAGAGAGAGAGAGAGAGAGAGAGAGAGATGGGGGGGGGGGCATATTGCAGTTATTATTGTTGTTATTAAAAGCTTTTTTAATATCTTTATGACAATAAACAACATTAATGGACAATCACATAACAATCTTATAGAAGATAAATTCATCATGAAGGTTGAATGATTTGAAAGGAAACTAAATTTGAACCCCGAGCCATTACCCCATCTTCCTCTCCCCCTCCCCTCACTTTCTCCCTTTCCCATTCTCTCTCTCTCTCTCTCTCTCTCTCTCTCTCTTTCTTTCAGTATGGTCAAAGAAATATACGTGCCCTCTTGCCCTCCCTTTACGTGATGCTATGCCACTAATTTACAATATTTTCTGGCTTATTCAAGACAATAAGTATAATAGTAAAACAAAAACAACAAAAAACACACCTGGAAAATAGGATGATGAAGTATACACTATTAAGCTACCTTCAAGAGAGATAGCATGAGGTAATTATTTGGTGCAGAATATATAGAAGTCTCTATTTTGGAAACCTTAACTGCAGTCGAAGTTTGGCTATTCGCTACCGAAAAGGCTTGATGTCATGATGATATTACAGTGAAATTAATTAAATTATTCCCCCCATTTCACATCCACTGACAAATATATTTAACCTGTTAATATAAACTGGCAAGGTTCCAGATAAAATGCAAATTAGAAAGTGTACCCCTCTACACAAAAAAGGGCCCAATAATATACAAATAACTGCATACCAACATCGATTCTACCTATTATAGGTTTCACTAATTGATCATTATCAGAATTTTCTTTTAAAAAAATAATGCATTTTTTAATGCCATCCTCATGGATTTCGAAAGGAAAATAGTTCAAAATTGTCTTTCATCAACTTAATAAATTAAACTTTGAAATATATAGATCATGGGCAAGTTACATTGGGTATCTTCAACGATTTTTAGCAATTATTTTACACAATTGATAAGAATGTTTATGGAGTCAAACGTTATCTGAAATGAAGAAGATAAGATGCGGTGTTCCATAAGAATCAAAAATAGGTTCAACCCTGTTTTTATCCATATTAACGATCCGACATCAGTTACTGATTATTTATGTTTCTGGCTGTTTACCCGATGATACAAACCTATTACATATCCTCCTAGATGTTTATTGCAAAATTAATTTATATAACAAGCATACAGATGATACAAATTCGATGCATCGGCATCAAACTTATAACTGAATTGATGAAAGCTAATTTCAAATAAATAAGAAGTAGGAGAAACAAAACATAGGTATCAATGGTAAACTGAAAATCGATGAAAAGGTAATTACATAATTTGATGTTGTCTTCTTTATTCAGAATAGCATTATACATATGACTATTCTAAGATATATATCTTAGAATAGTCATATTGGTATTGTAAATCAGTGTATGGTAAAGAAAGTTGAAATGTTTAGATTGCTAAAGTATGATCCAAGGCGTACTTTCATATTAACATATAAGGCATTTATATAAACTCATACGCCACATATTGTAATAGATATCTCTGAAATTATAGAGCATTGCTATTTCATAACATAAAAAAGAAGGTCTAGCTTTACATTTTCCAAAACTTAGACGACAATTCATGAATTTTAAATTTCATTGTCTTTTGTGGGCAGTAAAATGGAATAGATCACCTTGATTAACACGATTGACAAGGTCTAGAATTAGGTTTCGGAATTATGTTACAAGACATTGTTGAACATCATTAATTGTGAACAAATGCAAATAGTCTTTATAATGTGTATGTACAACAATTCGATTTCATTTTATCAGTTTGTTTCTTGTAAGACGTTGTTTGAGTCTCCTTAATTTTGACGTGTCGATTCCAAAAGTAAATTTTTTTTTTTTTTTTTTTTTTTTTTTTTTTTTTTTTACTTTTGTACGTAATTTAATTGCACTAACAAATATAAACTGAAAGGAATACGGCCCAACATCTCATGGTAATGTTTTAGAAAATAGTAATATTCGCATTGTTGATGAATTTGAGCACCAATCGTTGGCCATTGCTGCTCTTTAGTACAACCATGACGTGGCAATTTACTCTTTCAGCTTGAACTCAAAATAATTCGTGTCACAGTAGATTCCGCTCTGTTGATTCCATTGTTCGGGGGATTTAGCAAAGAGCCCAAAAGTACATTCTCACGATACCGACGATGTATTATTATTATTCTTATTTCTTCATCGTCTCTTCAATACTTTTTGAATATTTGTATGACAATAAACGAGAAGTGGTACCTGTTTGTATCGCCACATGGCAGATATCTTTTATCGGTTCCAGGTTGAATAATTTGAAAGGAAACTGAATTTGAGCCCCGGATCATCACCCTACTCCCTCTCTCTCTCTCTCTCTCTCTCTCAATATAATCGGAGGAATGTACACGCCCTTGTTTTTGGGGTAGTGGATTCCTCCCCCTACCCCACCACATTCGGGGCTACGCCACCTATTCACATGTTTGTCTACCTTATCCCATACAATTATCCTACAGATCCCAGATCTTACAATAAATATAAAACTGAAAACAAGAATTATGAATTTAAGGCGTCACTTTTTCAACGTTTTCCTAGGTTTGTAATTTTACTGGTCGTTTAAAGTTTATGATTTACTATAGTGCGTATGAAAACGTGATATTTGCAAGATATAATTGATGTATCAATCGTATAATGATAATGAGATAGTTTACACCGTCAGCATCATTAGTATGAATATTGATCTTCACTTGAAGGCGTTTCAAATATATTATTTTCCCTTGGGTTTCTCGTTTTGATTTTTGTAACCAAATGTCTGGATAATCAATTATTTCCAGGTTTTAATTGGTTATTTGGTGCTAGAGGATCGACATGAACATCTTTTTTGCTTGATCACATTTCCAATGTTTTCTTTATGACTTTGACATATGCCCCTGTTTACCTTCTCATAAGTGCCCCCTTTTCACCTCTGGTACATGTATGAGCCCTATCTAAATCTGATATACGCCTCTTCTAATTTGACAAGTGCCCCTTCCCCCTTGTCACAAGTGCCCCTATTCAAATCTGATAGTTGCCACTTAACTTTGACAGGTGCTTCTTTGATGTTTAAAAAATGCCCCTTTCCTTTTTATAAGTGCATCTATCCCCCTCTAATTAATACCCCTTTACATATACTGAGTGCCTTTTTAGGTATGAAAAATGCCCTTTTGACGTTGTAATACATTTCCCTTACCCCTGCCTACCTATAAGTTCACCTCTCTGATATACTGTATGCCCCGTTTACTTTGACACGTGACCCTTTTCCTTTGTGGATTTTTTTTTTTTTTTTTTTTTTTTTTTTGGGGGGGGGGGGGGGAAGGCACGTGTAGCACTAATTTTGGTGTTGTTGCTCACCGGGGGAGGTGGAGTAGTATGGAACACCATTTTTCCGGTTAAGATCAACACCCCCCCCCCCCCCTCTTGACCAAAATCAATTTTTTTTAAGGGGGGGGGGAGTTCCCGCGGAACCCCGAAACCCTTAGTTTTTACGGGGGTGTATATATATATATATATATACAACAACAACAACAAAAACAACACATCTTTCCTAAATCTGCACTCTATACCATTTAAGACCAAACGCCATGCAGTTCCATACCATAACCAAAAAACAAGTTACTTAAAAACGGAGAACTAACCGTCAGTCATATCTTATCTTGAATTTTGAAAGAAATTGTCAGTAATCATTCCAAAAATATTTCATGAAAAAAAAAAAAAAAAAAAAAAGATTTTAAGATCTGTTCATGTATAATGAAAGCCCACCATTATGTTCGTATAATGTTTAACCAGACATAAATGCTCAATTTAATCATGAAATGCAACCGTCCTTGCACTGCTATTGCTTCTCATTTGTTAAAGCGATAAACCGCCCCAGATTTGTTTTTCCATACTGAACGAATTGCTTCTGTTTGATTTGGTTTGTAGTTGTATACTGCGTATATGACTAGTTGTCCTAATAATGCCGATCTCTTCCCCAATATTTTTCCAAACACTCTCTATACAGTATAACCAGAGCCAGCCCAGCCCATCCTTCACACATGTTATGCCAACAGAGATTCATAGTACGTGTTTGTATCCATTTTTTTCTTTTTCATCATCATCATTATCATTATGTGTCTTCTCTCTTCCTTCTACATTCGGACGCTACTATTTCCTTACTCCTCTATTATGTCTCCTTGTTCACGTTGATAACGCCTTTATTTTCTCTCAACAGTATTACTTCGTATTGCCTAATGTCAACAAAGAGAGAGTATTTCTAAACCCATGATGATGTCTAATTTCGATAATAGGCAATCGATGCCTTTTCAAATGCTTGGTGATGACGATTTCTTTGATTTACATCGACCTTCTCAATCTGACGATGCGTCGCATACTTCTGTTAATTCGTATGATAATTTTATAAGGGATAACACTAACGTTTCATCTGCAAATTTAGAGTTCGATTTCGATTTTGATGACCCTGCCCAACGTGGAATTACTAACTACATAACCATCAATCAATTTTGTAATGTTTCGAAAGATTTTCAAAATAATTCATTTTCCCTACTTCATTTAAATATCAGAAGTTTGAATAAGCACTTCGATGACCTTCTTTCACTAATAGATAAACCCATGTCAAACCCACTTTCCCTGATTGGCCTCACAGAAACTTGGTTAAATTACGATTCAAACCACCCATTTCATATCAATGGTTATGAATTCATTAATAAAAATAGACAAAACAGAGTTGGTGGTGGAGTTGCACTCTACATTCGTAAATCACTTAAATACACTATTTTGAATGAAATCTCAGTTTGTAATGCTATTGTTGAATCCCTTTTTATTGAAATTGTGATTCCTGGTAATAAGAATATCATCGCCGGTGTTATTTATAGGTGTCCTAGCTCAAATACTCTAGAATTTTTACAATATTTGTCAAATTTGTTAAGAAATGTCAACTTTGACAATAAAGACTTCTTCTTGATGGGAGATTTTAATATAGACTTATTGAACCATGAACATAACAGGGCTTCTCAAGAATTTCTGGAATTAATTTTATCCGCCTCTTGCTTACCACTTGTATCTAAGCCAACGCGTGTTACAAATACATCTGCTACTTTAATTGACAATATTTTTTCTAATGCCATTCCGCATCCAGATTCCTATATAATTCTTTCGGACATAACTGATCACTATCCTATTGCACTGCATTATCAACTGGGTCAATCGATTAATACTAATAATTCTTCAACTTACAGACGTAAAGTTAATGAAGAAAGTCTGGCACACCTTGGAATTAATCTGGAAAATTATGATTGGTTGTGTGTGCATACTAATAATGACATTAATAGTTCATATGAAAATTTTGTCCATATATTAAACAATCAGTTGGACATCAATATGCCGAAACAAAAAGTCAAAACCAGTTATAAAAAAAACACCTAAACTTCCATGGATTTCAAAGTCTCTTCTACGCTCAATCAATCGGAAAAATAATCTCTTTTATAAATACAAAATAAAAGGTACTGAGAAATCTAAACTGAAATATACATCCTATAAAAACACATTGACTAAAATCATTCGCCTAGAAAAGAGAAAATACTTTGTAAATCGTTTGGAAATGTTTAAACACGACATGCAAAATACCTGGAAAGTTATTAAACAAGCGATGAATTTGACTAAAGGAAGATCTGACATAAATAAAATCAAGTATAACAATGAAACTGTTGAAAATTCCAAAGATATTGCGAACATTTTTAATAATTACTTTTCCTCAATCGGTAACAATCTCGCCGAAAATATCCCCCCATCAAACAAAAATTATACTGACTTTTTAGGCCCCGCTAATCCGAATTCTATTTTTTTCTTTCCGACAAATAGACAAGAAGTCCTTAATATCGTCTCTAATCTACGAAATAAAACAAGTTCTGGCTTCGATGGAATTAGTAATGTTATTTTGAAAGCCATTATTCCTTTTATTGTCGACCCATTAGTCCAGATATTCAATTTATCATTACTGCATGGTGAATTTCCTGATTCCATGAAACTAGCAAAAATTATTCCCCTATTCAAAAAAGGTGATAAACTTGAAATAGGTAATTACAGGCCAATCTCCTTGTTATCTTCATTTTCCAAAATCATGGAAAAAATAGTATTTACTCGAATGATTGCTTTCCTGAAGAAATATGATATTTTATCCAACTTTCAGTTTGGTTTCAGGGAAAAACATAGTACTGTTCATGCTTTAATGTCTTTTGTTGAAAAAATTGCCCATTCAATTGACTCGTCTTCTCACACAGTTGGTATTTTCCTGGACTTCTCCAAGGCCTTTGATACGATAAATCACGAAATTTTACTTTACAAACTCGCCAATATTGGTGTCCGTGGAAAGGCCTTGGAGTGGTTCAGGAGCTACCTTTCTAACAGAAGACAATTTGTGTTTTTAAATGAGCAGGCATCTGATTTTAAAAATATTACTTGTGGTGTTCCGCAAGGGAGTCTTTTAGGCCCGCTATTGTTTATTATTTATATAAATGATTTTCATAAATCATCCAATGCTATGTCATTCATTTTATTTGCTGATGATACTAATTTATTTTTTTCACACAGTGATCCAAATATTATTGTTGATGTAATTAACGCAGAGTTGCGAAAAATATTAGAATGGATTAGAGCTAATAAATTGTCATTGAATCTCTTGAAGACGAACTACATATTGTTCAGTAACTCCTTAACATCATTACCCACTGATATTATTCTTGACAACACCCCTCTTGAGCAAGTTTCTCATACAAAATTTTTAGGTGTTGTGGTTGATAGTAAACTATCCTGGAAACTCCACGTTGAAAATATTTGTAAAACTATATCTCGCAATGTTGGTATCATTAACAGACTTAAATCACACCTTCCACAACGATCTTTGCTTATGCTTTATTCTTCTCTTATTTTACCATACTTAAATTATGGACTTCTGCTTTGGGGAAACACGTACCGAACATTGGTGGAAAAAGTTTTATTACTACAAAAGAAAGTCATTCGTATCATATGTAATGCTCCTTTTCTTGCCCATACGGATCCGCTGTTCCTTGAACATAATATCCTAAAAATTAACGATCTATTCTTATTACATCTAGGTGAATTTATGTATAAATTCAATACTGGTACTCTTCCATTTGCGTTTCACGATATGTTTAAACAAAATCGTACATTTCATAATTATCCCACAAGACAGTCAGAAGAATTTCATTTACCTTTTTTGAGAACATTTTTCGCACAAAAAACATTCATCTTTGAAGGCCCTAAATTTTGGAATACTTTGCGTGTTGATTTAAAAAACTCCCCTTCTCTCTCAGTCTTTAAAAGAAATCTAAAGAAATCTTTACTAGCCCCGTACAAAACCTAGCTCCTTGTTATATTGCCTGTGTATATTATATGCAGGAATTTTCATGATTATTACTATTGTCATTATTTTAATTATGATCATTATTGTTGAGATTGTATTATGTTCTCCAGAGAACTCGTCACCACTCGTTTACCAAGTACTTCCTCTCATTGAACTGTTCTTCTTTTTTTTGAAAATTTGATCTTGCGCGCAACCTTCATTCTGTTTGTTATCACCTTTCATCTATTTCTGTAGTCCACATGCAAACCTTTTCTCTTTACTGTATCCCTTCTCCTCTCACACTCTCCTTGTTTTCTTTGTACATTGTTCGTGTTATGCGTATTGTTTTGTTTCTCCTTTTGTGTCCTCTCTGTTGGCAATTATCCTTATTTTACTCATGTAACTTACTATTATTGAATACTACCACCCGAGGGGTCCACGATTTACAAGCATCGCTTCACAGTGGACCTCTCCGTTTCCAGCTTAACATTAATAAATTATTTTAAGCAGCAATATTTCTTGATATTCAAATATGTAATTCTGTTAAATTCATATTTTGTATTGCATGGTTACTACTTTGATTGTTTATTGTAATGATATTTCTATGAATACTGTATTCTTTTGCTGGAAATGAGAAAAAATAAAATTGAATTGAATTGAATGATGATTTAAAAAAAAAAAAAAAATTAAATTAAAATTGGGATTCAACCCCCCGCCCCCTGCGTACGCGCCTGTATGAAAGCATAAGCTTTTATTTATTACGCATGGTTTTGCAAGATTCACAAATGAATATTAAGTTGCATCGTGTTAAGAATGCCTCTGCAAGACTTGTGTCCATTGCAATTTCTCAATATGTTCCGATATTACACCAGTTTTAATTAAGTAACATTGTTTGCCAGTAAAGTATAACATTGCATTTAAAGTACTTTTGTGGTTTAATATCCCAAAATTGTTTGTCTAAAATATTTGCACCCGCTTTCTAAAAGACACTCCACCACCCCTGTCCAAGACCTAAACTATACGACTTTATCATTCACTTGCATTCGGGTTATATTATAGAGAGGTTGGCAAGATGATGCAAAATCATTAATACGAAATTCAATCAAAAGGGACCGAGAATTTCTTTTTTTCTTTCAAACTAGGCTTCAAGTTTTCAAAATCTTTTAGGTAAACAAATTCCACATGCAATTGACAAGTCTAGCATAATAATGAATGAAACGTGTAACAAATGTTACTTTGGAATCAAATAAAGCTCCTAATCCATTATATCTTAATGGATTATGCATGCACAAAAAATGTAAATCATTTAAACCCCGCCTTTATTGTGAAGTTGATACAATTTGGCCTTTGTATGTCTCTTTTTTCACAGTAATTATGATCGACCATTCCTCAAGTCAACCGAAAAAAATATTCCTAAGTATCTCGAGTAACCTTCGGATAACTGATTTAGGAACTATTGAAGCAGTTTATCTCAACGTTTTCTGTAAATGATTACGACAATTTGATAATTTGGTTTGATTTAATCCCGAGGTTGACCCGTGTAATGCATTTATTTTATGCCTTTCACAGAACAATGGAGCCTTTACCATGCTTACGACAAATCGAGCTTATACGTCTTTCCAGAGACATACCTCATACTAGTTACTCAGAACTGAGCGTCACTCTAGGGTTCTCGTTTGAACATAGTCAATCAATTCTCTCAACTCATCTCAAAGAATACAACGAGGCTATCGTGGATATCCTGATCAAGTGGAATGATAAACAGGCAGACTCGAGCCGATCACGATCGATCCTGGCCAGGAAGCTTCATGATGTGGAGCTTGGTGGATTGGGGACAAAATTGTCCAAAGGTAAATAGTAATTTCAATGTAACTGACTAAATCATATTTATATTTTATGATTTTTAATGATAATAAAAGTAAATTGTTTAGTCAGGCAGTCTAGCTGTATTGAAATGTATTGTTTGATTTCTGAACTTTAAATATTAGTCGTATCTAAATATAAAATATGTTTTGATGTTCGATCCTCTAGAGCCATGTATACATAAATAACATCATAAATGACTATATATATATATATATATATATATATATATACATTTCCTGTAGGTGAATATCTCCCAAAGCAGCAGGACCCACATGATCAAGAGGTGACTTCACTGCAAAGTAGCCCAGGTATGATTGCATTAAAACAGTGATTCTTCTTCGTGGAAGGGGGTGGGGGGGGGGGGCTAGCTTAAACAAGAATATGCCATCTAGACGATGCTTTAAGTATAGTCACTACGTTATTTTCAAGAGAAAGGACAACTAATTGTATTTTAATGACCAATTCAAATGACAAATTCGCAGATTTGAGATTATCATAATTATCAGGCCTACAACATGTGATCTAAGCTTGCGACAGTTAAAATGACTTGTCCGATTTCTTTCAGACTTCTATAAAGTTTCATTGTTACTCCCTTTACTCTATAAACGATATTGCACATGTTTGTAATTGTCTTTTTTTAATGTCAATATTACCAGATCATGAATTCAAAATGATTTCAAAATGATGATAAGAAACCTGCCTTCAGGATGTCCGAATACAAAAGAGGACAACATTACAAAGTTTCAGTTTCAGTTTCGTTTTATTTCATATTTCACATTCACATTCATTACATAAATCAAAAGCAATAAACAATAAGAATGAACAGAATTGTTCTTTCAATAGGTTTACACAAAATACATACAATAACAACATGCCATGAATGTTCAAATACTGCCGAATTTGCATACGGAGATATCAAACACAATTGCGTTGTATTCAACTGAAATAAGACAAATATATTTTTAGTGAAATATTGCGGAATCTAGTACAAAACAAATTTGGACATTTTAGATCCCCTTTTAAAAATAAGAGCAGTCTAATGAGCATGAGATTATTCAGGGGTAATTGTCCTTGAACCGCACCTTCTCCCTTAGAACACGTACTAATCAAAATATATTAAAGATAGCATATACAGTGTGTAGTTATATCTCCTTTAAAAAAGGAAGATCCTCCTGAGTAAACATTTCAACAAAAAGTAATTCCGTGTGTTGAAACAAATGGGATAGTTGTTCGCCACTATACTTCACAATATCACTACCGATCCCGCCAATTTGCTATTAATGTTGGATTTTTCCTTAAAGCGTGTTCCCAGCCCTTTCCTTCGTGGGGGAAGAGGGAACACGTCAGAATAATGACACTTTATGTATTTTTGTATTGTATTTATTAAACCTCATTGATGCACATTAAAAATCTGTTTATAAACTTATAAATCATTAACTCAATTTACAACGCAATGTAACGAATCAATATTCTGTTTGTAAACATAAAGATCAGATAAATCAAGTTACAATGCAGTGTAGCAAAATAAAAGGGCAATGCTATACAACATTGAAACTCTTTTTCATCTTGTAATATCATGACACATAATGCATAAAGTAAATAATATAATGTACCATAATACATCCGAAGATTTAGATATATAAAACCCAATATAGCAATTTTCTAAACAAATCATAACTCAGGGTATAAAAAATAGGCAAATGAAGTCCATTGTATGCAATATATAATTTTCCGCCTAAAATGAATGACGAAATATAACCCGTACTTATATATGACCTACCGTAACATTAAACCAAAAACATAAGATTGTAAATTGTTTGCCTTGTCTTTATAGGTGGGATCATTGTCAATTAATACATTACGTCGAATACACACAAGTAATATGAAGACAATTATAGGGCTGTAAACATATCTTTCATTAAATGATATAAGTTTTTGCTTTACTTTGTTAATACAAAGCATCTAAAAGTTAGCCCTCACTGCAATTATGTTTTAGGTGAACGGAGAGAAAATGTATTTCATACCATATATCTTTCTAATCTCTTTATATAGGTATATGATTTTTTTTTCTTAACATTCCAAGTTACTAACACTTTCTTTCACATTGCTTATTGTTTCAAGAAATTCTTATTGTAAATCTTTATATTTATCACTTTTCATAATAATATGGAACGATGTATTCGAACAAGGAATAATTACTTACGGTATAGGTCGGAGTGGGAAGGAGCTGAGATTTCGAGAGAGCAATAAGACATTTCGTTTTATTTGCTTGTATGGTTTCAGATATTAACAGTGAGAAGATCTCGGAATCCTTGACTGTTCAGCAATGTCGCGAAAAGTTGAAAAACAAGTACCTAGATCAATTGTGCAAAATTCAAATGAAGCCATGGGATCGCAATGACTATGCCGAGTTCAAAGATATGCACACGGTGGTCACACTGGTGAAGAAGGACGCTCATGGAAATGACACCAAAAAGAAGGAAATACTCCTGGGTTCTGTTGCTGAAATATTTTCAACGAAAGTAAACGGCAGACTGCCAGCTCGAATCCTCATTTCGGCTCCCGCTGGACGAGGGAAGACCACGGCTGTTGCTAAGATGGCTTATGACTGGGTTCATAGAGAAAGGGGGTCAGCATTAGAACACCTGCCACTTCTGTTTGTTGTGAAATTCCGAAACACAAGTCAGCTTACATCGATCGGAGAAGCCATCAAATCCCAGCTTTTGAGTGATGTTCATGATCTCACACCAGAGGGTCTGGAGAGTTTCATCAGAGAGAATCAGGGCATCTGCCACATAATACTAGACGGGCTAGATGAATATGCGGGTTTTTCTTCTTCACAGCGAAGCTCAGGGAGCAATATTATCAAGGTCATCTGTTTGGAGGAATTTCCAGAGTGTCGAGTTCTTGTAACAACACGCCCTCACCTAGAGAACTTCTTCGATCAAGATGATCTTCCAAGGGTGTACACAAAGATGTGGATCGAAGGATTCTCCCGAGAGAGCTCATGCGAGTACATCAACAAGTTCTTTGCTTCAACTACGAATCCTTGTAAGGGACAAAGTCTGAAGGATTACCTTGATGAACAACCACTTGTTAATGAACTTGTCAAGACACCCCTATTTTGTCTCATGATCTGTCACGTATGGAGTGAGGGCCTACTGGACAGTGAAACTACAACTCAAACAGAATTGCTTGACAGGGTGAATGATTTTATAATGCACTATGCAAACGAACGATCGAAGTCAAGTGTGAAAATCACACCAGAAAATTTAAAGGAAATAATTCATCAATTAGGCGAAGTTGCCCTTACTGGTCTGCTCGACGATGCTAAAAAACTAGTTTTCACGCCTCATGATTTCCATAAAGTTCCCGCAACCCTTGATAGGGCATGTGAGCTCGGGATAGTATCCAAGACGACTGTTAACATGTCATGCCTTCCTCAGTCCATCGAGACCACTTCCACTACCATTGAGTTTTATCACAAACTCGCCCAAGAACACTCGGCTGGGATATTTCTCGCTGATCAAACAAGCCGCTTTCTGTTACCATTGAAGATTTCCAAATTGGATAGAGTACTGCGCAAGATCAAAGCAAACATCGGTGACTACGAGAATCTTATCCGATTCGCTGCTGGCACGGACAACAGACTCTGTATACGAATAATGAATGCGCTCCTCAAAAACAGCTTTTTGGATGAGAGCGAGCGATATCGCATTCTCCTTGACTGCTCATCAGAGACAACTGGTATTCAACGAAATGTGTCTTCATTGGTTCAAAGATGTGTGAATGCAGAGAGTATTATTCTAAAGTCACCGACTGTCTACACCGTCGTTGGGATGCGAAATCTTCCAAAGCAACTTAAACGTGAGGTAAGCTTATTTTCATTTGACAAAAGTTGTTTACAATAATCATTTCATAAAGATTGTTTAAGTATTCAAAGAGCTAATATTTGTGTACAATTTATGGTGGTTCATAATTAACTGTACCTTCATAAATCTTACTGTACGATATAACCAGAAGCGGCGGAGCGACTTCCAAAGTGTGGGGGGGGGGCACCAACAAAAATGGCACTTTCTGTGAAAAAAGGGCACCTTCAATGGGAAATCTGAAAGCGAAAATATACCATATTTTAGACATTGGTATATACCCCTATATTGTGATTTCATTATCAGGGATGATTTCAATATTTGTTTCTCTTTATACAGCATATAGGATATTGCTTAAGCATCATACTTTGCAGTTTTGGTGTGATGGTCTGAAACTTCATTTGCTATCGAGCAAAACGAGCAAGGAAAATTGTTAAGATTTGTGAGGTCGCAGTGTGAAACATTACATGTTATAAAAAGGAAAACCCCAATCCTGATAGGGTTAAAAGCACATTCTCATAACGAAAGACTGAAAAGACCTTTGATAAGTTACATAATTATAACATCTATAACTACGAGCGAGCGTAGCGAGCGAGCTTTGGGGGAAATTACTCTAAGTCGCTTGAAATTAGGGGCACGTTCAATGATGAGAGCAAGAGGAGACACTTATCGAAAGGGTTAAGACACTTTTTAGAAAAGAAAAGGAGCACGTGTCAAAATACAAAGGTTTATCATTAGAGATGAAAATGGGGCACTGCTTACACCCTAAAAAAGAGGCACGCTCCATGGATGAAAAGGGATGTTATGAGAAGGGGAAATGGGCATTTGTCGACGGAAAAGAGGCATCCATCAGGTTTTGATAGGGGCATATATAAGAAGTGAAAAGGGGGCATTGGTGACAAAGGGGTAGGTTCCTTATTAGAAAGGGAAAAGGGGCACATCGTTGTTAAAATGGTAATTATCAGAGGTGAAAGGGGGCATTTTTCGCATCTGAAAAGGGGCACTGACCATACATACAATGAGGCACTCATGAGAATGAAAAAGAGGCACTAATGATAAAGGGAAACGTGCATTTCTGGAAAGAAAAGGGGCACCGATCAGATTTTAATAGAGGCATTTATCAGAGGTGAAAGGAGGCTTATATGAAAAGGGGGAGTGGCTCTTTTTAACAAGAAAAAGAGGAACATGTTAAAATAAATGGGGCACTTATCAAAAATGAAAAGGGGTAATAATGACAAAGGGAACATTGTATAAGAAGGAAAAAGATTATTTATTAGGAAGGAAAAGGGGGACTTGTCAAATTAATCGGGGCATTTATAACAGATGAAAATAGCACTCATAATGCCTAGGTCACATATAAACCGGGCCCCGTACGATTTTCCGTACCCGGCGGCTTGCCGTGGATTTAGAGACCGTACGGGAACCGTCCGATTTTCATTTCTACGGCATGTGTGGTCACATATTCTGCGGCGCCCGGGAGGTGCCCGGAGAAAATTGGTCGGGTGAAATGCAAGGCGCCCGTAAGGATGCCGGCCGGTAAGCTTACGTGCTCCGTCCGATGAGCAGGTGAACCCGTGGCTCCCGGAAGGTGCCCTGCCGGGGCCCGGCCGGTGTCCTCAAGGCGCCCGGCCGGGTCCCGTGCTGTGCAATGAACTATGTGTCCTCTGACATCCGCACCTGTATTTAAAGCTGCGTTGTACATTTTGAGATGCTGCCGTGAGGGGCCCGCACGGGCAATATTCATTTCAAATTGCCCCCCGGACGGCAGACGCCCGATGTTGTGCATATTACCCGGGGCTCTTGAGGGGCCCGTGAGGGAGCCGTAGGGTACACGTACGGCACCCTTTAGCACCGCAAGGTGCCCGTAAAGATTTTTCATGAGAATTGACCCCCAAAATCGTGAGGGGCCCGTCCGGACACCGTCCGGAGCCCGCACGGGACCCGTAAGGTGCCCTGCGGGCCCTTCACGGGCTCTCTACGGCCTAACGGTCAGATAAAAACGCCGGGAGAATTGGGAGCAGCCGACTCAGCACCACGGCGCCCGTACGGCTTCAAAAACTGTCCCGGCGCCCGTAGGATCTTTACGGTAGCCGGCCGGACACCGGCCGAAAATTCCCAAAATGTCTGATTTTACTCGCCGTACGGGCCCCGGAGTGTATATGTGAAAGCCCCATTAGGAGGGGAAGGGACACTTGTCAAAGTAAATCGAGTATCTCTCAGAATAAGCGAGTTCGTAATTAGGATTTGCGCATGTGCAGATAAAGGTCATTCGTTCCCAAATTGTAAAACCATTGAGGCGAATACTGGTATCGTGCTCATGAAAGCTATGTAATTAATATTCATTTATGTACCGACAGTACATTTATCTGATACACAGGTGGAAGTATTTTTCTCAAGAGAGCAAACAAATGGTATTCATGAAGCACCTCCGTCACTTCGACAGTGATTATTCTAAAATGCACACGACGGTGGGACGTATCCATAGTGTCAAAGATCTGTGGATATTTGGGGGTCATGCGTTCCGAAGCTATTTACGAACTGGCTTATTGAAAAGGGTCATTTACAAGAGATGAAAAGGAGCACTTATGAGAATAAACAGAAACTGTTTTCATAGATGAAAAGAGGCATTTATGAGAAGGAAAATGGGGGCACTTATCATTAGGAAAAGGGGCACTTATCAAAAATGAATGAGTGCACATGTGAAAATATAAGGTGCGCTTATCTGAGTTAAAAATGGGTAGTTATTAAAAGGGGAAGGGACAATTTTTACAAAGGAAAGGGGAACTTGTAAAAGCAAAGAGGGAACTCTCAGTTTTAAATAGGGCAATTATCAGAGGTAAAGGGAACATTTATCGAAAGTGAAAAGGGGCGCTTCTCGTCCCTGAAAAGGGAACTTACTAGAGATTAAAAAAGGCATTTATGAGAATCGAATTTGGACACTTATTGCAAAGGAAAACAAAAACAAAGAAATTGCAAAAAATCTTCAATAATTCATTGCATTTCACTCCGGTCCCCAACATAAACAAATCCTCTGTACGGCCCTGCATTATGGCTCAAGGCATGGGCACACAGATCTTTTTTATCTGTTGGGGACCGGGAGAAGTTCAATGAATTATTGGAAATTTATTGCATTTTATTTTTATTTTTTTTCATTTGTGGGAACTGCCCCTTACCCTATCCCCCGCTGCGTAAAGTCATGTTTCAGTGACAAAGCAATGGCCTCGTAACTGTGAGGCTCCAAGATCAAAACCGTGTCGATGTGCTATATTAGTGCCCTTTTGTGGGGCATTAATCCTCTTTACTGTCATTTATGACTTAAGGGCGTAGGTCCCCTAGTTAATAAGCATAGTAGTTTATATATGCTTTAGCAGTCACGCAAAACAAACACTGGAAAATTATTATTATTTAATACAATCTGAGAATGTATACTATTATCTAGACCTCAATAAATCGTTGTCAAAATAATTCCATAAATTGGGGTAAAACAAAAATAAATTCGAACTATATGAGCGACAGTGAATATTTCTTTTACTGTACTAACCCTCTAACATGCAAACAAAACCTCAACAAATTCTCAAAACACAAAGATATTTATGGTTTTCTCTGAAGGTGTCACTGTGCGATCAACAATAACTTTTATTTTATTCGTACAATATGGCTTTAATTCTCTCTCTCTTTTTTTCTCTCTCGCTATATTTACCACTAGGTTATGACTATACAGTTCGAGGGATCTACTTTAACTACCGATGTGACGTCTGGACTATGGTCCTGCCTGGGATCGTTTTCGATGCTACGTACTCTCACCATCTCAGACTCCTCTCTCAGTTTCCCACCATCTACCCCTGAGCTTCCATTCGTCACGAAGCTATCAGCAGTGAGGGTGACGTCACAAAGCTATCGAGGTCTGCTCTCATCGCTCCCTGGCTTGACACATATCGATATCACTGTCGATGATGTAGAGAGAGACATACCTCAGATCACGGCTTGTCTTCGTCGGACCGGAGGACAGCAGCTCACACGCATTAACCTTACATCACCATCATCACTCACATCAGAGAAGAACATTGCTGTTTCGAAAGAGACGGTGAGAGGACTGGGTCTTCTGATCAGAGAGCAAACGAAGGACCTGCAGCAGCTTTGTATGTCCGGAGTGAAATGCTTGGACGAAGAAGACTTGGTTGAACTTGTCGAGTCGTCAACTTTGAAAGCATTGGATAGACTGCATTTACAGTGAGTTCGAAAAAGATGTTCTACATTTATCAATGGAATTAAAAAAGACAAAATCAAACAGAAAGTCTAAGTGTAAACTGTTAAAGACGAATACTAGGTTTGTTTTGAGTGCTTTTGTTTCATTAAATTGTATGTTAAAATCATTTGCACGTATTACGAACTATCAATTCAAGATCAGTAAAAATAAACTCACTACACAAACTGCTGGAAATTACAAATATATTTGAAAATGGTAAGATGAAAGGAGGGGTCATGCAAATACTATCAAATATGCAATGCGATAATTTGCCATGGGAATCCTCTAATCCACCCCAGCCAGCTCCAGGCCATTTGCGAGATTTGTGTATTGTGGGGTCTTGGAGTATCATTGTTATATTTTTCTCATATCCCTACTTATTTGCATCCCATACTGACATTTAAACATTTGTAGGCAGTTATTTTCTTTCAACTCTTTTTCCCACGGTATTATTTACAATGCCTGTCATTGCTTGTCATGCTATATTATTTTGTTTAAAGTCGTAATGATCTCTTTATAATACTTATGTATATACATGCATATTCAACTCACTAGGACCTTCTGCACGTTTGTATCAGACGGTACTCACACAGGCCGTGTCCGAAATTAATGTTATTTCACGAATCCCCCAAACAGGCACGTACGCAGAGGGGGAGGGGGTGAACCTCCTAAAATCATGTTAGTTAAACCAAAATAAAATCTTTGTAAGTTAAAAAAAAAAATCAAAAAAAAAATCAAAAAAAAAATCAGCGATCTTCTATTTTTAAAACCCTCCCCTTGAAACAATCCTGCATACGCCACTGCTTCCAACACAACATGACAGTTTTTGTGTTATGTATGTTGTCTTCGCTTTCAACTCTCTTTTTCAATTACTATAGGTCTCTTGATGGTAGATGTTTCGAATACGATCGAGAATCGGGTTTCCAGGTAAGCAAATATCTTATAATAATAATATACGACTAAAAATATTTAGGAAAGCAATTTACTATTTGCGCCTGATGGGAAAACGCATATAAACAAGTAATATATACAACTAAGTAGTAGTAATACAATTACAAATAGCTCTTACAGATACAAAGGTGTGATCAGGCCACAGCTAGTCACGTGATAACGATGGTGAAGATTGTAATTGGCATATATCTTTTCCGTTCAGTTGTTGATGCCTATATTGAACATTATGGTCAAATTAGTGTATTTTCTTGCGTCATACCCTTTCCAAACAACCCTTTACACGTACCCATTATTTGCAATGTCATGGCAGCGCCTTGCAGCGCCCATTTGACACTAAGGCTGGACGGCTCGAGAAAAAACCCCACACAATGCATGAAATGAAAATTACCATTAATTTCTGTTACCGAAGTGCAATCAAGGCTATATTGTACTAATTGGATTAAAAGAATACACTTAAACAAAATAAGTGAGTTATATTTTCCCGCGTTATCATATTCCAGAGATTAATGCGCGCCCTAACAGTTATGTATACTGATATTATCATTATTCATTTAATGTCCACCGTTAAGCTTTACTTCAAGAAGGGGTGTGGGGGGGGGGGGGTCTCAATATGTATCCGGTTTCGCACAATAGCATTTACTTGGAAATATATAGTGTCTCTATATTTCGATATATGTCCTCCAGGTAAAGAAATGTCAACTATCTACTGAATTGACTGCCAGGATGTGGTCCTGTCTCAGATCTTTGACCTCACTGAACCATCTCACCATCTCAGCCTCCTCTTTCAGTTTCACTTCATCTCCTTCTGAGTTTCTATCTGTCACAAAGCTATCAGCAGAGAACGTGACGTCACAAAGCTATGAAGGTCTGCTCTCATCGCTTCCTGGCTTGAGAGTGATCGGTATCACTATCGATGATGCAGAGAGAGACATACCTCAGATCACGGCTGGTCTTCGTCGGGCCGGAGGACAGCTCACACGCATCCACCTTACAGCACCGCTATCATTCCAATCACAGAAGAAGAGTGTATCGAGAGAGACGATGAAAGGATTGGGTCTTCTGATCAGAGAACAAACCAAGAATCTGCAGGAGCTAGGTGTGTCCGGGGTGAAGTGCTTGGACGAAGACTTGGTTGAAATTGCCGAGTCGTCAACATTTTTGAAAGCATTGGATAGTCTGCATTTACAGTGAGTTTGGGTATATATTCACATATTATATATGAATGACATTAAAGTAGACGAAATTAAACAGAAAGTCTAACTGTTAATTAGAAAAGGCCAAAACCAGGTTTATTTGTTATGTACTTTTGTTTCATCAAATTGTATTGAGTGTACATAATCATGTTAATATCTTTGAACACATTACGAACTATCAATTCAAGATCAGTAAATAAACATACAAAAAATGTGGGAAATTCAAAATAAATTCAAAATTGGTTAGATGAAAAACGGATGTATACAAATACTTAAAAAAAAGTCAACGACATAATTTCCCATAGGAATACTCCGCCCCAGCCAACTGAAGGGCTTCTCGCGGAAGTGTAGTGTTGTGGGGCTCTTGGGGTATAATTTTTTTTTAAATTTTTTTTTTTTTTTATATCCCTACCTATTTTCATCCAAAGCTGACAATGTACACATTTACACATTTTGAGGCTGTTATTTATTTTTTTAACTGGCATTTCTTATGGTACTACACTAACAACGTCTGTCATTGTTTGTCACGCTTTATTTTTGTATTATGTCTTTATAATATACCAATATATTATATATAAATAATAATTAAAACAACCGAAATAATAATCCATGAGAGTTTTAGCTTTCACTATGACCGGTTTCAATTTTGTTTGCAGATAGACAAAAATAAACTATGAAAACAAAAATTGAAACCAGTCATAGAAAAGGAGAGAACTGTAAAATGATTTTCATTTCGATTGTTTGAATGATTTTGTGTATATTGCCGTGACAGAGGATTATCAATATTACATTATTTGTTTCATATATAAATAAATATTTATTATATATTAAACTCACTAGGACCTTCAGCATTTTAGTATCATACGGTACTCACATGCAGGCCGTGTCTGATATGAGTGTTATGCCATAAATCCCCTAAACACAATTCCCATAGATTTTGTGTTATTTTTGTCTTCGCTTTCAACTCTCTTTTTCAAATACTATAGGTCTCTTGATGGTGGATGTTTCGAATACGATCGAGAATCGGGTTTCCAGGTAAGAAAATATCTTAAACTATTATATACGACTACAAATATTAAGGAAAGCAATTTACTATTTGCGGCTGCCAGGAAAACGCAAATAAACTTTTTGTTCAAGTAATACAACCCCAAAAAGCCCTTACAGATACAAATGCTTGTTCGGGCCACAGCTAGTCACGTGATATCGATCGCGTGGATTGTGATTGGCATATCTCTCTTCCGGTCAGTTGTCGATGGTTATATCGAACTGTTTGAGCATATAGTGGTCAAATTAGCGTACTTTGCGTCATCTATCCAAACAACTCTACGTGCAGGGGCGTCGCTAGACATTTTTAAGTGGGGCGAAGGGGTGGGGTGTAGAGTCCATCGATTACCGACAGAACTAGCAACCAAATACCGACAACTATATTAATGCCAATATCCAAACCCTACAAATGTAACCCTATAAACCCGAAGTCGGGGGCTAAATTATCAGGCGCGTGTCTAGGATATTATTTTTTGGGGTGGTAGTGAGCACCTATAGGGGGTCGGTGCAGGGAGAGGATTGGTTCCCACCTCTTACGCGAAGTGCGGAAGTTTTGTCGTTTCATCAATTTATTAGGTAGAGAAAAAGATTCGTTCAACTATTCTCGACTCTAAGTAAACAAAAGTTTTACTTTGTCTGAGAAAAAGTCACAGTTCGTAGGGGAAAAAAATGCCGGCCGACCGACATAATACATCTCACAGACTTCAAACTTCTGCATTGATATAGTACACGAGGATCGAGCAAGAATATCGGCATAGCTGACCCGACACAGCAACATAATTATCTATGCGTATCTTTCTTGCTCCCTCGACGAGGCGATTCGATCCAACAACCCCCTCTCTCTCTCTCCCACCAATCCTCTCTTATATAGGCTCTTACCCTCTCTGTTATCCCCCGTTTATTTTGTTTCCTTTTTTTCTCATTTTCTTCTTTTATCCTTCTCTTTCTTTTCTTCTTTTCCTTTCCTTTCTTTCCTCTCCTTCCTCTTTGTCTTTGTGTGCGCGTGTGTGTGTGTGTGTGTGTGTGTGTGTGGGGGGGTGTCGCACCCCATCCCCCTTTAGCGACGCCCCTGCCTACGCGTACCTATGATTGTTTGCAATGTCATAGCAGCGCCCACTTGACACGAAGACTGGACGGCTCGAGAGGGGAAAAAACATGAAATGACAATTACCATTAATTTCTGGTAACGAAGTGCAATCAAGGCTATACAGTGCGTCCCAGAAAAAACGAAACCGAGAATTGTCGATGTTTTATCATAACTTAATCACAATTATAATTATAAATAGCAGAATTGACAACAGACTTAACTCCGTTTCGTTGACAATCAAACATGCATGAAGTCTTTCGTCTACGGCTGATTGTCAGCGAAACAGAGTTAAGTCTTTTGCCAACTCTGTTTGTTGCTACGGCAGACAGCCAGTGAAAACAATTTGGTTTGATAAAATTATGGAAATGCAAGCACTACTTTAAACGAACAGAACTTTGTCATTCCTTGCTCATTTTTCCTGATTGAGGTGTCATATGAAAGGGCAGAAACTCAACTTTCTAGAAATGTGATTTTTTTTCTCGAAATTCAGATACCGTCCGCCAAATGACTTTTTGGTTTCCTCTCTTCAAAATGATTTTAATCACTCATGCGTGAAAAATGATCCATAATTCTCGGTTTCATTTTTTCCTGGACGCACTGTTTTATACTAAACTGGATTAAAAGAATACACTTTAAAAAAAAATAACAAGTGAGTTATATTTTCCCTAGTTATCATATCCCCAATTGATGCGCGCCTTACCAGTCAATATAATTATGTATACTGTATTTTACATCATCATTCATTTAATGTCCACTGTTAAGCTTAACTCCAAAAGGGGGTGGGGGGGGGGGGGGTCGCATAATAGCATTTAAGTAGAAGTGAACATTTAGTCTCTCTCTGTATTTCGTTATCCGTCCTACAGGTAAAACAATGTCTGCTATCTACTGAAATGACTGCCAGAATGTGGTCCTGTCTCAGATCCTTCCCCTCACTGAACCATCTCACCATCTCAGCCTCCTCTCTCAGTTTCCCTCCATCTCCTCCTGAGCTTTCATCGGTCGCAAAGCTATCAGCCGAGAGCGTGACGTTTCACAGCTATGAAGGTCTGCTTTCATCGCTTCCTGGCTTGAGAGTTATCGATATCAGTATAGATGATGCAGAGAGAGACATACCTCAGATCACGGCTGGTCTTCGTCGGACCGGAAGACTGCAGCTCACACGCATCAACCTTACATCACTGTCAACACTCCCATTAGAGAAGAAGAGTGTCTCGAGAGAGACGATGAGAGGGTTGGGTCTACTGATCAGAGAACAGACCAAGAATCTTCAGCAGCTAGATCTGAGATGGGTAAGGTGCACATACGAAGAAGACTTGGTCTACCTTATCGAGTGCTGCAGACGGGTGAAGACGATGTCATATCTGGGGTAGGTTCTTGTTCAACTCTATTACAAAATAGATTAAAATCCTATCATAATTATATTTGCTTATATAGCGCCTAACACTTACTTTATCAGAAGTCTCTAAGCGCTCTATCTCCTACTCTGAAGTAGGAAAGCATAATGAAACGAATGCGTGAAGGGATGCAAAGGTGAAAACGTAGGTGTAATTTCCAAGTGTTCGACTGAAAGTTAGGATGGGTTTTGTTTGATTATCGCTATCAATTGTTATTTCAGAATTTGTACAGTAGCAAGGAATAGAATCTGAATTGCCTGTATTGAAAATCTATATGCAGTCGCATGTATTATTATGAACCGTCGGAAGCTAAAATAATGTAAGTCTATGTTGGCGTAAAATACAACCCATATCCTTATACAAAATAATTATCATTATCAAAAATTGTCATCATTATTATTATTATCATTATAATTATAACAATTGTCATTATTTTATCATCATTGTTGCCAATACTATAATCATCAATAGGCCTACCATTATTTCCATTAACATCTATTATAAGATGATGACGTGGATCCTAATCAAATGATTGGTTGAAAGCGTACACGTGACCAGGCATTTATTTTGCCTAACACGTAATCGCGCGTAATTTGGGTAATGACCGGTCATTATCCAATGGTAATGACCGTTCATTATCAAAATCATGTTAGAAAACTTCATTTTGTAAAACAAATAAAACATAATCTTATAAAACAAATAAAACATAATCTTATAAAACAAATAAAACATAATCTTATAAAACAAATAATACACATCATTTTGTTCGGGCATTAGTAAAATTACCCACGCTTGGAACCTTCAAAACAGTCCAAACGCCCTCGTCTATTGCCTCGGGCGTGTTAGACTGTTCCAAAGGTACCTCGTGTGGGTAATTCTTATTATTAATGCCCTCAATGATGTGTATTATTTGTATATTATTATTATTGCGTTTATTACTATTAATACCATCATCATTATTATTGTCAATATCTTATTAATTATCATTAGTATCATTATTTCGGGTCGGATGTTCACCTGTAAAAGTTGTAACTTACTTTAAGTTATTTGTTATTGTATAATGTATCACCGAATACAGCAATTTTAAAAGTTTCATGATCTGCAATGAACCGTTAAAGGCAAACTGTCCCTTTGTTTTCAATTATTCTACACAGTTTCATGATCTGCAATGAACCGTTAAAGGCAAACTGTCCCTTTGTTTTAAATTATTCTACATCGTTTTTCAGATGCATATATCGTATATTAAGAACATCAAGTTCCACGAGGTTGCAAATATATGCCCGCCCCCCCCCCCCCAAGCCAACGTCAGCTCTTACTCTTCGACTCCGAATTTTGTAATAAATTGCCCCTAATTGGCCATTAATTTTGTATAGAATTCTCCAATTTCCGATATATAACCAAATCGAAGTTGGCCGTCATTTACGCATTTCAAGCAAATCACTACTGAACATATCGGATTAATACTAGGATATTTTTTCTTCCGTTTTGTTTTGAACAGGGTTACTCTTTCAGTATTAAATGCGATTTGCTGAGAGGCCCTGTACAAATTATAGTTTAAATACATATTATGTAAAATATGTTCTTTTTTTAACGTTTTTTTTAAAACAGTATATAAACACAACAAAACATAGATATTCGACCAGCTTAATCAATATAACATATTTTCTTTAGAAACGATTAACAAGAAATTAAAGCGAAAAAGCTGAAATAGTCGTTTGGTTTGTTGTAATTGAAAAGATCCGTCTCTTGAATTGAAACAAAATATATACAATTGATTTTATAATTGATTTTAAAGCTAAATTTGTTTTTTTATTATGAAACGTGGCCTGAAAATCAAAATCAATTTAAGGCCCTCAACCATAATGGCCCGAATTCACACAGGTGGGTTATTTAGCCTAGGTTTAGATTTAACCCACGGTTTAAACCTCGCTCCGTCGTATTCACAAAGCGAGGTTTAAATAACCTATGGTCTAAATATAACCCATGGTTTAATCCATGGGTTAAAATTTAAACCTTTTTGAATTCGGACCAATGAGGTCTTTGTATCTGAGTTCTTTCTTAGATCTCGGCCATAAAACTGCTGATCGCCACCAAAAAATTGCGTGCATGTCAAGTGAAATGTAAAAAATACTATGGTAATTTCAATTTTTTGAAGATTTCACTCATTTGCATATTTGTTAAGATAAGGTCATACAATTCACTTTTTGATTCATACGTCATATATTTTTTTCATATTGAAACATTCATTTTCACTTCAAATATTCTTTATACCATTTGGAATAATATTGCAACAACTAAATTCGGAAGAGCCAGGTTATTCCTTATGTTATCTATTGTTTTGGTAATTTATTTCTTATTTCCATGTTATTTTAACTCATGTATTTTTTTTTTTTTGTTATTCTATTTAATTTCTAACTATGAATCAACTATTTTAACCCCCTAACCAAACATATTAACTATACAAAAGACCGAATAACTAATGTTTTATCTCTATATTTTGTGTACAGAAATCACGATAATAAGCGATTTTCGGGCTGACGTGCAAAAATAAAAGGTCACGTGACTTTGTAACGTTAGGTCCGAATTTCGAAAAAAATGTTTTAAAAGATGCACAAGACTCGAAAGAAAAGATTCACCGGGCGGCGGGGCGTCATCCTTATGAGTTTTTGAACAAAAGGAAACTTCGCGGAAAGGGGGGGGGGGCATAATGGCCCCCTGCCTGATTAGGGTTAAGATTGATCTGATTAATTTTAATATAAATTTCAAAGCCTCATGAAACACCCCACACACTCCCCCCCCCCCCCCCCCCCCGCCTCGAACTTTCCCCTTTCTTCTTCAACTCTTGGAGTTTCTATTTGTTGCTTGACAAATTAAATGAGGCCTACAAAATTAAATCGTTCACGGGGAAGGAAAAAAATCAAATATAAAATCAAACATGAAAGTAAAGAGTATTATAATATGTTAGGCATTCGACCTCTGTCTTTTTCTCTTTCTTGATTTCTCTGTTCTTTGTATGTCTCACTACTATATGCATTCCTCGCTCTTTATCTACACCCCCTTTATCGCGCTCTCTCTCTCTCTCTGTGCTTCTTTCTCTTTACTCTAACATCCAACGCGCCTTACCCCATCACTCTGTTTTCTGAACATAGGTTGATTTCTTGTGGAACTAGAAAGCGCGGTAGACTGGAATCTCATATCATGCGTCGTATTCGAGCATTATCAAGAGGCAACGTCAACGTGCGGCTTTGTCATGTAAGTATTGCTCCAAATTGTATGCATTCTACAGTTTCACTATTTCTCATTTTCATCAGTAAAACAACTGCTATGATGCTAATATTGTTCTGTATTGTCGCTTTCGATATCTAGTTTCTAAATTTAATCACATGTTTAGGCTCATTATATTTGTTAACATTTCATTTCTGTTGTATTTTTTCTGCAAAATCATCTCTTTCTGCTTCATAAGTTAAAAAAAAGAATATATATATTGATTTTGAGTTCCCGAATAAGACTCTTTTGTTTCTGTCCCGGGTCTTTGTCTAAATTGTTAATGATTGTTATTCTTTTTACTAGACACCAAATACTCGACAGAATATCGAAACGTTGCTAAATGACATAATTCATATTTCTTCTCTCCCATGTGTTCCTATTATGTTTTCACACGTAACTCACTTTGTTTTCTGTCTGAATTTGCATTTCAACATTTTATCAAATACTATCAAATATTTTATGATTATTATCTTTGTTTTCGGTGTTTGGTGTTTCGATTGTACTATTTTTAGAACGATTTATTATCTTTATTCCTTGCATGAAATTGTGAAGTTGTTTCTTTAATCACTTGGGGGGGGGGGGGATGCTACTATCGTTATAACATGAGCTCATTCATTTGACCTTGTTTTGCTTTTGTTTTTGTTTATATATTTGTTATGTTTTTGTCTCGCCTGCGTAGCAAAAAGCAAGACATAGGCGCCGCTTTTCTGGTGACGGCGAGGGCGGCGGCGTCAACATCAAAGACTTAAGCTAAGGTTAAGTTTTTGAATTGTTAGTACACTGTTGCTCATAAAGTTGGAATATTTTTTTTTACCCCAATTTATGGAATTATTTTGACAATGATTTCCTCCTAATAGATCTAGATAATATTATACATTCACAGATTTTATTGAATAAATATTTGCCAATGTTTGTTTTGCGTGACTGCTAAAGCATATGTATGCTTCTATGCTTATCATCTAGGGGACAGATGCCCTTAAGTCATAAATGACAGTAATAAGAATTAATGCCCCACAAAAGGGCACTAATATAGCACATCGACACGGTTACGAGGCCATTGCTTTGCCACTGAACCATGACTGTACGCAACGGGGGCTAGGGTAGGGGGCAGCTCCCACAAATAAAACAAACAAAGAATCTACAATAAATTATCAATAATTCATTGTTCATTGAACCCCCCCCCCCTCCCGGCCCCAAAAAGAAAAAAAAAACATCTTCTGTGTGCCCATGCCTTGAGCCATAATGCATGGCCGTTCAGAGTATTTGTTTATGTTGGGGACCGGGGGAAATGCAATGAATTATTGATGATTTATTGCATTTTTTCCCACATTTTTTTTTAATTCGTGGTAACTGCCCCCTACCCTACCCCCAGTGCGTACAGTCATGGTTCAGTGGCAAAGCAATGGCCTCCTTAATGTAAAGCCCCATGATGAAAACCGTGTCGATGTGCTATATTAGTGCCCTTTTGTGGGGCATTATTCCTCATCACTGTCATTTATGACTTAATGGTGTAGTCCCCTAGTTGATAAGCATAGTAGCGTACATACGTTTTGACCAAAATATCAGGATGTGCATGTGAGAAGAGCAAATTCGAATCATCTGCAAATAAGAGGAAGGAAAGGATATTAGAGGAATTTGTGATATCGTTTATATTGTTAATAAATAAAGGTGGGGCCAGCAGACTGCCCTGTGGAACACCACAATCTCGACTTTCATAGAAGAACATTGGTCGTTAATACACACAGATTGCTTGCGGTCCGTAAGGTAGTCTCTGAACCACTCCAAGGCCCTACCACGAATTCCGTAATTGTTCAATTTGTATGAGTATTTTATGATCGATGGTATCAAAGGCCTTGGAGAGGTCCAGGAAAACACCCACAATATGCTTGAATTTGTCAATAGATTCTGTAATATTTTTGACAAGGGTAAGTAACGCATGGGATGTACTATGTTTTTGGCGAAAGCCAAACTGAAAATTCGAAATTATGCTTTTTTTTATTCAGAAAATTTAGAAGTCTTATGTATATTATTCTTTCTACATTTTTTGAAAGAGCAAGCAGGAGAGAAATTGGTCTAAAATTACTATCCTTTTCTCCTTTTTTGTAAACCGGTATAACCTTAGAAATCTTCATACAATCGGGAACAACACCGCTAGTCAAGGATTAATTGAATATATTCACCAGCGGATCGAAAATGTAGTTTATGACGTTTTTCAATCAAATATTATCAATGCCATCGTGTCCAGTACTCTTTTTATTTTTCAAGTTATGAACTATACCTATTAATTCATTTCTATGTACGAGGACCAAACAAAAGTGAATTTGGATATGGCTGGTCTATAAAGTCTACAAATGTCTTTTGCGTTGGGGGAATATCCTTTGCAAGGCTATGTCCTATCTGAGAGAAATATTGATTAAACGTTTCGGCTATCTGCACTAAATCGCGAATTTCTACGTTGTTGTATTTCATTTTTTCCATACGCGATTAATCGTTATGCTTATTAATTGCACTATTTATGATTTTCCATGTTTTACTAATATTATGTTTGAATATAATCAACTGATTTGTAAAATATTTACGTTTTTCAATACGTAATATTTTAGTGAGAACATTTTTGTAAGTGCTATATTTACGGTGAGACTTATCATAACGCTGAATTTTGCTTTCGTGATATAAGTTGTTTTCTCGATTGATTAATCTTAAATTAATTTGGTTATCCATGGAATGGTATACATCTGTCTTACATTCACAGTAACAAAATAAAACGGAATGCGTTTGTGCGGGTACTTGAGATTTAATAGAGGATGGAATCTTGTTACCCTGAATATCAACATCATGACAATAGCAACAACTACGACACAAACTTTCCCAACTGAATATAGAATACTTTTACTTTAAATGTTAAACTGCTCCAATCCGCCCCAGGGAAGGACCCGGGTATTACTTTCGAATCTTTTGATCAATTTATACAAGTATCTGCAACTGATAACACTGGATCATGGAGCTACCATGTCCGATCCAAAGTACTCTCTGCATCGAGGCCGCCAACAGACGAGAACTTGTGTACAACCCCCACAGCCCGTAAAAAGGCGACAATGTTTTTTGCATTAAACAGGGCGAACAGAGTTTACCTTAACATTTGGAACTGTAAGTACAGGATATACGTATAACATCCCTCTGCATACAAAGAAGGCAAACAGCTCCACTGCATTAGACAGGCGAACAGATGCCTAATTTACTGGCGGTTACATGTTATAAACAAAAGGCAGGACGGAATGAGTTATCATCGGGGACCCACCGGAAACCAATACATATTGAGCTTTGCAAGATACAATGGCCAATTCATATTCTCAAAAACACAAGCTTTCCATATGGTATTTTGCAGCAGTGTGTAATACACATAATAACCTTTATATGTATATATTAACATGTATACACATACATATGCGAAGAGGCAAACATGAACATTTCAACCACACGGGCACCGCACGCCGCCACTGAGCGTATATATTGTTTTTACGTACATTACGTATTCAATTCAAGACTTTTATCAGCGTCAATTCTCTGAATAAACTTCATTGTCAAATTTCTTCCAACAGCTTGACATACAGGTATATTCACGTCTGCAAACCTTAAGTGCCTAGGTATTCGTATATATTGTTTTAAGTACATTACGTATTCAAATCAAGACTTTTATAAGTTTCAATCCTCTGAATAAACTTGAAAATTAGATTTTGTACAACAGCTTGACATGCAGGTATATTCGTATCTGCAATCCCTTTACTTACACTAGAGTGCATAGGTATTCGTATACATTGATTTTACGTAAATTACGTATTCAATCAAAAACTTGTATAAATATCAATTCTCTAAATAAACTTGAGAATTAGATTTCTTACAACAGCTTGACGTGCAGGTATATTCACATCTGCGAACATTTTACTTGCACTAAAGTGCCAAGGTAATTCGTATATATTGATTGTACGTACATTACGTATTAAATTCAAGACTTTTTAAAATATCACATCTCTGAATAACTTGAATGTTTTTATTTTGTATAACCGCTTGACATGCAAATTTATTCGCATCTACAAACCTTTTTCTTGCACTAGAGTGCCTAGGTATCCGTACGTGCATCCTCATATAATCATTATAGGCTACCGTTACCTTCTTTATACTGCTCTTTTTATACCTACTCGAAGATGTGCAGTATAAACCGTATACAATAAACTCGAAATGCTTATTTAATTTTACGAGCTCCACTTAACACAAAAAGGGGTTCTCGAGCTTGTGAAAGAAGCTCTGCGACATGTGCATTCATGCCAAATATAACATTACGCAAATTACTCCTATACACTTATGCAAACAATCACATGCTGCACGTAAACAATCTACAATCCTGTTATACACACTTCATAAGTCCCAACATAATCACTATTTGTACAGTTATAATCTCTACCTAAAATTGCATCATAATCCAAATTAACGTGACATAACAAAAACTCAGTCTGACTGTGATATCCACCTTTCAGACTACTATCAATCTTTGCCCAATCCAACTTTCCCTTTTCCCACATTATTTTGCCCTGTGTCCATATGACCCTGCAGGTGTCCTAAATCAATTTCTACACAAATAGGAATATAATCTAATCTATCAAACTGGTATTTTATCTGAATATCCTCAATAAAAGCAAGAGCATCTGCTGTACTAATGCAATGATCCAACCAAAATTCGCTTACAAACGTATACTATCAGCAAATACAATTCCAGACTTGACAAAATGTCATTATTTACACCACAAAAGACCTTTAAATGATTTGCCAAAAAGTGATACATGATTAGAAATGCCAGAATTCCAATCGCCAATTATAAATACACTAGTGGTATCCAACTCATCAGCCGCTAAATCAATATATATCCTATTCTCTCTATAAAAAAAATGCTTTCATCATCGATACTTTCAAAAGGGGTGTAAATGTTAATAATAACAAATTTCTTATCACCAATTTTAAATTCAATGTCTACTGTCCAATTAACATTTAATTTAACTTCGCTAATTAAGTGTTCATATTGTGCCATAATATAACAACCCCACCAGGTATACGAATTTAACATGTTGATCTCAACCCGTCGCCCAATTGGTTACTTTCGTTCAACTATAGCTAAAACCGAAAACAGTATTAAATGACAGACACCTTTAATATTAGTAAACAAATTAAAGTAAAGTTCAACAAAGAACTGGAAAAAAAAATCTTTCCAACGTTTGTCAACTGACGAATAAGGCTTTAAAGGAACGGGTCATTTCCTGCAAGAAAGATGCATTCCATCGCTAGGAAACAGCTCGTGCCGCGTTCTATCATATTGTTTGGCTGTTCGTCATTGTCGAAAAATGTGCCAAATATGATGACAGAAAAAATTCGGCGGTTCTATGTTGCGAAGAACCAGTACGCGCGAAAACGCGTGCGCATGGGCGGGTGCGCGTTTTTCCTCAAAATGCTTTAAATGGCTTGAAACGTATAAAAAATGAATTTAAGACGATTTGGAGCATTTTGGAATTATGTGCGCACGCTGACGCGCAGACGTACGCATGCGCGCGCGTTTTTCGACCTGAAATTGACCAGACGGATATTGACCTTGATCATGATAAATATGAATAAGAAATGACTTTCCGTTATGAAGATATGATCATGAGTTGAAAGTAGAACAAAAATGGCGCCTGGATGACGTCATGAAGATCTGATGAACTTGAAAAGATTGCTGTTACGTCTAATGACAATGATCTATGTTTGGGGCGCCAAGTGTTACCCTAGTTTTATAGTATCAAATAAATACATTTCAAAATATGGTCCTGTTCCATGGGGTCTAAAAGCAAAAAATTCTTATTAATTTACATATAATATCAATGTTTGATCATAGTAATATATCAATTAATGCACTGTCCACCTTATCAATCATCCTCGCCTAGCTCATCACCCCCTCGCGATACCGCCAGCTCCCCCCTCCCCGCTACCCCCTCCCAAGTCGTCCATAGTCTAGAGTCCAGGGTATATTACAAAGAACAATATGATTGCAGGGCCCTCAGGGAGAACAGTATGAATACTGATGAGGCTACCCCGGGTAAACAAGACATATTATTATTATTATTATTACTACTATTATTATTATTATTATTATTAACAATAAAGATTTACAACTCGCAAACATTTATAGTTATGCATATCTTCTTTCTCGTCATACTTTTACAGGTTCCAAAGAGCCTGCATTATAGGGCCCATAATTTGATATTATATTGTTTCAATTCTATAAAGATATTTGTGCATTTTGTTTTGTATAGCGCCTTGAGTAAAATTATTAACTAAGTGCGCTTTGTAACTGTATTTATTATTTTTGTTATTGAGAGAAAACAGTTTAATTAAACTGTATTCTCTCAATATTAATAATAACTAATGTTGTCAGTATATTTGTCTTTTGCTTACTTATACAAAATTCTTAGCCAAGGACATGTGACAGTTACTATGAATTATGCCAAAGCACATTTTTATATTCTAGTTTAAGTCAGTTACAGTTTTAAAAGCGAAACGCTTTGTTCATGTCCAGATTAAATTTAACTAACAGTATCTTGGTATTATTGAGTGTGGACACACCATGTGCACGCTACTAGTGTGTTATAAGGATGTGGCAGTGCGTGCAGTAAGAACACAACTTCTTATCAAGGTTCCCCTCTCCCCCACGCATCAACTGTTCACTACTGATCGTGCATTCCGCGGACACTTACATATATGCACGGACTATAATTCCGTACATATAACGAAAAAAATGAGTACGAATACGAAATGTATTCCGTCTACAAAAAAACATTTTGTATTACAGAATGAATTTGGCACAAAGTCATTTTGTAATAAAAATGAATTCGGTAAAAGTCATAACAAAATGAATTCGGTTAAAGTCATTTTGCAACAAAATGAAATTGGTACAAATCATTTTGTAACAAAATCAATTCGGTAAAAATGATTTTGTAACAAAATGAATTCGGTACAAATCGATGTGTTACAAAATTAATTCGGTACAAATTTTGTACCAAAATGAGGCGATTTTATACCGAACATTACGAAAAGCTCTCGTTAAAACTATACCCCACCACTATTACACAGGAATCAAGGTAATCTGGTGGGGTACCAGAACCCCAATTTGGTTTCTCTCGTTAAAACTTTGAGAGAGCTACTACTACTATAACACAGGCACCAATGTAAATCTGATGGGGTATCACTACCCCAATTTCGTTTCTCTCGTTACAAACTTGGACAGAGCCTTGAGGCTCTGTATGAGAGATTATGATATTGGATTGCAGCTGGACTCTTCATCATCTTACGTAATACTAGTGTAAACAAACTCTTACTGGGGCTTTGCCTGAAAGGAAATGAGAAGTAGGAAATATATATTTTACTTGTTTTTACTAGTTTTAATCTTTATTAACGTGTTTGTCCAAAATATTACAAAATATTGTACAAAACCAGTTAATCCAATTTCTGCAAAATAACAACATTTTAACTAAAGATCAATCGGGATTCAGGCCTAAATATTGTACCTTTACCACTCTTACAAAGGTTACAGACGACTGGCTTCAATCAGTTGATAAGGGTTTATATACAGGAGCACTTTTTGTCGATCTGCGAAAAGCCTTCGATTTGGTCGATCACAGAATTCTCTTGAGAAAATTGTCTAATGTAGGTATGAATGGTATAACGCATAAGTGTTTTTTTTAATGAATATTTGGTTAACCGTAAAATGTTTACTTCGATAAATAATGTTTCTTCAAATGAATTGATATTAACGTATGGTGTCCCTCAAGGCTCTATAATTGGCCCAATTTTATTTCTAATATACATCAATGATTTAGCTAATGCTTTTCATTATTGTCATCTGCATTATTGTCACCGGACATTTTGGTAACACGCATGCGGTCATTCCGACCCCGCAGTGGGGAGGGGGGGGGGGGGCATCCCGGCTAATACAATTCCATATATAGATTCGGAACATACCACGCACTATTTCCGTTTATAGCTACGCGCACATGAAATATACCGCGCTGACATAAAGGGCGTCGGCATGTTATTGTTTTCTCTCAGGATGCCGCAAAATGTCATCGCCAAAGAGACGCCTAACAAGCGTGCTGTCACTGATGAATGTAAACTATTTATGACTTACGTATATAGAGCAAATGCAAAAAAAAATCATAATAACCTGAAAAGGAGGTTACCCATTACACTTTTTGTCTATTAATCTGTATTCAACATTCCTCTGCTGGAGGATAATTAAATTCGATGGGAAGGATTTTACAATAATATACATCTTTACCTAGACACGAATAGGAAACGGAATCAGGAATTCTGTGATAAAACTGACATTTAAGGCCCGGTCACACAGAGGGGACGCATGGGGGACGCACGGCCAGCGCATTGGAAATTTGCAATTTTGGCCAGTGCGTTGTAGTTCGCTAGGCGTGCGTCATCATTCGTTACTCGTTCGTCGAGCGCGCTGGACCCACGCTATGCATTCGTCGTCATTCGCTGTGTGCGTCGGGATTTTTTGAGCATGCTCAAAAGTGTGCGCGGAGCTCGACGCATGAATGTACACGCCAAAGGCACGCCAGACATGCGCAGAGCGCGCTAGACCAGCGCCAGATATACGCGGTGCACACGTCCTGTATACGCACAGCGCGCTAGCTACACGGTGTGCATTTTGTGTCAGCTCGCTAGCTTTTCCAAAATCATGACAAAAGTTAGGCACACGGCCTTTTTTCCGATTTCCAATGCGCGGGCCGTACGTCGTCTACGTGTGACTACCTTTGTTGAGAACGCGGTGCATGCGTGGACCATTCGTCCAGCGCGCTAGCAACACGCTGTGCATTCGTGGAAGTTGTTAGCACGTGCGCTCTATGTACGGTCTGTATGAGCACTGTATGCGCTCAGCGCGCTAGCAACACGCTATGTATTTGGTGTCAGCTCGCTGTAGCTTTGACAAAAGTTGGGCGCACGACAACGCACTGGCCAAAAATTGCATATTTCCAATGCGCTGGCCGTGCGTTCCCCATGCGTCCCCTCTGTGTGACCGGGCCTTTTTTTAAGGCGGTCAGTAGAACAACACAAATCAGTACAAATTCACTTAATCTTTTGGTTTTATCATAACCATGAGGTAAAAAGAATATTTCATCATATATATGTAAAATCCAGTGAATATGTAAACATACACTTCTATGTCGTTGAATATTATTGTTTGTATCGTATTCCCATTATGTTTTTGTCGTTCAGGATGATGGCTCTAATCTGAATTTCTTCCTTACCCACACTGATTGAGCCACAGTGCAGCTGCAGCTGACATAGTGCATTGCATTGTACCTGACATCATTTCTTTCTTCTCATATTGGATGAGCTCCAGTGATGACTAACACACTACCCGGTCAAGTTGACATGCTGCATTGTCTCATACCTGATATATACCTGATCTACTTCCTGGTATTTATTAACCCATTCCCTACTGGAACCGGGTTGTTTCTGTATTAAAGCTATGTGGAATATGTTAAATCAGTAGCAAACATGTTAACTTCCAGGAGAATTGAAGTTAAATTTATTTCATCTCATGTTTAGATAATGCAGGCCCCTGTAACCAGCTTTATGCATTGTCATTGGTATTTATTTTATAAAATGTAACTCATGCTTAATGTTCATCATCGTAATTTGAAAACATTCACTTCCTGTTTTTCAAATTATCTAAGCAGCAGATTGGTTTACCTTTAGATTTAGTTTGAACTTTTTATGAATAAACTGTTTGGGAAATGTTGTGAGAATTTTTGGAAACATACAAAGTTTTATATGGTTTTAGTCATACGTTTCATTCATTAAATGTTGTTAATATTTGTTTGCCGTTTCAAAAGTTTTGGAAAGCTATTTGAATTTTGAAAATGACTTCTGCAATTAGACTATTTCCCTAATCTTTGTACAAACATAATACTTGTATATGGGATGATTGTAATGGCGAAATAATGCAGAAAATGCATGCGTATAGCTATTGTGGATCTTTAAACATATGCAAATTTACACGCACTCAATGCTGAGTATCCCCCCCCCCGGCCCCCAATTGATTGGAGGAGAGACGGAGGAAAAGGAGGAAATGGAGGAAAAGGAAAACAAAACGTGAAATAATTCATGTAGTATATTTCTGGGCAACATGCCCTCCCAATTTTGTTTCATTTTATTCGGTTTTGTTCGATTAGGATAATATCATAATACAACAATCTATGGCCTTGTATTACGTTATGTATTATTCATTATATTCTCGGAGCATTTATATCAAAATAATGCAATTTATGTCGGTACTTCATGTCACTATTTTAATTGAGTCTCATGGAATGCATGTAGGTAATGTATGTACTTGTTGTAAAAAATGAACATTTCTTTATCATAATCTAACTTTCGTATTAGATGTTATATTTATACAGTTATATACTACACCTTGGATTGCTATTGGAATATCACTATTTATTGTAATGTTAATATGTTTGTGGGACGAAAGAATTCACGAAGTTTATACCCCCAAAAATGCATATATGTGTTAGAAGATTAAGTAATTGTGTCTAATAGTATCTGCTTTTATAAGTGATAACTCCATTATGTTAATCTTTACAGCTGTATACAAAACTCAAATAACCTACTTACTCTTTATTATGTTATGCGTTATTGATACGCATTTTTACCAACAATATGTGGCCGATAATTTTAGAAGTGTATGCGAGTTGTTTCTATCATATATTTATGATGGCACTTGAAACATGTATGGGGATCGCTCTATAGATGAAGTAGAATGCTTAATTTGTTATTTAAAACAAATACAGTACACACCTTACTCATTGAACGATTTCAATATGATACTAATTTGATTTTTACGCTGCGTAACAACAATACAAAAACAGTCAAAGTTGGGAACAAATGCTTATTTAAAAGTGGTGGTTTAAGGGCAATTTGTAATAAATACAAACGTGTATGTGTTCTAAAAAAAAGGGGAAAAGAAAAGAAATAGACTAGCAAAGACAAAAAGGTATAATGCAAATAGTGAACATGTTATTCTATTACAACTCTTTACGACAGTTAAAACTGACATGTATGATATCTGTGAAAACAAAATACATAAAACATTGAGTTATCATGTTATGGCAAGTGATCAATCTGGATCTTGATTCCCGAAATTGTGGTAAAAGCAAACATGAATGTTATCACAGATGTCTAAACAATAATATCGATGACTCTCTTATAATGAAGGGATGAGTTGTTCTAGCGCCACCTTGTGACTGATTTAGTAATAAACCACATGAAAAACTGTGCAGTCAATACCCCGGAGACAACGTGTAACTGGTGCATTTCTTATCATCTCTAAGGTATCACAGCTATGAAATGTTTAGAGTTGTAATCACTACACTAAAAGGGAAATTCAAATTGGCCACACCGGTAATGTCATTGAAATGCAGTGGTTGACAATTTTCCGATTTGTTCCAACACTAAAATATAATACGAAACATTTCATTTTTTGTTTGTTAATGGATGACTCGGAGGAATATTTTCTTTTCAGAGGACTTGTACTAATAGGCTATCTACTATGCATTTCAAATACTGCCCCAATGAAGATGGCATATGGGACAAAAATAGAAAAACAAATATTGAGTACACAACAAACGGGTCTGGCAAAAGTGCCGACTTGAGAAACACATATATCACATTTCAAAGTTGCATAACTTTTTCATTATGTGTTAGATTTATTTCAAACTTTCGCCATTCAGATCGGCTTATCTGTCTACTGTCATATAAATGAGGATTGAATTATCCCCTCCCCCAGCCGATATTGGAGGGATGACGTAATAAATACAATGTGTGATGGGGGGGGGGGGCATTTCCAGTCCGTAGGTATTATTTGCGCATGAGTAGAAAATGCTATTAGTACCAAACGCGTAGAGATAACAACTAATATGTGGTCATGCAAGTTATTTAATCATTATTTATAGAGACCGAGTGGATCTAGATCAATACACAAATTGAGATTGGGGGGGGGGGGGGGGGGGGGGGGGGGGGGGGGGGGTTGGTAGGGGTGGGGGGTTAAAGAAACTGATTATTCGGAAGCGCACAAAGGGGAACTTCTCAAAGTTTAAACGATCTTTTGAAAGGATTACAACCATCTAAGTAGGTCACGACATGGCGTATATTCATTTTTTGGTGCAAGCCCAACAAAACAATTTTCGTCATATTCAACCAAAATCATTCCGGGCTGGCCGAACTGTCCTATAATCGACGGCACTTAAAAGGGATTGTTGTCGAGCGCCCTCTCACTATGTTCCTCGCTATAGAAAGATTAGGCTACGATTAGGTTTTCGAAAAGAAAAGACATTTGACCAGGCACCACATAACCAAGAAGAAAAAAAAAAAACACATGGTGAGATTTTAAGCTAGAGATCATTCAAGATAAGTTTTGTTAGCAGGGTCAAGTTTTAGTTTTTAGCTTGTCCTGAAACAGTTTACTTTCTTGTATATAATTTAACATTTTGAAGCTGTATACACATACAATGGTGCTCTTACAGTGTTCTGTAGGCTATGTTTGTCTGATCTTGGATTTGTAGTACTAGTTTTAATTTCTTGATGACCCTGCCTACTACTCTAATTTTGACATCCTATATATAGATGTAAAACAGAGTAAGCTGTACGTTGCGTTGATAGCTAGGCTGAACAAGAACAGGATGTGTTTTATTCCCGTGCCAAGATTGAGCACAATCTGAAAACCCCTTTATAAAAATGTCAGCAGTGTTATAATCCTTTTTCCTGTCTTCTTGCACTATACATTCAAGATCAGAGTGCTTGAATAGACTAAAGAAATTAAATGCATAAACAAAAACAAAATTAATACATAAAAGAATAAAGAAGTTTTGTCTCTCCTTTCGAGAAAACTTGCGAATGCCCCCATCCTCAAATTGAAAAAATAAACATAAAAATAAAACATTCAAGAAAAAACGAATTGAAATTTAAGAACAAAATAAAGATAGTATAGTGACTGAAGAAATGATGCAAGATGGCTGAGTGGAAAAACAGTGGCCTCAAAACCGGTAGGTCCCGGGTTCGAAACCAAGCCAATACGCTCATGTATTTTGGTAAGGCATTAATCCTCATTACCAATTCCCTCGAAGAGGATTTAAAAGCGTCGGTGATTTGGTTGTTATCTTACAAGCATATACATGCTGTCCTAACAAAAGAAAATAGAAGGGAAGAAAAGAAAGAAAATAATAAAAGAAAGGAAGAAAAGAGAAGACAGAAATATAAAAAACAAGGATTCTTTTCAAAAAGTTTTGTTTACCATGACACATTATGGTATCATTACCTCTATCATGTGTATACAATATTCATTATTTCGGTCGGTTTAGAGTGCCTTATATGGCTTCACAGTACCGACTCGTAGACAACTATAGCTGAGCGTCCAATGGATTTTTGTCATCCTACCTGTGAAGGAACATTCTCACAACAACACAGTATTAAATATGTTCATGTCATGAAGAGGAGATCATTTTTTATAAAGGACTACTATTGATCAAGAGTTTTGGGGTAAATCTTTGCGTTTCATACGTTACTTAAAAAATATCGAATGGGCTGGTGAAGTCCATCACAGCTAGCTTTGAAGTTGGCTGAGATGGACTTCACGTGACCATGTAGCACTTGTTTGGTTGGTTGATGGTTTGTTTTAACCTAGCACCTAAGAAAGCATGTGCATTATTGCATGTACACAACCAGGGGATCGACATGGGATATGTGAGGGACTTTGCCAAGTGAAGAGGATTAATGATTACCGTTTTGTACATCCATGAATGTTATTTTCTAAAGAATCTATAAATAAAATACATGCACTATGCAGACATGTCGGGCAGGATTCGCTACTGTTAGGTGATTAAGTTTCTGATGCACCATGTTTAATGTACGTTGAGACAACTTTAGATGTTATAAACGTTGAATTTACTACAGCGAAAAGTTACTATAATTTAATGCTAGAAAGGACAAAAGAGAAAATCGGTTTCCATTTCAGGCAAAATATGTTAGGCCTACCAGAAACATTTGTTTGGAAAGATATATTTCAGTTCAAATTTAATAACATAAGAGACAATAATATAAAACAATATAATTTCATACTAATTCATAGAATATTGGCATCTAAAGACAATATCTTTTTATGGATTATCGTACAGTCTAACGAATGTGAAATTTGTCGTGAAAAAAAAAATATTGAACAATTTATATTTCGTTGCAAGAAATTAAGTTTTCTGGAAAATAATCTCAAGAATTATACATTTCATTTTTAAAATAGAAATTGAAACTGATATAAAAATGGTATTGATTGGATATAAAATAGATAACAGAACATTTACTTTACTTAATTTTTGATAAATTATGCTCAACTGGTTATATAAAAAGACTACGTAAAGCGGAACTTGGGGAAGTACCAACCAATCCAAAGATGTAAATAAATAATTTAGTTTCAGCATTCAAATGTTATTTGAAATACAAAAGGAAGTATAAGATACTTCGATAATGAAGAAGTTTAGAAATTATTCATGTGTTTCATTTTACTTGTTTTGTAAATAATATATATATGTATTTTAAAATGGAACAATAAAGTCCCTCTGAAGAGGTAAAGAGAAAGAAAAAAAAAGTTAAATGTAATAGATGTTGAAAAGGCCCGGGCAATTAGGCAACTCGAAGCAGTAGTTCTCAAAAAAGATGTTATAGCGCCTTTTTGTGTAAAGAGGCTACTTACTGTGAAATGAAGTGTATTGCATGTTTTTTTAGTTAAAAAAGCATGATTATTTCAATGCTGACATGGTTGTTCGACTGCATGCATGTTTGTTCCAGTGCAGTGTGTATGTTGTTCATGGAGAGTCATCTGAAAACACAGCAGCCCGAAACTATTCAGTAAAGAAGAATGCACATCCTGACATGAGCAGTATAGCTTGCAATATTTTAACTTCTGAACTTGCCCCTAATTTTGATATACTGCGCGTTCCATGACTGAAAACCATAACATATAGGATATCATTTCAAAGAGGAAGAAACAAAGCGATGATTACAGATTGACTCGAGAGATATAATCGATCACACTTGAGTTTCAAAACTATTTCGAGGAATTTAATTTCATGTTTAATACATTGGCTGTATGGTGTAACCATTGTTTAAGGCTTATGTTTCGTTGGTTCTTCATTCTTATTGCAACACTAGGTTAGTTTGACCAATACTTCAGATATTGAACCCGGGAGAAGAACTGTTGATGTAAACCATATGCCTATCATTTTGTTACAGTGTTGTTATAAGTGTCTTTATGAGAAGAAAACAAAAGGATACGAAAATCAAGAGCCTGCCTAATCAATTTGTATAGAGACTCCAATCAGATAATACTGGTTTCCAATAACTGGGAAGGAGTGAAAATCATCAGATGTACCATAACCATTTCATATCTGACAACATGTCATGGGTACGCTCGTTTGCGTTAATGATAGGCTTATTAAAGGCCTTTTTAATTCTATTTTTTTATAAAAATAGTGTTTAAAACCCCTTCAGGACTGGAGATTTCATCAAAAGATTTCACCTAAAATTTTGCTGAATGAATCTTCATACAATCACACACATCTGCAAGTATAAACTAATCACTAAAGTTTGTTTTCTCTCTTCTTTGAGGTTACAGTTTGTAGGTGACCCCCCCCCTTTTTTTTAAGTGCCCTTTATGTCGGTGCACTCTCACTTTGAAAGACGCTCTGCTGCCCATGCCGTGCAACATTAATACCCGTCAACAATACAGTTTTCTATCATGTTCATCCATGCGAGTGAGGCATTGTTAAATGTCTGTTATTGTCCTTAACTTGATCACGTTCATCTAGACTTGCTGACGCTGTGTGTTTTTACTTCAGAGGCGGTACTCCAGGGAAGAGGGGGTGGGGTGGGAGAGGATACCCTCACACAGTTACCCCCAAAGGACATACACTTTTTCCTGATAATTCCCTCTACAAAGGTCTGAGAAGTTCCCCTTTTACTTTCCAAAGTGCCCCCATTTCCTTATGAGAAGTACCCCGTTTAGTCAGTGCAAATGTGTACCTCTTATTTTGACACGTAGCCCCTTTTTCTTTCCAATAAGAGCCTCTTTCCTTGTGATATATGCCCTTTTCTTTTTTTAATAACAGCCCTTCCCCTTCCAATAAATGCCTCTTTTCTCCTCCGATAAATGTGCTTCTTTTTCTTCAACGAATGCCCCTTGTCTTTATAATTGGTGCCCATTTTCCATTATTTTCCATTTTAATAATAGCCCCATCCCTTTCTCTCAAATACCACTTTACACCTGATATAATCCCCTTTTATTTAGACACGTAGCCCGTTCTCATTTTCTGATAAAAACCTTTTTATCTTCTGACAAGTGGTCCCTTTCTTTTTTATGAGAAACCTTTCCCCTTTCCATACCCGCCGCTTTTCAGCACTGTCAAATGCCCCCGTTTTCCATTCTCACAAGTGCCCTTTTGCATCTAAGAAATCATTAAATAATACTTATTGACGTGTAGTGGCACTACATGAAGCGCTATATTAACAACTACGACCGTATAAACGCTTTTCCCCCCTTCTTTTCTGGTGGGTGAATTCGTCGGGTGAGCGCGATTGCATGCACTCTATCAAAGGTATAATATTTACAACGAATCTACTCTATGTATTATAGGCCATGTAAAATCGATTCCTAGTTTCCCCTCCGGTTTTGAGGAGTGGATGTTTCTTGTTTATATCATTTATATTCTGATAAGATGGCCGCTCATACAAATACTTATAGCTATGGCTCCCTGTTAACTTGTGTTTTTAATGGTCTACATTAAACCCTTTGGGGTAAAAATAATAAAGAGTAAAATCAAAGTTTATTCAAAAGAAAAACAATAATTAAGTAGACCTATAGAGTCTAAACTATAAAATAAATATACTAACAATTAGTTTGTTTTATTATATATCTATTTAAGTAGTTCAAAGATGGTCTTCAAATTATTACAAAACAGTAACCAAATAATAATAACAACACCACAATAGACTTTTTTCATAATCTTGTCCCTCTTTGATATAGTGCATGAATTTAGTAGTTATGTACAATTGTTTGTTTTTTATTATTGTAAAGCGCATTGTAATTTTTCTCAAGATGAAATGCCTCATACAAGCCTAGGTTATCATTATTATCATTATTTCTAAATCATCAGTACTATGCCTTTCCTCTTAAAATTATTTCGGGTCTACACCTAAGGTATCACCGAATAAATTGTTCATCTTAATATAAAATCATAACGTAACAAGAAACACAGAGAGAAGGAGGCGGGCACCCGAATAATGCTTGCGGGGGCGAGAAGCCGGGAATCATTTTTACTTGGCCTTAGTGTGGAAGAATAGAAAAGCAGCAATGCCCCCTGGAAAGTAAAGCTGTTCAAATGGTTCACGCATGATCGATTCCTTTTGAAGTTTAGAGAGGTAGTGATAATATCTTTATATTGACACTCGTTTTCATATGTATTCGATACATGAAATATTTTAAAATTTCTTTCGGTTTTTGCATATAGAATGACTAATACACAATGACAATCTCTCTCTCTCTCTCCCTCTCTCTCTCTCTTTCTCTATCTCTCCCTCCTTCAAACATCCATCCAGTCATTTTCTTTCTAACGTACATGTAAATACTTTTTAAATAGCTAGGATTGTAATTGTCTGGTCTTTTGGAGTGTATGATTCAGCGTAGTAATGATGAATTAGATAGTATGTTCAGCATGGATATTTATATCATTCGTTTATATAATGATGATGAAATAATGTTAGGTTTAATCCACACAGTAGTGTCAACAATATTATTGGTGTCGCTATGTGGGCTCCGTAATTCGAATGTTTTCCCATGTGTTTAGCCTTTTTTTGTTTTATTACATATTTTGACAATAGGCAATATGTCATAAAATAACTGCATTAAAGTATAACTTATTTGCCTGAGTATTGTTTAGTAATGCCAAGGTCACATTTGCCGCGGCGGCCGTACGGTCTAAAATATCTACGGCTAATAGCAATTATAGGACCGCCGCAGCATTCCCACGGTCACATACGGTAGCGGTATGCTGTGGCAGCCGCACGGCGTATTTTGAATTCGTAGAGACAGAAAATCTGCGACCGTGCGGCCAGATTGATGCTACCGCTTCACCCCTGGAGCAAATGTGACCTAGGCATAAGTTTGAACTGGAGGATTGAGACGAACACAAATATTACCTTGTGTACATGATCACATTATGTCTTATTCATTATATTTTCAATTGTTCATGTATGTTTTAAAGACATTATCGTTTCGGTCCAGTATAGTTTTATCTAGTATTATATCACCTGGTAATCTTCAGGGAAAAGTAATTCTAGCAACATGTGTTGCTGAATTTTAGCAACAATCGCCATTGCTACTCTTTTATACAACCATGATGTGGCAATTCATTATTTCAGTTAGGACTCACGGTTGGTTCCACTGTTTGCGGGCGTTAGCAAAGAAAGAGAGAAATAGGGAGAGGAAGTAGTAATTGATTTCATGATTCCTTTTTTCTTCTACAAAGCTATTTCAATATATTAATGACAATACATGACAGAGTTGTACTTGTTACCGCCACAGGGCAGATAAATTTATCGCCACCAAATTTCAAAAAATTGAAAGAAAAGTGAATTTTAACCCCGGACCATACTTCCCCCTCTCTCGCAATACGATATGAAAAGTGCTGGAGTCCTTTTGCCCCTAACATCCTATCCCAGCAAGGATGATGAAGTTAATGCTTATAATGTTTTTAATGATAAATATGTAAAGTGCTTAGACATTTTGTATTAAGTGCTAATAAGCGGAATATTATTATTTATTTATTTATCACAAACATATTGCCACCTTTTTCCAGGTTTGGAATTTGCTGGTCTTTTAACCTGCATGATTAACCAAAGTGAGTATGACAACGTGATATTTGCAAGATAGAATGTTTGTATTATTTGTGCACAGTATGATGATGAAATAGTTTACAAACGGTAGCGTCAAAAGTGTAATATTGTTCTCTAATTATTGAGGGCACTGCAATCCTTTTTTTTAAAACCCTAATTGGGTTTAGCGTTTTGATTTTTTATAAACATGAAGTTGAGTTCTGGTCATGCGATTGCATTGTGAAAGAAACGGTGTGGAACCGACCAGAAAAGGTTGATCATCTAGCATATAAGAATGTGTGTGTATTGCAAGGTTCTGGAATCATCGAAATGATAAGAAATTTGGCCAAGTCTTGGTAAAGTTGCAAACACTGTACACAGAAAGATGTATACGGGACTACACGAACGAGTGGCGTAAAAACCGGCCCCCCGATTTTTACGATGTTACATGCATATTACGAATATGAAGGCATTTGAAGAGCCATGCTTTTCAGGGAACATGTCTTATCTGATGTTCTTCCACACTTGCATAATAAGAATGAGTAACGCTCACAAATTATCACAATTTTCACCTCTTCCCAGAACTCAACCTTCTCTTTAATGTCTTGATAATAGGCAAAATGTCAACACTTGTTGTCTTCGAGTATATCCTTATTTGCATCTTTCTCAAATTGTGCTTGGTTATTTGGTGCTCGAGGATTAGCATGAACATAAATTGTCTTGGATGCTGCTTAAAAATATCGGCTTGCATGGTGATTTAGATATACATTATGCTTGCGGTTGCACATCTGTAAACCCCTCATCAACAAGTCAAGTACCCGGTCACGCCTCTACCGCCGCCTACACCTCCGACACCTGTACATCAACCACCGACACCCGCCGAACCCACAAGCAGCCGCCAGCCTCACATCTACAACTCATAGTAGACGATAGCAGACTTCAACGCCGCCTACGTCGGGGAAAAAAGCGTCTCGCCAAGAGCCATCTAGTACACGGAGTTCGGCCAATCCGGATCGAGTTGGACACAATATGGCGACTACTGCTTTGTTGTGCAAACACAAAACAAAATAATATATGTTGTAATCCAGTGAAACCAAGTCGGCCACACTTTGTGTATAGATGGCTCTGGTCTCGCCGACACCACAACGCCACCTACGTCGAGATCTAACACAAGATCTCGCCGACACAGCAACGCCGCCTACGCCGGGAACAGACACAGTGTCTCGCCGACACTACACTCCACTTAAGTCCGCAACCAGGAGACTCCAGCTAGACGGACAAGCAGCTCACCCAAATCCTCATCACGGTGACTCAAGCCCACACGGTCTCGTACAGTACCACCCACATCCGCAACCCCATGACTTAATGGATAAGTCCACTCGAAAAATAACTTACTTTTAATAAAAGCAGAAAAATCAGACAAACCAATTAAAAAAAGTTTGAGCAAAATCAGATAACTAATAAAAAAAAGTTATGAATTTTTGGAAAAGTATATAAAACTATGGAACAATGAGAATCACAACACAAATTGCCAATATGGTTATCAGTTTGTGACGTCAAGTCCTCACTATTTATTAATTGCTCTATATGGTTTAATCATATTAATTTCCCTTTTTATTCCCCAACACTTGATTTCCCCATGCCTTTGCCCAGGTTATATGAACTTCCTTTGGTGTTCTGAGTGGACTTTTCCCTTCTGATAAGAGCCCCATTTCTTTTGGGGTAGTGCATACCGAGTGTGAAAGACTCTCCGCCACCCCTGCAGCGCAATGTCGAAACCCGACACGAGTACTTATATTTATAATGTTTATTCATGCGAGCGAGGTATTGTCAACATTTAAATTTATTTTGCTCAACCTGATCGCGTTCATTTAGTCTTAATGACGCTGTATGTTAATAGGCTGCTTCCTGTAGCTCTGTTCGAAACAGGGAGTCGACTTTTGATAACTTTCTCAACTAAAGCGAGTTACATCGCATTTTGCGAATGAGGAGATCTTAATGCAAGCATAATCGGACACTTCTGAGTTTGGCTAGAATTGTGAGTCGAAAGACTCTTCTTTTAGTTTTCTTCATTCTAACACGTTACACCTGTTTAAGTCTTTTATAGACCGTCGTGCACGTTGAGCGGAGATTTAGTACACGGAATATTATCACGGACAACATCCCTAGAAGTGGTAACCAATCGTGTATAGTTTATTCAAAACTAAAGTAACTTTACATCGAAACAACTCAACTTGTACCAAAACTAAAAATCAGTGAATGACGTCATTGACCCGCATTTAAAGGCCTACTGATTGAATTATACAAATAAAGTGAGTATAGTTCATACTGTTTTTATATGATATATTTTGGGGTAAAAAGAGTGCCCCTTTTCTCCTCATTTTAGAGAGCTTTGTTATTGTTGGTTAATGTGTGTGTGGTGATGTGAGTATTGGTTTGTACATGTGATTTGGGAGACGGTTGTGTTTTAATGAATTTGAGAAAATCAAACCATAACAATTCAGAACAAATTGAAGGAAAATGTATTCTTTATGTCAATATACATTTAAAGTTGTCAAGTTTGTTTGTTTGGTGGTGCTAATGTTACAATTCAGGTTGTTTTAGAGATACCATGTCCCATTTGCAGCCAACATCAAATTATGTAGAACTTTGCAAGAAATACGAATATGTCACGTATGTCCTATCTGTGAGATTTAAACGTTAACAGTGTCCTAATATTCAAATTATGCAAGGAAACACTTTTACTTGCTAGACTTCACTATCATACACTATTAAGTAAATGACTGGCTTGTTTCTTTTGGTAATAACATACACAAAATGAGCAGCAAAGGGTACATGAGCATGTATATCAATAACCAAATTCTTGTAATGACCAAAATGAAACTGATCGAATCTTTGCGCAGCACAAAACGTTCAAACATTCGGTACAAGGGTATGACCATCAGACTATTACTTTAATAATTGCAATCACTAAAGGTGGTTTGATAACTAATGGTCATTATTTTCCCACGTAATGACATTTCCAAACCCTTCATTTTGAGGGAAGTTTTAAATTACTATTATCTTTCAAATGCCGTTGGAATTTAACCTTTTCAATTTTGTTGGCCTGCAAATGGAACATAGTACCTTTAAAGAGAAGGTTGAGTTCTGGGAAGAGGTGAAGAATAATTTGTGAGCGTTATTACTCTCATAATGTAAGCGTGGAAGAACATCAGATAAGACATGTTCCTTGAAAAGAGTGGCTCTTCAAATGCTTTCATATTCGAAACATGTCATGTAACATCGTAAAAATCCAGGGTAGGATTTTTACGCCACGTATTCGTGTAGTCCCATATACATCTTTTTGTGTACAGTTTTGGTAACCTTACCAAAAATTGGCCGAATTTCTTATCATTTTGATGATTCCTGAACCTTGCAATACACACAAATTCTTATATGCTAGATGATCAACCTTTTCTGGTCGATTCCACACCGTTTTTTTCACAATGCAATCGCATAACCAGAACTGAACTTCATCTTTAAAGTAGGTATTATAGAAAATGTAACAATTTTTTTGACGAAATCTGCACTCTATACCATTCAGCGCCAAACATTAGGCCTACATATGCAGTAACTTATCACATTAGCTCTTGCAATATATACCCTCTGCAAGATTTATGTCCTTTGCATTTCAAAATTGTTCCCGTATTACACCCGTTTTCATAAAGTTACATTGATTGCCAGTAAAAGCATAGCGTTGCATTAAGAATAGTTTTGCTTGTTTATATACCCAGAATTAGTTGTCTGAAATATTATCTATATAATCACATTTATATTCAAATAACTTAAGATGTGCACAGGACAAGCTGCTTTTAATTTAAAGCTATCCCTCTTTATCCCTCCTTCAGCCATCCAATCCGTCATTCTTTTTTTTCTCTCTCTCTGTCTCCGGGCCCTTCTCTCCCTCTCTTTTTTCAATTAATAGTTTTAATTTCCCTCATAGTAAGCCTCTTTATCTCCCTCTCTCTCACTCACATTTGCTCAAACACCATATCACTTAATCACTATCTTGCTCCCACCCACTCACTCATTCATTTTTTGTTCGCTCTCCCAATCGCTCATTCAATTTATATTTAACTATCTCACTATCTCTCTTTCTTGATTGATCTCTTTATTTTATTTATGCGAAGAGATAGCCTAAAGTGATTATTCGGGGCTTAATTTAAAGCAATCTCTATTACAGAAACAGTTGAAGCGAGAAGTAAAGTTTTGCTTCTTAACACAAAAAAGGCTTGTAGTCACAATAACATTTTTAATGCAATTAAAAGTGCTCCCGCTATTTCGTTTCTACTGGCAATTATATATTGAAACGGTCATAACAAACTGACAAGGTTGCTAAATTTCAGGAACAGTCGTTCCCCGTTTAATACAACCATTACGTGGTAATTCATTGTTTCAGCTTTGACTCATTAGAATTCGTGTCACAGTAGATTCCGCTCCGTCGATTTCATCGCTGTTTGGGGGATTTGACAGAGAGAGAAAAAAAAGTATTATCACAATTACCCACAATGTATTATTATTAATTTTTATTCACTGCCTCTTCAATGCCATTTGATTCTTTTGATCACAAAAAACGGCGTTGTGGTGCTCTGTTTACGTACGGTCCCATGGCAATCGCATGACGGATCAATTCATCAGTATCAGGTTGTATAATCTGAAAGAAATTTGAATACCCGGACAAACCCGCGCATCCCTCCCTCCCCTGTCTCTCTCTCACTCTCTCTCTCCCCCCTCTCTCTCTCCCTCTCTCTCTCTCTCTCCTCTCTCTCTCTCCCCCTCCTTCTCTCTCCTTCTCTCCCCCTCTCTCTCCCCTCTCTTTCTCTCTTCCCCTCTCTCTCTTCTCTTTCTCTCTACCCCTTTCTCTCTCTCTCTCTCTCTCTCTCTCTCCGTCACGTCGATGCACTTACTCAGTTCATCCCTCTCTTTATTCCCCCCTACCCTGCATATCATGCATGGCAACGGTTTGTTTGTGTGATTGTGTAAGCTTATCTGTATTGATGGTAGACCCATTAAAGGTCATATTCATATACCCAATATGATATTGTGCTAAAACCCTCAACAGCATTCGGGATTCCATCTATGAGTTTTGCTCGCTTGCTTCAGACACTAACACATATCTGCAAAGTATTGTGCTTAAAGGGTTCGGGTAACTTTGTCTCAGATTCTGAAACAAAATCCTGGATTTAGGTCATGCTGCAACGATAATTATTAACCTTAGGTCAGTCAGGAAGCCCGTGACTTCTACAAGCCGATCGCCTGTCTGATTATAAAGATATTTATGATTCTTTTTGCGAATTCGTATACATGCCACTTACAACCCCTGTTAAGTGCCGCCTCTACCTCTTTACCTCTTTACCTGCTTCCATTCTTTGAAAAGTGCCCCTTGTTCTTTTAAGAAGTACCCCGTCCCCTTATAATAAGTGCCCCTTTTATTTGTGACACGTATCCCCTTTTCCTTTCCGATAAGTACCCCCTTCACTTGTGATTAGTGCCCCCTGTTTTTTTTTTAAAGAGCCCCTTCCCCATCTCATAAATGCCCCTTTTCTCTTCTTGTAAATGTCTCTATTGAAATCGGATAGGTGCCCTTTCTCCTTCAACATATGCCCCTTTTTCCTGTTATAATAAGTGCCCCTGTTCATCTCTGATAATTGTCATTTTCAGGTTGACACGCACCCCTATTCCTTTCTAATAAGTGCCCTTTTCCCTTCTGATAAGTCCCCCTATTCCTTTTTTTTTAAATAAAAGCCCCATCCCTCTCCCATAAATACCCATTTACACCTCTGATAAAAGCCCTTTTTATTTTGACACGTGCCCCGTTTTCCTTTGCGTATACACACCTTTTTTTAGTTGCTTTTCTGGTGAGTTAATTCGTGGGGTGAGCGCTCTTGCCTGCACTCGATCGAAGAGAAAATATTTGCAACCACCATAGTCTTGTCTATTTATCATATGCCATTTAAAACTGATCCCTTTTTTCTCTCATGGTCTTTTCGAAAATAATGAGTGGGTGTTTCTATATTATTTTATATTTTATAGATGAAAAGATGGCCGCACTTTTAATAATGATAACTTGTGCTCTATAGTGGTCTACATCAAAATATTTGGTGTAAACATATTACAAAAGTAAATCAAAGATTATTAAATGAATTTTAAATTAAGCAGATCTATAACAAATAATATAGTTTCATTATAATATATCTAGTCGTGCAGCTCATATAGATAGTCTTTGAAATGTTACAAACAAGTCAACAAATCTTAATAACAACAGCACAATAGAGCATTTTTAAATATGAGTAGCTACGATATATACATCAACATTAATATTAGTAGTACACATATCCAGAACAATATAAAGGCTATTGATAGTTAATGTATGTGTGTTCATGTGAGTGTTGGCTTGTAAACGTGGTTTTAAGAAGCGATTGTTTTTAATGACTGTGAGAAAATCAAAGCATAACAATTAAGAACAAAGTGAAGAAAATGTATTATTTATGTCCATATAAAATGTAAAGTTGTCTGTTTCGTGGTATAATTTTTACAGTTAACGTTGTTTAAAAGTATGTATTGTAGAAAAAGTAACAAATTATCTTGCCTAAATCTGCACTCTATACCATTCAATACCGAACGGTAGGCGTAAGTATGGAGTTTTACTCATCACATTAACATTTGCTTTTTAGTTTCTATACCCTAATAAAAAACACATTTGAAAACGGAAAACTTCCCTAAGTTCACATATCATCTTACATTTTGAAAGATATTGTCAGTTATCTGACCAAAAAATATGTAAAGATAAGTTCATAACCAAAATTGAATGAACATGTAGTATGCCCCCCCCCAAAAAAAAGTAAGCTGTTAATTACTACAATTTTTTCGCGAGGTTCAGAAGAGTGAAGTTGCACTGTGTTCAGATTGCCTCCTTACTGTAGGATTCCTCCCCGAAGTTCTGGCTGTAATACCCTCTTGCGCACACCCTACAGCTAAAGCAGCTGGTGAGTCATCGGCAACGCACTGGATTGAAGTTTGCGATATTCTAACACTTGTTAATACTTATTATGGGAGAGATTGAGGCTAATTTAGTAAATATGACTAATTTCTATCATTTTCCGGTTAAGATTTTTACACTCAAGACCAAAATAGGCCCCCCCCCCCAAAAAAAAAAAAAAAAAAAAAAAAATCAGTTTGGAAACTGCCATTAATTTTAGGAGATCTACTCGACACTACACCATTTGACCCATATGGGACCTGCCACTCATGATAAAGTGATAAACTAAACGCATGTTTTGAGAATTTAAAGGGATAGTTGAATTATGTTGTAAAGGGCGCTACACAAAATAGTTTGTTTGTGAGATAATGAAAAACTTGAAAATTTGAAAGAACATACAATTTAAATGACAAAATCATCTCTGTTTGATCAAAATCGGTTCAGAGACTGCTGAAATATCCATAAATATAACGATTTCTAATACTTGTGTACCACCACAAATATTAGACAATTGAAAAAGCCGTTGAAAAAAATAGCGCTTTTTACGTCGTATTTCAGCCAATGCCGATTTTGTCTTCTTTTGTTGGCATTTTCGTGTCGGTTATATTACGCACAACCAGCCGGCCCACTAGGCATGTATTGTTATTTTTAATCAAATAATTAATTAACGGTCACCGTATTTTTTGAAAGTGGAGCTGAATTGATATGATCGTATTGGCTAAATTTCACACATTTTTTGGGGTCTAAAATTACCTTCATAGCAAATTGATGTTTTAAAAGGGCACCAGAAATGTCATAGATAAGAAAAAGAGCAATAACCATACGCTTTAAAGTCATTTGTGGTCTGAAAACAGAACTCAACTATCCCTTTAATTTAGTTCCCCATCCATCTTTCAAATACTAGTTTGCTACATCAAATGAAGAATTATATATTTACATGGTCATTACAAACTGACAAGCATGCAGTGGTAATTCACTCTTTCAGCTTTGACTCATTAGAATTCGTGTCACAGTAGATTTCGCTCTGTCGATATCATCACTGTTCGGGGGGGATTTGGCAGAGAGAGAAAAAAAAGTATTTTCACAATTACCCACAATGTATTATTATTAATTTTTATTCACTGCCTCTTCAATGCCATTTGATTCTTTTGATCACAATAAACGGCGTTGCACGGTGCTCTGTTTACGTACGGTCCCATGGCAATCGCATGACAGATCAATTCATCAGTACCAGGTTTTATAATCTGAAAGAAATTTGAATACCCGGACAAACCCGCGCATCCCTCCCCCTCTATCTCTCTCCCTCTCTCTCTCTTTCCCTTACGTCAATGCACTTAATACTCAGTTAATCCCTCTCTTCATTCCCCCCTACCATGCATATCATGCATGGCCACGGTTTGTTTGTGTGATTGTGTAAGCTTGATTGTATTGATGGTAGACCCATTAAAGGTCATATTCATATACCCAATATGATATTGTGCTAAAACCCTCAACAGCACTTGGGATTCCATCTATGAGTTTTGCTCGCCTGCTTCAGACACTAACACATCTGCAAAGTATTGTGCTTAAAGTGATCGGATAACTTTATCTCAGATTCTGAAACAAACTCCTGGATTTAGCTCATGCTGCAACGATAATTATAAACATTTAATTCAGTCAGGAACCCCATGACTTCTACAAGCCGATTGCCTGTCTGATTATAAAGATATTTATGATTCATTTTGCGTTTTCCTAACGGTTTTGATAAAACTACAGTCTATTGGGGAAATGAGTTTGGTAAAACCATGTACTCAAAGATTTTTACTTTTTTGAGGTATTTCATGATTGTTTTGAGGCGCAATTTTTGTTATGGCTTCAATATTCCAACATATCAAAGACACTGATGACATGTAGGGCCATGCATCTCAGATTTAACATTGTTAAATGAGGCCTGTTATTAGTAAAGAGAAAACGCTGAAGATAATCCCTGATACAATTTAGGTATATACACCAATGTCTATAAAGGTTACCCTTTGTAGATGCCCATTTCTGTTTGCAGTGAGTGCCAATTTTTAATCGGTGAAACACTACTTTGAAAGGCTCCACCCCCTCCCCTGCCGTGTCACATTGATAGCAGTCACGAATACACCTCTCTATTATGTTAATTCATGCGAGCGAGGCATTGCTAAATTTCTTTTAGTTTCCCTAGCTGGATCAAGTTCAACTAGACTTGCTGACGCTAACTTCAGAGGCAGCACTCCGGGGAGAGGGGGATACCCAAAAATGTACCTCCCCACATTCGTATACATGCCACTTACAACCCCTGTTAAGTGCCGCCTTTACCTCTTTACCTCTTTACCTACTTCCATTCTTTGAAAAGTGCCCCTTGTTCTTGTAAGAAGTACCCCGTCCCCTTATAATAAGTGCCCCTTTTATTTGTGACACGTATCCCCTTTTCCTTTCCGAAAAGTACCCCGTTCACTTGTGATTAGTGCTCCCTGTTTTTATTTGTTGTAAAGAGCCCCTTCCCCACCTCATAAATGCCCCTTTTCTCTTCTTGTAAATGCCTCTATTGAAATCCGATAGGTGCCCCTTCTCCTTCAACATATGCTCCTTTTTTCCTGTTATAATAAGTGCCCCTGTTCATCTCTAATAATTGTCCTTTTCACGTTGACACGCACTCCTATTCCTTTCTAATAAGTGCCCTTTTCCCTTCTGATAAGTCCCCCTATTACTTTTTTTTAATAAAAACTCCACCCCTCTCCCATAAATACCCATTTACACCTCTGATAAAAGCCCCTTTTATTTTGACACGTGCACCGTTTTCCTTTGCGTATACACGCCTTTTTTGGTTGCTTTTCTGGTGAGTTAATTCGTGGGGTGAGTGCTCTTGCCTGCACTCGATCGAAGAGAAAATATTTGCAACCACCATTATCTTGTCTATTTATCATATGCCATGTAAAACTGATCCCTTTTTTCTCTCATGGTCTTTTCGAAAATAATGAGTGGGTGTTTCTATATTATTTTATATTTTATATATGAAAAGATGGCCACACTTTCAATAATGATAACTTGTGCTTATAGTGGTCTACATCAAAATATTTGGTGTAAACATAATAAACAAGAAAATCAAAGATTATTAAATGAATTTTGAATTAAGAAGATCTATAACAAATACTATAGTTTCATTATAATATATATAGTCGTGCAGCTCATATATATAGTCTTTGAAATGTTGCAAACAAGTCAACAAATCTTAATAACAACAACACAATAGAGCATTGTTAAATATGAGTAGCTACGATATATACATCAACATTAATATTAGTAGTACACATATCCAGAACAATATAAAGGCTATTGATAGTTAATGTATGTGTGTTCATGTGAGTGTTGGTTTGTAAACGTGGTTTTAAGAAGCGATTGTGTTTCAATGACTGTGAGAAAATCAAAGCATAACAATTTAGAAAAAAGTGAAGAAAATTTATTATTTATGTCCATATAAATGTAAAGTTGTCTGTTTAGTGGTGTAATTTTTTTTACAATTAACGTTGTTTAAAAGTATGTATTATAGAAAAAGTAACAAATTATCTTGTCTAAATCTGCACTCTATACCATTCAATACCAAACGGTAGGCCTAAGTATGGAGTTTTACTCATCACATTAACATTTGCTTTTTTAGTTTCTATACCCTAACAACAAACAAATTTGAAAACGGAAAACTTCCCTAAGTTCACATCTTATCTTACATTTTGAAAGATATTGTCAGTTATCTTTAAACCAAAAGTATGTTATGATAAGTTCATAAACAAAATTAAATGTACACGTAGTATGCCCCAAAATATGAAAACAGTAAGCAGTTAATTACTAAGATTTCTTCGCCAGCTTCAAAAATAGTGAAGTTGCACCGTGTTCGGAATGCCTCCTTGCTCTAAGATTCCTCCCGAAGTTCTGGCTGCAATGCCCTCTTGCGCACACTCTACAGCTAAAGCAGCTGGTGAGTCATCGGCAACGCACAAACATAAAGTTTGCGATATTCTAACACTTGTTAATATTAATTATGGGAGAGATTGAGGATAATCGAGTAAACATGACTAATAGTTATCATTTTCCTGTGAAGATTTTTACACTCAAGACCAAAATCCCCCCCCCCCCAAAAAAAAAAGAAGAAAGAAAACAAATCAGTTTGGAAACTGCCAGTAATTTTTGGAGATCTACTCGACACTACAGCATTTGACTCAGATGGGACTGGCCACTCATGATGAAGTGATAAACTTAATGCATGTTTTGAGAATTCAAAGGGAAAGTTGAGTTCTGTTGCAGAGGGCGCTACACAAAATGATTTGTTTGTGAGCTAATGAAAAACTGAGTGTCAAATTTAAAAGAACATACAATTTAAATGACAAAATCATCTTTGTTTGATCAAAATCGGTTCAGACACGGCTGAAATATCCACGAATGAATGAAATATCGTAAGAATGGGCACTTTTCAGGTACTTGAAAAGTGGAGCAGTATGACCCCCCCCCCCCCCCGGAGCACTGCATCTGGCAATGCATCTTGAGAAATGAAAACCTCATTGCTAAAAAAGCAGCAACTAATATAGGCCATTGCATGGACAGTATTATTGAATGTCTTGTTTTCCCTGCTTGTCTGTTTTTATTTGTTATTATATTTCGGGGTAAATGGTTTTTAATTACCTATAGTTTAATCGTCCAGATCCTACTTCTCTACTTAAACACAACTGATACTCTTTACATTTCGAAGCCCCCATACCCGCAAACTCACTGCTAAAAGATAATTGCTACATTTCCATGATGAATGCAGACCTGCTAACATATAACATTGAATATTGTCTCACTATAACGAAGCTATGTTTATAATACGTTTCTTAAACTTTACTTTTGCTTATTTTTCCTAAAGGTATGGCGGCTCATGGAGGTATTGCAGATGATCTTCTCTCCAGGCTGGCTGAATACATCGAGACGGGTGAGCAGATGGAGGCCTTAGGACGAACACTCGGAATCAGGGTCGCAGACATCAATAGATACACAGAGACCAATAGGATAGAAGGACGGGTGACTTGCAAGGGAACTCGTGACATGCTGTTTGACTGGAGACAGACCGTGAACCCCTGCGACCAGCATATCAGACTGAAACAAGCTCTCATTGACGCTGGGCTGGTCATGCTTGCTTGTACATATCTCGAGGGGACATCAATTAACCAAGGTGGGTCTATATTATCAGTGCTAGAGTGCCTAAAATCACCGATTATACATGTACATGGTTTTTGAGAACATGATCTTTAAACATTTCCATGAAATATAATTCATCATGTTAAGGCCCGGTCACACAGAGAGGACGCATGGGGGACGCACGGCCAGCGCATTGGAAATTTGCAATTTTTGCCAGTGCGTTGTCGTTCGCTAGGTGTGCGTCATCATTCGTTACTCATTCGTCGAGCGCGCTGGACCAACGCTGGACCAACGCTATGTATTCGTCGTCATTCGCTGTGTGCGTCGGTATTTTTTTAGTATGCTCAAAAGTGTGCGCGGAGCTCGACGCATGAATGTACAAGCCAAAAGGACACCAGACATGCGCGGAGCGCGCTAGACCAACGCCAAACATACGTGGGGCACACGCCCTGTATGCGCGCAGCGCGCTAGCAACACGTTATGCATTCGGTGTCAGCTCGCTAGCTTCTCCCAAATCCTGACAAAAGTCGGGCTCACGACGTTTTTCTGATTTACAATGCGCCGGCCGTGCGTCCCCCATGCCCCCCTCTGTGTGACCGGGCCTTTAAGTAACTTGTTTCTGTCCAATAGTACCCTATTTATAACATTTCTGCCACGTGTGACTGAGCACCAGGGTATTTACAAAGGTGTTGCAAAAATCAAACCAAGTTTGGTCTGATAGATAATAATAATAATAATAACAATACTCAGTCTTTATATAGCGCTTATTAGAATCACTAAGCGCTTACAAACTTGTAGATTATTACCCGGCTTTAGCTATGCTGCCATTGCTGCGGTCTAGCTTTTCAAAGATATAATTCCTGCCAGATACCCATTTGCATCACCTGGATTGAGTGTGGCAAATGTAGATCAATGTCTTTGCCATAGGACTTTAGTGCCGCGACGGGACTCGAACCGCAGATCTTGTGATGGACAGTCCGGTGACTTAACCAATCGACCACGGCACCTCTACGAGGGTCAGACAATATTGCATGCGCTTTATCGGTCTACTTAGAAACTTCATGTCTCATGATAGCTTAGTTATCTCTGCCCACTTGTCCGCTGCACCATTTCACAAATAGAAATGAAAGATTACGAAACCCAAATGCAATAAAAAAAAAAAAAAAAACTGTTTACGATGATAAGTATTACAGAAATTGACAGTAGACTTTCTTTAAAAAAGCATCCCAAAAATGTACACATGTTTTATCACTGAATGAAAAGGATCACCTAAAACAAGTGATGCAATGAAGACAAGTTTGTAATATCATAACGAAATTTAGCTAACAAATTGCTCCGGTTGTCTAATTTTCAGTTGCCGGATCACTGCCAGCACAAACGTAGGTCGTTCGACGTCACTACCAAACTAGCCAATCAACTGTCAATGACGTTTATTTTGTATAAGGCGGCAATTATATTTTGTAATCGCAAACTAGTTTTATTTCCGTATGAAAAAGCAGCCATTGTTATCTTGGCATGTATTTAAGTCATCAGAATAGGGTAAATTACGTCTTACACGATTCAAGGGGTCTTTTTTTGCAGGAAAATTTTCAATTTCGTAGAATGTTCCACTATGTTGCAGGGTGTATGCCATTGTGTATGATGCGTGAACCGGGTGTGCGGAAATGGTGTGTTGGGGAGGGGAAATGAGAGTGTTCGTGTGTGTGGTAATTGTATGTGTGTCAACATTTAAACACTAATAAATGACAGATGGCTAGTCATAAATCTAAAATGACGAGTAAACTGTACATCACAGTCAACAGATAAATATGTGCCTTGAACGTAAACAGCAGACGGCAATCGGGGGATCAGACGACACTTGATAGTGATTTTGTATATGAGATTGCTTTGCTAAATATAAAATACAAGAACCTTTTCCATATCTTTAAACTATTATTGATATCTGATAATTGAACAGTTAGTAAACAAAAACACCTACCAAACTACATATTAATACAATGAAATACTTGACTGTAAGTAGGGGGGTTTGATAACAATTGCACCCCTCTGTATTAAAATAATCGAATAATCAATGGCCTGACATGAATATTCAAGTTCTTGATTACCTCGGCAAGATGTTTGCCAATACTAAATAGAAAAAAAAATAAGGTGAGGGGTCGGCTGAAATGGACATAATGAACCAATTAGAACTGATCTATATATGACAATTCATGCTTGTTATCCTTCGTGTGTTTGAGCTATAACCTTACAATAGGATGTAAAATTGAGTCCAAAGTTCCACTTGTTGCACATGTGTTATACAGGCAATGGCAGAGGCGGCAGGGCGACTTTCAAAGTGGGGGAGGGGGGGGGGGGGGGTGGGCACCAACAAAAAATGTTTTTTCTGGATAAAAGGCACCTACAAAGAGAAATCTCAAAGCGAAAATATACAATTTTGTTGACATTATTATATATTTCTATAATTTGATTACATTATCAGGGATGATTTCAATATTTGTTTCTCTTTATACATCGTATACAATATTGCTTATTAAAGCATCATACCTTGCAGTTGGGTGTGATGGTCGAAAAAGTCATTTGCGAGTGAGCAAAACGAGCGAGGGAATAATTAAGATTTGTGAGGTCGCAATGCGAAAACTTCATCGGGTTTAAATAAGCACATTCTCATAAAAGCAGACTGAACAGACCTTTGATAAGTAACATGATTATAACATCTATACATGAAAGCTAGTGTAGCGAGCGAGCTTTTTGAGACATTGCTCTTAGGCGCTTGAAATTAGGGGCACGATAAATGATGAAAGGAAAAGGGGACACTTATCGAAGGGATAAGACACTTATTAGAAAATAAAAGGAGCACGTGTCAAAGTACAAAGGGTTATTATCAGAGGTGAAAATGGGGCACTCGCCAGGGATGAAAAAGGCACTTATGAGAATGGAAAATGGGCATCTGTCGACGGAAAAGGGGCAACCATCAAAATTTGATAGGGGCATTTATGAAAAAGGGATAGGTTCCTTATAAGAGAGGAAAATGGGCACTTATTAGAAAGGAATGGGGGCACATGTGAAAATATAAGGTGCGCTTTGTAATATATCCTAGTTAAAAAGGGGTAGTTATTAAAAGGGAAAAGGGCACTTCTTACAAAAGGAAAAGGGGCAATTGTCAAAGTAAAAGGGGCACCTCTAAAATTTGAATAGGGCAATTATCGAAGGTGAAGGGGGCGCTTAAAAAAATGAAAAGGGGCGCTTTTCGTACCCGAAAATGGGCACTTACTAGAGATTAAAAAGGGCATTTATGTGAATGAAAAATAGACACTTAATGCAAAGGAAACTGGGAACTTGTCAGGGAAAAGAGGTACGTGTCAAAATAAAAGGGGCACATATCAGAGGTGGTAAGGGGAGGTGCACTTGTAAAATGAATAGAGGCACTTATCAAAGTAATAAGGGCACTTTTCCTATGTAAAAAGGGGTACTTTGGGGGTACTTGAAAAAGTGGGAAGCACTGTGCCCCCCCCCCACCTGCCCCCCCCCCCCATTTCACAGAATGGTACAGAAGCTTAAAAGTGCCAACCAGATGACGTGATGAGAGGACAAGGAGACAAGGCAAATGATGAGATGACGATTTTTTTTTTGAAACTCGGCAAGTCGACTTGTTTGGGACAAGAAGATAAAGATGACGAGTTATTGAAACTCAGAAAATCGACTTGTTTGGGACATGAAGATAAGATGACGAGTTATTTAAACTCGGCAAGTCGACTTGTTTGGGACAAGAAGATAAGATGACGAGTTATTGAAACTCGGCAAGTCGACTTGTTTGGGACAAGAAGATAAGATGACGAGTTATTGAAACTCGGCAAGTCGGCTTGTTTGGGAAAAGAAGATAAGATGACGAGTTATTAAAACTCGGCAAGTCGGCTTGTTTGGGACAAGAAGATAAGATGACGAGTTATTGAAACTCGGCAAGTCGACTTTTTTGGGACAAGGACATAAGATGACGAGTTATTGAAACTCGGCAAGTCGACTTGTTTGGGACAAGAAGATAAGATGACGAGTTATTGAAACTCGGCACGTCGACTTTTTTGGGACAAGGAAATAAGATGACGAGTTATTGAAACTCGGCAAGTCGACTTGTTTGGGACAAGAAGATAAGATGACGAGTTATTGAAACTCGGCAAGTCGACTTGTTTGGGACAAGAAGATAAAATGATGAGTTATTGAAACTCGGCAAGTCGGCTTGTTTGGGACAAGAAGATAAGATGACGAGTTATTGAAACTCGGCACGTCGACTTGTTTTGGGACAAGGAGATAAGATGACGAGTTATTGAAACTCGGCAAGTCGACTTGTTTCGGACAAGAAGATATGATGACGAGTTATTGAATGTATATAAACTGGATTCAAGGTATTGTAGTTCACTCATTATTAACATGTGTCACGAGGTCTACAGGAAAGAAACATCCATAAATATCAATCACTTAATAAACAGGTCATTTACTGTCAGTACCCCGTGGTTTTAGCTGAAAGCTTTTGAAACATAGATTGGAGCTAAATTGGCCGATAGTTAGGCTGAGTTGGTATTAATGAAAACAAACTAGTTGCCTCTCAAACCCCTTGCCCCCCCCCGTATTATTTGGGCTACGCTTGTGCTCTTTCCCTCCCTTCGAAAACACCCCTCTTTCTCAGGGCTGCCAACATTTCTGAACCCCCCTTCCTCGGGCCTCGGATTGTTCGGGAACGCATACGGATGGCGCCCCAACGCTCGCTGATTTTTTTTTTTTACTTCGAGTCTTGCGCATCGTTTAAAACATTTTTTTTTTGAAAAAACGGGGTTACAGTTTCAAAGTCACGTGACCTTTTGATTTTTGCATGTCAGCCCGAAAATCGTTCATTTTCGTGATTTGTGTACAAAACATATCGAAATGTCATTTTTCCTAAAAAGAGATAAAACATTGGTTAATGGGTCTTATTTAAAGTTTATGTGTTTTTTCTGGGAGTCAAAATAGTTGATTTATAGTTTATTAGAAAACAAAGAAAAAAAAATTAAAAACAACAAAATACAAAATTTGAAAAAAACCGAATGGAATTCATAAGAAATTATTAAAACAAGAGATAACATAACAAATAACCTAGCTCTTCCAATTTTTTCTAGTATTATTGTTTCAAAGGGTCTAACAAATACATGTAATGACAAATAATGTTTAAATATAAAGAATATACTATTTATGGGTAAAAAGGTCAATGTTATGACCATATTTGCATAAATTAGCATAAATATGCAAATGAGTGAGTTTTTCAAAAAATTAACTTGGCATGCGTGCATATTTTCGAGGCGATCGGACGTTTCACAGCCGAGATCTTAGGGAGAGGGCATAATGCCCCCCCCCCCCCCACCCCCGACCCTATCAAGACCTCAAATAGCCCGGCCATTTCAGGGTTAAACAAAAAAAATAAATGAATTTTTAACAATTTTCTTTTGGGTAAAAGTCCATAGGCAAGCATGTTAGGCTGCTGGACTATGACGATAGGGGGCGTTGTCTAACGAGACTAATCGGAGCTATATGTAATTTTTTTTCTTCTAAGATTTCATCAGATTTCAATACCTTTTACTTTGCCTGCCTATTAGTATAAACTAATGTAAATAAGTGAGCAATTTTTTTATTTTATTGAGGTAACACACACATTATTGACTTCAATCCTCATTCATTGCCTCAGCCGAAAGTTGTACCTGAAGGTTAAAGATTTTGGCAATACTTTTTGAAAAAGCCTGCTGCTCAGTCATCCGTGGCAGCACAATTATGAATATGGTATTATTATACAGGGTATAAGTTACCAGGAGCGTCGGTTTCTTTTTGTTATGACCGGAAGAGGGGGGAAGGGGACGAACTGCGAGATTTCCTACAATATTTTCTTCCACAATTTGAAGGACACTATGCGAGGCATCGTAGCGAAAGAGCGAGAAGATGTTTGCATTTGTATTAGTCTAAACGCTGCACTCTTGGGCACATGACTCAGTATTTGCTATACATTTTGTTTTTACTTTTTCGCAGCAAAAGGGGTGTGTACCCCCCCCCCCCCCGTCCAAGGTGATCGCCGCCTATGTTAGTCACCATTTACCATGCTATATGATCAGGGCGCCGGAAGTGTGGGGAAGGGGGCAAAGTACATGCCCCCCCCCCCCCTGAATAAAAATTAGCAGTAAAGAAGTAAAACTGGTTTATGTTTTTAAGCACAAAATAAAATAAATTAATACAACCTGAATTGAATCATATGAACATTTTTTTCATTCAATTCAAAGAAAAGATGAGTATACAGGAATTACATTTCCTAAACATTCCGCATTCCTCATATTTTTTAATGAAAGATTTGATGATAGCGATACGCGCATATCGCGTAAATATTATGAGAGGATAGGAAAGCGTGTATGTTTTTTTTTTTTTAATTATAGGAGTGATAGAACATGAGCCCCTGAACACTGGCGTACTGGTGGGAAGTGGGGAGATTTGGAGCCCCCAATACAATTTAAACGTGGCTTATTTCTAATTAGAATCCAGGGATTTAGAAAGGTAGCTTAAATAAGTTAATCTCCGGAATTTGTTCTTATTTGTTTTTGTAAATTATTCATTTCTATGCGTTTGTTTAAAAGTTACAAATTCCCTACTTTACAGACAGGCAAAAGCTATGCTTATTCTTGTCAGGGCCTGCAGAACCCGTGGGCTCGGGGGGCTCGAGCCCCCTACCCTTAATTTAATAAAAATAAGTATATGAAAAAAGAACAAGAAATAAGAAGAGTGACCTGCCAGTTTCACATAATTATGAGGTATCAAACAAATGCCCATCTGATCGTTATACTTACTTTACTTTAATCCATCGATTTGGCAGGACAGAGCCTGTTCATCGATCGATTAAATTCCTTTGCATCAATACTTCTGTTTGTTGTGGTTTCGTGTCGAGGTGTGTGTGTGGAGGGTGGAATAGTTCTGCATTCTTCTATTTACTTTCAAATTCATGTACTGAAGGTGATTTCTTCCAATAGTTACCGAGTTTGTTTTTGAAGGCATTTACAGATGGGGCGCTAACCACTTCTTCAGATATGCTATTCCATGTGTCCACTACTCTATTCGAGAAAAAGAATTTCCTGATGTCAAGATGTGAAAATGTCTTCTCTAGTTTCAGATTATGGCCTCGTGTTCTGTTTTCCTTGCATAATGTAGTAGGTTTGTCTGAGTGGTGTATAAGCCATGGAGGTACTTGTACACGTGAATCATACCTCCTCTCTTTCTGCGATGGGCAAGACACGGTAGCTTCAGGTATCTCTGACGTGTTTCGCATGGAAGATTCTTCAGTCTAGGTATCATCTTTGTAGCTCTTCGTTGGATGCTTTCAAGTCTCTTCTGTTCACCTATCCTGAATGGTGACCATGCAGCTTGTCCGTACTCAAAGACAGACCTTACAAGGCCTATGTACAAGAGTTTGAAAGTGTCCGTGTCCATGTTTGCGAATGATCTTCGTATCACCCCCAGTAGCCTGTTAGACCTGGATATAACATAGGAGATGTGGTCTTTGAAGGTCAGCTTAGAATCGACAAGCACACCAAGATCCCTTTCCACTTTAGATTCTTTCAGGATTGTAGTTTCATTGCCATTCTTCATGCGATAATCATAACTTGAGGGGGGACCTGCCAATTTTCAACACAGTTCACTTCTCTGGGTGAAATCTAAGCTGCCATGTATCTGACCATTCCTGCATCTTTATTAGATCATCCTGCAATTTCTGGGAATCTTCGTCGGTGTCACATCTGGCATACAGTTTCGTGTCGTCTGCAAAAAGCTTAATTCTGGACTCTATGAAATCAGGGAGATCGTTTATGTAGATCAAGAATAACAGCGGCGAGTACACTCCCTTGCGGAATTCCACTCAGCACTGATGACCATTCCGACCGTTGACCCTTCACTACTACACTTCCAACTAAGAATGCTTTGATCCATCCCAGTGTCTCAACCTGGATGCCAAAGGCTTCAAATTTCTGCAGCAATCGATAATGGGGTACTGAATCAAAAGTTTTCATAAAGTCCATGTAAATTGCATCAATGTTACCTCCCTCTTCTAAGATATGTGTCCAGTCGTTGAGTACTTCCAACAGATGAGTGGTACAGGAACGACCAGCAACGAAGCCATGTCTGTGTGCAGACAACATCTCATTTGTTGATAGGTGTTTGATGATGTGCTTTCTCACCATGCGCTCAAATATCTTGCACACAACGCATGTGAGACTCACTGGTCTATAGTTTCTGCTTTCTTGCTTGTTTCCTTTTTTGAAAATGGGTGTAACATTAGCTGATTTCCAGTCCAAGGGTAATTCTCCCTTTTCTAAGCTCAATTTGAACAAGAGTGAAAGTGGCACATCAAGAACGTCTGCCAACCTTTGCAGTAAACGTGGATGCAATCCATCAGGTCCTTTAGACATATTTGGTTTCAGATTCCTTAGCAACTCGAACACGTCTGATGGTACGAAAGCAAAGCTTGTTAATGCTGATTCAAAGTCAATTTCAGGAGGAGTCGGCATATTCTGCAAATCTTCGCGGGTGAATACACTAATAAAGAAGTCTTGTAGTACTTGGGCTTTTTCTATGTCTGTTTCAGTAATGGTTCCATCCGACTTAATAAGACTGCCGATACTTTCTCGAGCGGTGGTTTTAGTCTTAACGTATGACCAGAAGGCTTTGGGATTTTCCTTGACTCCAGATGCTATATCTTTCTCCAATCTTCGCACTGCCTTCTTGCACCTCCATTTAACTTGGTTGCTTGCTCGGGTGTACATTTTGCGGTCCTCTTCTGTCTTAGTCCGTCGCCATCTTCTGTAAAGCTGGTGCTTCTTTTTGACATTTGCCAATGTGGCTGAGTACATCCATGGTTTCTTACATTGACCTTTTCTGATTTTTTTTTTTTGGAGTGTATCTGTCTGAAACCTCTAGCACCTTATCTCTAAAGAAATTCCAAGCATTGTCCATAGTTTTGGAGGAAAATTCGCTTTTCCAGTCAATTTTGCTTAGTTTCTCTGCCATACTGTCATAGTTTGCCTTAGCATAGAGAAACTTCACAGTTTTTTCTTTTTCATTGATTTTTCCTCCTCTGATATGAAAAATCAGAGTGCAGTGGTCGCTCTTGCCTATTCCTGCTGTTGTTTCAATGAATGGTATCATGTCCTCTTCGCTAGTAAACACAAGGTATAATACATTTGATTGCTGACCAAAGCGATGTCTAGTTGGTTGATGCTAATGCTGTATAAGAAATGCATCTCTTGTTGAGTCTAGGAGTTTGCTGGCAGGATGATTCAATCCTTTGTTGCATGATTCTGTCTCCCAGTCTATTTCAGGAAAGTTGAAATTCCCTAGGAGGAGTTTGTCACAATTTCCACAGACACCAAATTGTTTAACCAATGTACACAACTCATCATTTGCTGCCTCTGTACTTCCTGGGCTTCTATAAACTAGACCAATAAGAAGTTTTTTTGAGTTTGACATTGAAATCTCTGTAAACACTGCATCCTTAAAGGCATGATTTGTCATTTTGGTAGATTTCTCCGCTTTCAGAGAAAGATTTACATACAGGCAAATTCCTCGGCCATGTTCCTGGAGGTTGTGGAAAAGTTCGAATCCCTCCAATTGTATTTCACTTAGCATTACTTCATAACGAGAGTTTTTTGGCTTTACTTCTGTGATTCCAACAATCTGAGGGTTGTGCAAGGTGATAAGTGCTTCCAATTCATTTCTTTTGTTCAATAGCGTATCTGCATTGGTTTTTATTTACATTTCAAGTTGTGCTGTGCTGGTGCTGAGTAAAAATCACGATCTGTGACAACTATGCGAGGTCTGGGAAGTTCTGCTTGCTCTGCAGATCCACTACTGGCTGAATCCCTTCTTCCTGAAATGTTTTGTTGGATTCTTGCAGTTGGAAATTGCTGGCAGTGTCTGGGTAATTCCCTATGTTGACGACCTTCCCATTTCTTCTTATCCACTTGGCATGAAAATCCCCTTGCTCTGTAACAGTTGAAGCTGCCTTTTTTGCCTGCCATATCTTTCTCAAGTTTTTTTCCTCATCACGCTGGAGAGGAGTTACATCCTTTCTGAGGACTATATCCTTTGTTTCGCTGCAGTTTTTCAGTTTATGGGCAGCCTTCAGAATAGTGCCCCTCTGGTTTTCTGATCTAACGCTAAGACGCAGTGGTCATGGCTTAGATGAAGCTTTCTCGATCGTACGGTCCAAGGCGCCTACAGTCCGTAATTTCAACAGCGGTCACATCAATCTGGGTAAGGATAGCCTGTACTATCTCTGTGTCCTCTTTCTTTCTCATCATTTCATCAGCACTATCACTTTCATTTACACTGAAAGCAATGAAGTTGAGCTTCCTTTCTTCTCTTGCCTCTAGCTCTGAGACATATGAGTCAAGTTTTTTATCAATAGACTTCTGTTGATTTGTTTTTAGTTCATGGAGTTCTGTCTGTACATCAGATAGTTCTTTACGAAGTGATTCAACCACTTCATTGTCTGCTTTCTTTTCCATTTCCTTTGATAGACTTTTGAAGTTAGTTGTAAATAACTCAAGAGCTTTGTCCAGCTTGGGCTCTATGCTGCTAAGCCTGGTCATATCTTTTGATTCCAGTGCCTGGGTTTGGATCTGCGGCTGCTGTGGAGCCTGCTTTAAACAAGTCAAACACCTCCCCTGGATTTCGGGTTTGCAAAGCATTTTCTTTTCAGTCTTAGTATATGGTAGACATTTGAAGCACATCCATCCTTGGCAAGAGCTACAATGTAGCATGTCAATTTTACGCGTTGCCTCATTATAGATAGTTCTGCATGATCCAATACAAGGAGTTTGAGTATTGTTGAACTGTGTATGACTACTATCAATCCCACTGTCCGCCAAACTTACGTCTGCAGAGACATCACAACCACCAGTTGCCATCTTGAGTTAGAACTTCTATCTATAATCTATATCTATCAGATCAAATTGAACTTGGTAGTCTGCAGTGTCCAAGTTGATTTGGGATCAGACTAGTATCTATCGTTTGGGACTAATTTGCTGTATTAACAGACAGCAGAGTGGAAAATCCTTTACAGGAGCAGTGTCAGTGACAATTGATTCCACTACAAAGTTTTCCAGAATGATGACATCAATAGTAGATACCTTTGCATGCAATTCCTACATGTAAACTATAGTAACACAGAGACTTACAGATGGGGCTGAAGTAACTTCCATGCAAAAGCTGACTGTAGCCACTGTTTTTCCAGAGCTGAAATTCACTATTTTCCTCTTGGCTATATGGAAAATCCTTGATCCAACATATAATCACTAAGAATAATCAAAACCAAACACCTAAAAATCTTGCTTGATGTCAATGATATTTAGAGATATTATTCCACAAAAAATCCTGATCTGAAGCACACACACACACCTTTTCTTTAAAAAAAACTAAAACCCCTTAGCTTCCGGGGGCGAAATTTTTATTCCCAAACAGGTTTGCAATTTCTCATATTTCCGTTCTTCTGATTGGCTGATAAGTTCTACGTCATTAAAAGCTTGGAAAGAGGTCACAAACAATTAGACTTTGATTTGTATTGCTTTGCCTCACTATTCATTAAGGCAAAAATAGGACTAAAAATGATTGGGATCCGAACCCACAACTCTCAGATTGTGTTACGCTGACCTTACCGATTGAGCCAACGATGGGAGTTAATACAAAGTAATTCTGCATGATTCTATAACCCTATCACTCACCCTAACGGTTACGTCATTGCTAATGACGTAACATATCATCCAAATAGATGACCGGAAATATTAGCATTGGCAAACCTGTTTGGGAAAAAAAAATCGTTTCCGGAGGCTCTTCCCACTGGACCCCATCAAGATACCTAAGACGGGCCCCTGAATGCTCATCCAACCATAATTAAATGCCTTTTTGAAACCCCGGTGGCACCGCCCCTTGACCCCCGCCGTTAATACTCCACTTTGAAAAACGTTCCGCGAGGCCTGCATGTAACATTTAAGACTCGTAGTGATGCAGATTTTTCTTCCAGCGTGCCTGTAAATTATGATTCAAGGTCAAATAGGTTATGCCTAGTTCACACCGACGCCGAATGTCGCGCTTTAAATCGGCGATCAATTCGGCGTCATTTTTTCAAAAAATCTCACGATCTCCTGAGATATGTTATGCTAAGTTCACACCGACGCCGAATTGATGGCGCATTAAATCGGCGAGCAAAGCGGCGGCAAAGCGTAACAAAGCTTAATTAAAGCGTAAAGACCGTAATAGAGCGTGAGAAAGCTTTGAGCAATTCGGGACATTCGGCAAGAGCGCCAAAAATTTAAACTCTGTTAAGCTTTCCTACGCTTTGAGCACAACTTTGATAAGCTTTGTGACGCTTTGATAAGCTTAATACGCTCTCCCCGCTTTACGCAATTCGTGACAGATCGCCTCAAATTTTTAAACAGTTTAAACAAAATTGGCGCTCTTGCCGAATGTCCCGAATTGCTCAAAGCTTTCTCACGCTCTATTATGGTCTTTACGCTTTAATTAAGCTTTGTTACGCTTTGCCGCCGCTTTGCTCGCCGATTTAATGCGCCATCAATTCGGCGTCGGTGTGAACTTAGCATTATGAGTTTTTAGTTATAATCTACCAAAGTCTCATTTCAAGTTTCTTCGTCCTGTGTCCCTCTGTCGTTTTAATAATGAAATTTTCTCCTGAGTAACACATTTCTATAAATTGACATTTTAGTGATACCGTGTGTTGGAACACAACAATGGAGAATTGTTCGCCGCTATGCACATAACAGCAACATTACTAATTCGTTCAGTTTGAATTTCCTTACGTCATGTGAATAGAGTGATGGTAATTTTTGGAAATTGCAAAAAATGCTCTAATTGTCAGTCCGATTCCGTTTAATCTTTCAGTCTTTTTTTTTAAGTTGTGCTTTCTGCCAGATCTACTAACGTGGATTTTTCTTTTTAGCGTGTTTCCAGCCCTTTATTTCGTGGAAAACGTCTAAACAATGAAACTTGATGTATTGAAACACAAAAAAACGTTTACTTACGGAACCTATTAGGTCGGAAAGGGAAGGTGCGGATATTACGGGAGTGCAATAAGACATTTCGCTTTATATGCTTGTATCGTTTCAGATATTAACAGTGAGAAGATCTCGGAATCCTTGACTGTTCAGCAATGTCGCGATAAGTTGAAAAACAAGTATCTAGATCAACTGTGCAAAATTCAAATGAAGCCATGGGATCGCAATGACTATGCTGAGTTCGAAGATATGCACACGGTTGTTACAATGGTGAAGAAGGACGCTCGTGGAAAAGACACGAAAACGAAGGAAATTCTCCAGAATTCTGTTGCTGATATATTTTCAACGAAAGTAAATGGCAGACTGCCAGCTCGAATCCTCATTTCGGCTCCCGCTGGACGAGGGAAGACCACGGCTGTTGCTAAGATGGCTTATGACTGGGTTCATAGAGAAAAGGGGTCAGGATTAGAACACCTGTCACTATTGTTTGTTGTGAAATTCCGAAACACAGGTCAGCTTACATCGATCGGAGAAGCCATCAAATCACAGCTTTTGAGTGATGTTGATGATCTCACACCAGAGGGTCTTGAGAGTTTCATCAGAAAGAATCAGGGCATCTGTCACATCATACTAGATGGACTAGATGAATATGCAGGTATGTCTACTTCACAGCGAAGCTCAGAGAGCAATATTGTCAAGGTCATATGTTTGGAGGAATTTCCAGAGTGTCGAGTCCTAGTAACAACACGCCCTCACCTAGAGAACTTCTTCGATAAAGATGATCTTCCAAGGGTATACACAAAGATGTGGATCGAAGGATTCTCGCGAGAGAACTCATGCGAGTACATCGACAAGTTCTTTGCATCAACTTCGAATTCGTGTAAGGAACAAAGTCTGAAAGATTACCTCGATGAACAACCACTTATTTATGAACTTGTCAAGACACCCCTATTTTGTCTCATGATCTGCCACGTATGGAATGAGGGCCTGCTGGACAGTGGAACTACAACTCAAACAGAATTGCTGGAGAGGGTGAATGTTTTTCTAATGCACTATGCAAACGAACGATCAAGGTCAAGAGTGAAAATCACTCGAAAAAAGTTACATGAAATAATCAATCAATTAGGTGAAGTTGCCCTTACTGGTCTGCTCGGCGATGCTAAAAAACTAGTCTTCACGCCTCATGATTTCCGTAAAGTTCCCGCAACCCTTACTATGGCATGTGAGCTTGGGATATTATCCAAGACGACTGTTAACATATCATGCCTTCCTCAGTCCATCGAGACCACTTCCATTACCATTGAGTTTTATCACAAACTCGCGCAAGAACACTCAGCTGGAAAATTCCTCGCTGATCAAACACACAGCTTTCTGTTACGTTTGAAGATTTCCAAATTGGACATAGTACTGCGGAAGATCACAGCAAACATCGGTGACTACGAGAATCTTATCCGATTCGCCGCTGGCACGGACAACAGCCTCTGTATACGAATAATGGAGGCGCTCCTTTCCAACAGCTCTTTAGATGAGAGCGAGCGATATCGCATTCTCCTTGATTGCTCATCACAGACCAAGGGTGCTGAAGGAAATGTGTCTTCGTTGGTTCGAAGATGCGTCACAGCACGGAGTATTGTTCTAAAGTCACCAACTGTCTACACCGCCGTTGGGATGAATAATCTTCCAACGCAACTTAAACGTGAGGTATGTACATTTTTATTTAAAAAAAATATGTTTTCAATAATAATTTCATTAAGACTGTTTCAGTTTTCATTTCTCTGCTTTAATTATAATCTGCTTTAAAGGTACTATGCCCCATTTGCAGGCCAAACAAAGAAAAGGTAAAATTCCAACGGCATTTGAAAAATAACTAATTTAGAACTTTCCTTCAAAAAGGATGCTTGAAAATGTCTTTAAATGGGAAAATACAGACTATAATAGCCGTCGAATCGACTAAAGTGCTACCAAGTAAAGATTTTCATACCACTGTACCGAATGGTCGTACCATTTGTGCCGCCCAAAGATTCAATCAGTTTAATTTTGGGCATTACAAGAAGTGGGTTATTGATGTAGAAAAATGATCATGTACCCTTTACAGCTCATTTTATGTATTATTACCGAAGAAGAAAAAATGCCAGTGCACTCACTCTATAGTGTCTGACAATAAAGTCTTGCATTACATGGGTTTCCTTGCATAATTTGAATATTATGCCACTGCAAACGTTTAAATTTCACAGATTGGACAATAATTAACTATATTATTAAATGTATAATACTTAATGTGAATGTAAAGGAGTCGGGGAAGGAGCATCCATTACTTACAGAATATTCTCGGATTAGATCAGCCAAAGTCTAGATTGATTAAATGTTTAACACACAAATCAAGTTTTCAACTATTAATGTTATATATAGATATCCAATAATCCGAGAATATTCGGTAAGTAATGGATGTTCCTTCCCCGACTCATTTACATTCATAATAAGTAATACATTTAATAATATAGTTAATTTTTGTTTACAGCCTCGAGTAAGTTATTAGATAAATACACTTTACAAGTATTTATAATCATTATTTATTATTATATTCTTCGTCTTATCCGTCTGTAATTCTCTCTCTCTCTCTTTCTAAACAACAGGTGAGGACAGTGCATTTCGAGGGATCTACTCTAACTAACGACGTGACGAATGGACTATGGTCGTGTCTTGGATCATTTTCGATGCTACATACCCTCACCATCTCAGACTCCTCAATCAATTTCCCCCCATCTCCTCCGGAGCTTCCATCCTTCACAAATCTCTCAGCCGAGAGAATGACTTCACTCTGCTACGAAGGTATGCTCCCATCGATACCTTGTGTGAGAGAGATCGATGTCTATATTGTTGCTGCAGAGCTAGAGATGAGCAATACTTTTGAGATCACCACAGCCTCCAGGCCTATGGGTCAGATCAGGGCTAGGAACGAACCGTTCTTTGTTCAAATCAGACTACACGCCTTGCCAGCACCTACCACAGACAGGAAGATTGATTCAGGAGAGTCAATTGGAGGGCTTAGTCTTCTATTTGAAGACCAAACCAAAAAGCAACATCGGCTGCATGTGTCTGGCGCGAAGGGCAGAAACGAAGAAACCTTGGTTAACCTGTTTGTCAAGACTACGCAACTAACGTACTTGAATTCGGGGTACGTAGATCGAGATCTTAATATAGACTTTGTTCTTATGTCACTTTTGTAGACACCTTTAAAAAAAATATATTACTGCTGATGTTCTTGTTATCATTTCTACTTGACACATTTCTCTGACATTTTCTATAGAGATGCAGTATACCCTAATCTACACACATATTGTTTTAGCGATGCTGCTCCCAGACTTGACAATAGTCCCAGCCACTAGTGGCGATCTCTACGTCATTATTTGTGTTTCAGGGAGGGGAGAGGGGATCTTTAATTGTCCCTCCGAACATAAGGATGACACAAAGATCGCTGCCATGCAGTGCCGAGGGATACATTACATTGTGCGGAAATACAGATTGCGATATTTCTTATTATTATTTGTATCATTATAATTATTATTATCACTATCAGTAGTGCTGTTGTTGATATTCATAATCTTGATCGTTACCCCTGTTCAGAAGGGACGTACAGTTCACTTATTTTCTTTATTCATGTAATATCATTTCCCAATAATTTATTGAATCACATTCTTACCCTCATTTCGTTTTCAAAAAATATGTAGGAGTGGAGGTGGTTCTCTAAACAACGACAAGTTTGCCATCCAGGTGAGTAGATTTTTGTAATATAGGTGAATGCATTTCACTTTCAAATATTCGATATAGGGGTATTCTCTCTGCCTTGGACTGAGGAAATTGTAGCAAAGTAGCATTGTTTCTTCTTATTACAAAAATATTTTATGTATCGGATTATGAATTTTAGTGGTGCAATGTTAGCCCTGTATTTTCATCTTCACTTACATGGAATTATATCTTCCCCTCTATTAGTCTAAACAAATATGTGTGCAATCATTGCAGAATAGTATGCTTGAGATACAGCAGTGCCAGCTATCAACTGAGATGACCGAGAAGTTGTGGTCCTGCTTCAAATCCTTCACCTCGCTGAACCAGCTTACCATCTCAGATTCCTCTCTCAGTTTCTCTCCATCTTCTCCTGAGCTTCTATCCGTCACAAAGCTATCTGCAGAGAGATTGACATCACAGAGTTACGAAGGAGTGCTGTCATCGGTACCTTGTGTGAGAGATATCGAGGTCTCTATCGCTGTTGCAGAGACGAGCAGCACGGTTGAGATCACCACAGCCTCCATGCCTATGGGTAATACCATGGCTAAGGATGAACAGTTCTTTGTTCATATCAGACTACACGCCTCGCCAGCACTCACCACAGACAGGAAGATTGATTCAGGAGAGTCAATTGGAGGGCTTAGTCTTCTATTTGAAGACCTAACCAAAATCCAACATCGGCTGCATGTGTCCTGCGCGAAGGGTAGACACGAAGAAGCCTTGGTTAACCTGTTTGTCAAGACTACGCAACTAACGTACTTGAATTCGGGGTACGTAGATCGAGATCTTAATATAGACTTTGTTCTTATGTCACTTTTGTAGACACCTTTAAAAAAAATATATTACTGCTGATGTTCTTGTTATCATTTCTACTTGACACATTTCTCTGACATTTTCTATAGAGATGCAGTATACCCTAATCTACACACATATTGTTTTGGTGATGCTGGTCCTAGTCCTGACAATAGTCTCAGCCACTAGTGGCTATCTCTACGTCATCATTTTGTTTTAGGGAAGGGGAGAGGGGATCTTTGATCGTCCCTCCTTCTAACATAAGGAAGACAAGAAATCGCCACCAGTGCCGAGGGATACATTGCATTTATTGTTATCATTGGTATCATTGTTATTATTATTATGATCATTATCAGTATTGCTGTTGTTGTTATTCATAATCATGATCATTACCCCTGTTAAGAAGGGACGTAATACCTTTTTTCTTTATTAATTTTATCATTTTTCAAAATGTATTGAATCACATTCTTACCCTCATTTCGTTTTCAAAAAAATATGTAGGAGTAGACGTGGTTCTCTAAACAACGACAAGTTTGCCATCCAGGTGAGTAGATTTTTGTAATATAGATGAATGCATTTCGCTTTCAAATATTCGATATAGGGGTATTCTCTCTGCCTTGAACTGAGTAAATTGTAGCAAAGTAGCATTGTTTCTTCTTATTACAGAATTCATTCATTTATCGGATTATGAATTTAAGTGGTGCAATTTAAGCCTTGTATTTTCAACTTCACTTATATGGAATTCTATCTTCCCCTCTTTTATTCTAAACAAATATGTGTGCAATTCATTGCAGAATACTAGGCTTGAGATGCAGCAGTGCCAGCTTTCTACTGAGATGACCTACAAGTTGTGGTGCTGCTTCAAATCCTTCACCTCGCTAAACCAGCTTACCATTTCAGACTCCTCTCTCAGTTTCTCTCCATCTCCTCCTGAGCTTCTATCCGTCACAAAGCTATCAGCAGAGGGATTGACATCACATAGTTACGAAGGACTGCTCTCATCGGTACCTTGTGTGAGAGAGATCGAGGTGTCTATCGCTGTTGCAGAGACGAGCAGCACTGTTGAAATCACCACAGCCTCCATGCCTATGGGTAATACCATGGCTAAGGACTTTGTTCATATCAGACTACACGCCTCGCCAGCACTCACCACAGACAGGAAGATTGATTCAGGAGAGTCAATTGGAGGGCTTAGTCTTCTATTTGAAGATCAAGCCAAAAACCAACAGCGGCTGCATGTGTCCTGCGCGAAGGGCAGAAACGAAGAAGCCTTGGTTAACCTGTTTGTCAAGACGACGCAACTAAGGTCCTTGAATTCGGGGTACGTAGATCGAGATCTTAATATAGACTTTGTCCTCATATTGCTTTTGAAGTCACACAAATTATTAAAATATAATACTGTTGATGTTTTTGTATCCCCCGGCAGTATTCAGGAGGATACTTTTTATTCAGCTACGTTAGCCGCCGCGTCATATTCTTGTGTGCGCTTTAAATGCAACTTACCTTAATGGATTTCTTTCAAATTGTGTATGAAGGTGTATCTTAGTATAATCTACAAACACCTACATTTGTTGGTGATGCTGCCCCCAGTATTCCGTATTCTATAATGTAAGAGGCCATATTTTTGTGGATGGTTTATATGCGTTCTATAAGCCACATTTCTCAAGGGGTTTTGTTCAAATTTCAAACGAAGGTGTATCTTGGTATAATCTACAAGCCTTTATATTTGGGTGATGCTGCTTCCAGTTTTCCGTCTTTTATAGGATCAAAGGTCGTATTTTGTTAGATGTCTTGTGTGCGGTCTAACTGCATCATTTCTTGACAAATGTCTGTCAAGTTGAGTATGAAAGTGTATGTTGGTAAAATATACGCACCTATAGTTTTTGGTCATGCTGCCAGGAGTGTCCCATTTTGTATAGGGTCAAAGGTCCTATGTTGCAGGATGGCATGAGTGCACTCTGCATACCACATTAATTTTCTTGATGGATTTCTTTCAAATTTTGTATAGAGATGTATCTTGGTACAATCTACACATCTTTACTTTTTGGTGATGCTGCCCCAATTGTTCCATCCTTTAAAGGGTCAACGGTCATTGGTCCCTTTTTTGCGTTCTTACTGCCACATTTTTGTGACGGATTTCTTTCAAATTTTGTATGGAGGTGTATCTTGGTCTAATCTACACATCTCTGGTGTTTGGTGATGCCGCCACCTTTTTTCCCGTCTGTTATAGGGTCAAATGATTTTTTTTTCGGTGGCTGTCTTTTGTGTGCTCTAACTGCCATATTTATTGACATATTTCTTCAAATATTGTATGGAGGTGTATCGTGGTAAACTCTACACGCCTATTGTTTTTGTTGGAAATGCTGCCCCCAGTGTTCTATCTTTTATAGGGTCAGGTCATATTTTGGTGGAAATGTGTACGCTCTGGAGGCCACATTTCTTGACACATTTCTTTAACATTTTCTATAGACATGCATTATACCTTGATGTACACACATATTGTTTTGGAGATGCTGCTCCTAGTCTTTACAATTGTCCGAGCCATTAGCGACGATCTCTACGTCATCCTTTTGTTTACCGGAGGGGAGAGGGGATCTTAAGTTGTCCCTCCTTCGAACATAAGGATGACATACAAATCGTTGCCAGTGCCAGTGCCTTGTATGTCGTATACAAGGCATTCAAAGTCATGCCGTACGTTGATGGTGTCTCTCAACAACTCAAGCGCCGCCTAGAGAGCTATGGCATCCGAACGGTTTTCAGATCAGATACCACCCTAAGTCAACAACTAACACGTCCTAAGGATCATATTCCAAAACACAGACGGGACGACATTGTGTACAACATCCCTTGTAAAAAGATGTGATAGATCCTACATCGGTGAAACTGCCCGTCCATAACTCAGCCGTAGCCGAACATGAGTGGGATAACCAGCATCAGCCAGACTGGGTCGGGGATCAATGCTTTTCCCAAGAACGACTTTGGTACACACGGATGGTAACAGAAGCTATCAATATACGTCTCAATCCAAATAATTTCAACAGAGACAACGGGATCGATACGATTCGCCGCCATGACACTCCCCGTCCAGCCGGCCCGCGCCGAGTCAGGGGCATGTTGATTGGTTGAGTACGCTATTGTTCTCGCCCGGCAGGCGAGCCGAGCAAACGGCCCGTTGATTGGTTGAGCACCCGTGTGCTTCGGCCAACAGGCCTTGTCCGTTATTGTTCTAATTATTGATCGAATTATTTGACCGTCAGTTCCACCTGTATATTATAAAAGACGCTTGCTTAATATTTTATCACCTGTCGAAGTGTTGCAGCGGCGCAAGAAACATCGTGATCGTTGATCTCTTGTTGACCATACATTGCGAGACAAACGAATGTCACTAGCGATATTATTTTCGATATTATTATTAGAATAAATATGTTATTTATCATCATCGGTATTGCTGTTGTTGTTATTCATAATCATGACCATTACACCTGTTCAGAGTGGACGTACGGTTCACTTATTTTCTTTAATAATGTAATCACATTCTTACCCCCATTTCGTTTTTTTTTTAATATGTAGGAGTGGAGGTGGTTCACTAAACAACGACAGGTACGCTGTCCAGGTGAGTAGATTTTTGTAATAAAGGTGAATGCATTTCGCGTTCAAATGTTCGATATAGGGGTATTCTCTCTGCCTTGAACTGAGGAAATTCCAGCAAAGTAGCATTGTTTCTACTTATTAAAGAATTAAATCATTTATCCGATTATGAAATTCAGTGGTGCAATTTAAGCCTTGACGTATTTTCAACTTCAATGATATGGAATTCTACCTTCCCCTCTTTCAGTCTAAAGAAATATGAGTGTATTTCATTGCAGAATACTAGGCTTGAGATACAGCACTGCCAGCTATCTACTGGGATGACTAAAAAGTTGTGGTCCTGCTTCAAATCCTTCACCTCGCTGAACCAGCTAACCATCTCAGATTCCTCTCTCAGTTTCTCTCCTCCTCCTCCTGAGCTTCCATCCGTCAAAAAGCTATCAGCCGAGAGAGTGACGTCACAAAGCTACGCAGGTCTGCTCTCATCGCTTCCTGGCTTGGGAGATATCGACATCACTATCGATGATGCAGAGAGAGACATACCTCAGATCATGGCTTGTCTTCGTCGGACCGAAAGAAAACAGCTCACACACATCACCATTACGGCACTGCCATCACTCCCGTCAGAGAAGAGCAGTATATCGAGAGAGACGGTGAGAGGACTGGGTCTTCTGATCAGAGAACAAACCAAGAACCTGCAGCGGCTTTGTCTGTCCGGGATGAAGTGCTTAGACGAAAAAGACTTGGTTTACCTTATCGAGTGCTGCAGACATGTGAAGACGATGTCAGCTGTGTGGTAGGTTCTTGTTCAAATCTTGTAAGAAATAGATTAAAATCCTACTAGACGATCCTGTTTACTTTTTTTCGGGTTAGTCTGCCTCGAGAAAGCATAATGACACGAATGCGTGAAAGGATGCAAAGGTTAAAACGTAGGTGTAACTTTCAAGTTTTTGACTGAGAGTTAGGATTGATTTGGTTTTAGTATCGCTCGTAATTGTTATTTTAGTATTTTCAATGTACAGTCGCAATGAATATGATTGAAAACCCAAAGTTTTTAATATACAGTTGCATGTATTATCATGACCCGTCAGAAGCTCAACAAATGTAAGTTCATCTTTACTTGTAAAAAAACATAGTCTAATAAACTAAGTAATCATTATCATAAATTTGCATTATTATTATTATTATTACTATAATTTTTTTTTTTTTGTGGTCATTACTATTATCATTATTAGTATTATTGCGTTTACTTCTGTTAATAGTACTTACTTTTTAAAAACATAGTCTGATAAACTAAGTTATCATTATTATAAATTGTCATTATTATTAATATTATTATTATTACTACAATTATTATTATTTGTTGAAATATTTTTTGGCCACTACTATTATCATTATTATTATTGCGTTTACTACTGTTAATAATATATTATCATCATGTTATTATTGTCAATATCTTATGAACTATCATCAGTATCATTATTTCGGGTTGCATGTGTTATTTTTTAAGCAGAATGGCGAATCACCGAAAACAGCGAATTTAAAAACTGAGTGCTCTGAAATAAACCGTTAAAGGCAAACGGTCCTTTTTTGTTATTATTCTACCGTGCGTCCCAAAAAAAACTATACACTTTTGAAATGACTGCCGGGTAACAAAAATATGATTCTGGGGGGAAAGTGTTATTTGTATGGAAAGCTCATAAACTCAACTTTCATAAGACACCAGAAAGTCCGAAAATAATTCTGGCTTGGGTAAGCACTGCTCACTTTTGTAAAGGGTATGAACATTAGGTTGCGCAGGAATTAGCCTTTCGATTTGTGAGAGGTAAATCCTTTGGGGCTTACAAAATTGAGAGTGAAATGATACATTCATGGTTTGCTGAGTGAATTTCATGGTTTATTAAACCAAACATTTATGCATGGGTGAACTTGTTTTTGCTTACATAAGGACTACAACATTAAAATCGTTCATGTGGAAAAAAAAGTTATATATATAAATCCCAACATAAAAATACTAAGAGTATCATATTTTTCTCTTTCTTAATTTCTCTGTTCTTTGTATGTCTCTCTACTATATGTATTCCTCTGTTTTTCTATATGTACCCCCCCCCCCTTTTTATCGCTCTCTCTCTCTCTCTCTAACTGCTTCTTTCTATTTACTCTAACACCAACACACTTTACCTCCATCACTGGTGTCAAGGACGAGTGGATATATCACCGGACTGTGGATCACAAGGTCTGCGGTTCAAGTCCTACCGCGGCACTAATGTCCTTTGGCAAGACATTGATCGACATTTGCCACTCTCCACCCAGCTGTAAAATGGGTAGCCGGTAGGATGCGAAAGCTAATGTGCTTAGATTAGCACATGTGCCTTGTAAACATGACGATGGCTGTACTGCTCCCCAAGGAGTGGAGAAAGTGCATACATCGTGTGCGGGCAAGCCTGAATCCGATGACCGGAGTAATGATATATATAAATATCTGTAAAGCGCTTTGAGAGGGCCTTCGGTCCTGAAAAGCGCTATTTAAGAGCTAGCTATTATTATTATTACTATGTTTTCTGAACACAGGTTACTCTACTGTGGAACTGGAGAGGGCGGCAGACTGCAATCTCATCTCAAAGGTCTTCAAGCATCATCACGCGGTGACCTCTATGTGACGCTTCATCATGTAAGTATTTCTCAATGCTGTGTACACTGTTCACATTCACTATTTCTTATTTTCTTATGTATACAAACCGTTATGACGCTAATTACAATGACGATATTTGTCATTGTCATATGACAATATTCGTTATTGCCTTGTTTTCGTTCACATTCTGCCCCATTAATATTCTTCTTCCCCGTGTTCTTGTTGTTTTCGTCAGGAAATCGCATTCGTTTTGCACGTAGTGCTTGTAATCACTAGTTATGCCCTTTTCCCATGTCCGTTTCCTTTCAAATTTCATAGGCATATTCTCTATCATCTCATTAAGGTCACTACGTTCTTCGATTTTCGAAATCACTCATGCATAACCGTCTAGGCGCCATTTGTCCGTTTCTGGTCCGTTTTAAGGCATTTCTTTCCTCTTTCCTATCTCCACTATCCTAGATCCTACAGAGTTCTAATAAATTCCTTTAAATAGTCCACACATGTTCTTTCATCTGCGACAGATAACTTGACCTTCAAAATGCCTCCTTCGCACTGCAAATTCAAATCCAAAAACCGACTCCGTGAAAACTCTCTGAAAAAAATATTAAAATGGACCCCTACCAATCTAAAATTACCATAACCTTAATTTGCATCTCATCTACCTAGTGAGAGTGGTGTCACGTTGAGCCTCCCCCCCCCCAAAAAAAAAAAAAAAAAAAAAAAAAAAATATATATATATAATAATAATAATAATAATAATATTAATAATAATACTAATAATAATGATATTAATAATAGTGCCACTATCAGTGCCTAGACACGAATAAGAAACAGAACCAGGAATTCTGTAATAAGACTGAAATTTATCAAGGTGGTAAGTAAAACAACCATCGGTGTAAAGACACATATATGTTTGGTGTTATCATAACCTTGATGTAAAAAGAATATCTCATCATGTATATGTAACATCAAATGAATATGTGAACAATACACTTCTATGTCGTTGAATATTATTATTCTTATCATAATTCCATTATGTTTTCTCCTTCAGAAATTTAAGAGTGAGGAGTACAACATTCCCCACATTGATTGAGCCACAGTGCAGCTGCAGCTGACATAGTGCATTGCATTGTACCTGACATCATTTTTTCTTCTTCTAACATTGGATAAGTTTTAGTGATGAATACACACTACCCGGTCACGATGCCTTGCTGCATTGTTTCGTACCTGATATATACCTGATCTACCTCCTGGTATTTGTCAACCCATTTCCTAGTGGAACCGGATTGTTTCTGTATTAAAGCTATGGGAAAATGTAAACTCATTAGTCAACATGTTAACTTCCAGGAGAAATGAAGTAGATTTTATTTTATCTTCATGTTTAGATAATGAAGGCCCCTGCTAACCAGCTTTATGCATTGTCATAGGTAATTTATGTTATTGAATGTAACACATGCCTCATTTTCATCATCATACTTGGAATAATTTCACTCCTTATTACAGTTTTTGTTTAATCTAAGCAGCATGTTGTTTTACATTTAGATATGCTTTATCCATTGTCATTGTTACGTATGATATTGAATGCAGCTTACGTTTCCATTTTTTCTTCATATTTGGAATGAGTTGACTAGTTATTTAAGGTTTTCAAATTATCTAAGCAGCAGGTTGCTTTACATGCATATAAAGAAGCACGTTCTTGCCAATTTTATAAATCAAGTCGATGATGTCAGTTCGTCAAAAAAGAAACCTGTTGAATTATAAGTTTGTTGATACTTGTCGGAAACGTACATTTGGAAAAAGAATGTTTATGACTGATACTATACACGTTGTTTCAAAGTTTCATATGGGTCTAGGAATACTTGTCAGACATTATTTCGTATAATTATTTGTGCCTTTTCATGATTTCCGGTTAGCTATTTCAATTTGTGTAATTAATTAAACTGCGATGGGACTATTTCCCCTAATCTTTGTAGAGTCAATACATTTGTGATTATTTTGATGACGAAATAATACAAAAAATGCTTACTTATAGCTATTGTTTAGCCTTAAACATACATATATTTCATCTTACACGTCCTAAATGGTGAATGTGAGACATTGTCACCTGTGGATACGGAAGGTCTTGATGTAGTGAACGACCTTCATCAAAATATATATACTTATGTCAGTTGCAAATTTTCCATATATTGCTTAATTCATTATAAAACAAATGTTATACCTTATTTGAGAATTATATCGATAGATAAAGTAATAAATATAGTGAGAAATAGTGAGAAAAGATCGGATATGTTGAACGTATCTATACAAAATGAATATGCAATCCGACCTACACAAGGTTCTCCTTGAGGGCCTTATGCTTGCAATGGAAAATAATAATTTCCGTTAAGCTTTCAAAAGATCTTTCTCATATTGTAAAGAAAGTGATTGTCTGTATGAAACATTGCACCAATGGGCAAAAACAATCGTAAGTGGAAATTGAAATGTATTGCACCAATCGTAAATAGCTTATAAAGTATATGTGTTATGTCTATTAGTTATACAATTGTGTTCTTCATTAAAATCATCTATAATATCATCTCTATACAAAGACTACGATACGTACAACATAAATAGAACAGTTAATCAACAGTATTACAAAAGGACCAATATAACCATCAATATGTTTGTACTATATCTTTCGATTGCTATTTTGTTATTTTAACAAAGATTATCGGCGATGTCATCTACCATCCTTGCAAAATGCTTGTTATGAAAACTGACCCCATAGCATCAGCTCCTTTAATCTTCGATCTTCCATTCACATTTAGCAAGCTATATTTCCTCCAATCGTCTAAAGCTCTTGAATGAACCTTTCTTAAAACAATAGTAGTGTGTAGAGACTACCTAAGTGTACCAAGGTTATTAAATCATTTGCTATATATATAAATGGGCTTTTCTCATAATGCACTTCAATTCCCAACAGAGAGAAGAACACAAATCCAACATTATTGAAGAAAAAAAACCTTTGGTCTCTGAATCATTCTGCATTTGTTCGAACTTTTATTTTATCATACCAAATTAAGCTTTTCTTATTGCAAAATAGATATAAAATAAATCAATGATTACGAAGGTAGATTGAAAGTAAACAAGGGTGGATCCCCGACGGCCTGGAGGGGCTAAGGTATATATAGCAGAATATTTATTATGTTAGTTCTGAATCAGTATTTTGGTTCGTTTAGTGCAATACTTATGTTTATTCATTTGTCTCATCTGATTAGGTTTTGGTCAATTAGGGTAACATCATTATACAGGGATCGATTTGTAAAATGGCCTAGTTTTACGTTTGAGATTATCTATTATATGTAAGCATATATATATATATATATACAAATAATGTAGTTGACGTCAGTACTTCTCATCACCATTAAAGCTTATCTGCCATAGTTTACAGGAGGGATTAGACCGCCTGCAAGGTCACTGGACGGGTGGTTATCTCATCAACTCAGCTCTCAGTTAACATAAGAAAAAGAGGATCATGGGGACCAATGGTCACCGATTAGGCATTGTTTGTTATATAGAGGGCGCAAGTAGCTACAAGTAGTGCAGTGGGCCTTTAAGATTTGAGAGATTATACTCGATGAGTCGTATGGAATGCATATAGCTAATTAATGTATTTGTTGTAAAAAAAAATGTACATATCTTTAATATTAACCAAATTCTGTATCATATTTACTATATATGTATATATATATATATACATGTATATATGTATACACATTATATTATTCATCATTCCGACAACTTTACCTTGGATTCCTACTAGAATAGCACTATTCATTGTATTGTAAATGGGTTTGTGTGACTGAGAAATAATTTGTGAAGTTCATACAAAAGATGCATGTAAAAATTATGTGTTTAAAGATTATGCACTTGTTTCTGATAGTAATTGCTTTCGGTGGTGATAATTCCATTATGTGAATCTTTACAGCTGCATACGAAACACAAGTGACATTATTATTGTTCATTACTTTCTTAGTTATTAACATGCATTTTAAAATGTGGTTGATGATTATAGGAGTGTTTACGAATTCCTTCTATCCTTTATTCATGTTGTCACTTGTATCATGTATGAGGATTGCCCTATATATGAAGTAGAATGCTTCATTTTTTATTCACACAAATACTGAACATATTTTACTCATCTAACGATTGAAATATAATATATAGGTAGATTTTGATGCGGCGTAACAACGAAAAAACAAAAGAGAGAACAACATGGTAATGCTGGAAACAAATGGTTCTTTAATAGTGGTGGTTTAAGGAAAAAAATATCATAAATACAAATGTGTATGTGTTCTAAAAAAAAGGAAGTAGGAGAAGAAAGGAGCAAAGCCTTATTGATACAATGCGAATTGTATACATTGGTTTCATTTAAGATAAACTTCAAATCTGGTAAAAAAAAGAAAAGAAATTTAATTATCACAGAATCAAACGAAACTTACACTGAATGTTCTAGATTACAAATCAATGACATGTGCTAACAATTTTGGAAGAAAATGTATACTGGCTGAGTAATGAGCATAGAAAGACAAGGAAATCAAGGTAGTACTAGCCCGACACCATGTGTGTTGTCCCATATACGGTGCTTGTTACTTTACCAAGACTCGGTCAAATTAATTATGATTTTGCTGACTCCAGAACCCTGCAGTGCACACCAATACTTACATGCTACATGATCAACTGTTTCTGACCCATTCCACACCTTTTCTTTCACAATACAATCGCATTACTAGAACTAAAGTTTATCTTTAAACTCTACGACAGTTAACACTTATATGTATGATGTCTGTGCAAGAAGATATATAAATATATATATCAGGTTATGGCAAGTGATCAATCTGGAACTTGATTCCCGAAATTGTAGTAAAAGCCAATATGAACGTTATCACAGATGTACAAACAATAATATCGATGACTCTTTCATTATGAAGGGATGAGTTGTTCTAGCACCACCTTGTGACTGCTTTAGTAATAAACCACATGAAAAACTGTGCAGTCGATACCCAGGAGACAACTTGTAACCCATGTATTTCTTATCGTATCACAGCTAGAACATGGTGAGAGTTTTAATCACTACACTAAAGGGAAATTCAAATTGGCCTCGCTGGTAATGTCACTGTTATGTAGTGATAACCAATTTTCCCATTTGTTTAAACACTAACAAAATACGAACAATTCATTTTTTTTCCTTCAAACTTTCGCCATTCAGATTTGCTTATTTTTCTACTGTCATACAAATAACGATTGGATTCCTCCCTGCCCATATTGGAAGGATGAAGTAATAAATACAGTTTATTCAGAGTTTTGTTTTGTTTTGTTTTGTTTTGTTTGTTTTTGTTTTTGTTTTTGTTTTTTTTTTTTTTTTTTTTGTTTTTTGGGGGGGGGGCATTTTTAGTCCGTAGGTATTATTTGCGCATGGGTAGAAAAATGTTAGGCCTATTTACCAAACGCGTATAGATAACAACTGATATGTGGTCAAGCAAATATTTAATTATTAGTCATAGATGCCGAGTGGATCTACAATAATACATACATTTAGATGGGGGCGGGGGGGGGGGGGGGGGCGGGGGGGTTGAAGACAATATTATCCGGAAGCGCACAAAGGGGGACTTCTCAATGTTTAAAAGATCTTTTGAAATGATTACAACTATCTATACACAGAGTTTGGCCAACATGGTGTTCTTGGTGTTAGTAGGTCACGACATGGCGTATATTCATTTATTGGTGCTAGCCCAACAAAACAATTTTCGTCAAATTCAACCAAAATCAATCCAGGTTGGCCAAACTGTCAAATCAACAGCACTAAAAGGAATTGTTGTCGAGCGCCCTCTTACTATGTTCCTCGCTATAGAAAGACTGGGCTACGATTAGATTTTCGAAAGGAAAAGACATGTTACCAGGCACCATATAATCACAAAAAATAACACATGGTGAGATTTAAAGCTAGAGGTTATTAAAGAAATGTGTAAGCATGATCAAGATTCAGTTTTAGCTTCTCCTGAAACAGTATACTTTTTTCTATATAATTGTAAGATTCTGAAGCTGCATACACCTAAAGTCGTGCACTTACACTGTTCGGTAGGCTATTTTTGTCTGATCTTGGATTTGTAACAATAGTTTTAATTTCTTGATGACCCTGCCTACTACTCTAATTTTGACATCCTATATATATATATATATATATAATGTAAAACAGAGTAAGCTGTATGTTGCGTTGATAGCTACGCTAAATAAAGAACAGTGCGTGTAATTTTATTCCTTGCCAAGTTTGAGCACAATTTGAAAACCCCTTTATAAAAATGTCTGCAGTTTTATAATCCCATTTGCTGTCACCTTGCAGAATACATTCAAGATCAGAGTGCTTGAATGGACTACATAATTTAAATGCTTTAATAAAATAGATCAATACAGAAAAGAATAAAGAAGTTTGTCTCTCGTTTCGTCTAACGAAGCTTCGCGATCTGCCCCCCATCCTAAAAAATGAAAAATAAAATAAAAACATTGAAGACAAAACGAATTGGAATGTAAGAACAAAATAAAGAAAGTAAAGTGACTGAAGAAATGATGCACGATGGCTGAGTGGAATAGCAGTGGTCTCTAAACTGGTAGGTTCCGGGTTCGAAACCAAGCCAATACGCTCATGTATTTTGGTAAGGCATATATCTTCATTACCAATTCCCTCGAAGAGGATTTAAAAGCGTAGGTGATTTATTTGTTATCTTACAAGTATATTTATGCTTCCCTAGCAAAAGAAAATAGAAGGGAAGAAAAGAAGAAAAAAATAATGACAGAAAGAAATAGTTCAGTTTTGTATAACGCATAATAATACGTTATGAAATAACATCTCTATGCGCTTCCAAAGAGCTTTAGACTTTATTACCCTAGCTTTAGCTCCGGCAGCCTTCTCAGCGCAGTTCATTTCAAGGAATAATCCTACCAGGTACCCATTTACCTCACCTGGGTTGAGTGTGGCAATTGTAGATCAATGTCTTGCCAAAGTAGATTAGTGCCGCGGTGGGACTCGAACCGCGGACCTCGTGATCGACAGTCCGGTGACTTATCCTCTTGACCACAACACCTCTACTCAAGAAAGAAGAGAGAAGACAGAAATATGAAAAGCAAGGATTCTTTTCATACTCAAGAAAGAAAAGAGAAGACAGAAACATAAAAAGCAAGGATTCTTTTCAACAACTTTTGTTTACCATGACACATTACGGTATTATTACCTCTATCATGTGTATACAATCTTCATCATTTCGGTCAGTTTGGAGTGGTTTTATATGGCTTCACAGTACCGACTCGTAGACAACTATAGCTGAATGTTCAATGGATTTATGTCAACCTACCTATGAAGGAAAGTTCTCGCAATAACAAAGTATTAAACATTTTCATGTCATGAAGAGGAGATCGTTTTTTAATAAAGGATAACTATTGATCAAGAGTTTTGTGGTAAGTATTTGCGTTTCATACGTTACTTAAAAATAACTCGAATGGGCTGGTGAAGTCAATCTCAGCTAGCTTTGAAGTTGGCTGAGATGGTCTTCACGTGACCATGTAGCGCTAGTTTGGTTGTTTGGTTGTTTGATGGTTTGTTTTAACCTAGCAGCCAAGAAAGCATGTGTAGTATTGCATGTACACAACCAGGGGATCGACATGGGATCTGCGAGGGACTTTGCCAAGTGAAGAGGATTAATGATTACCGCTTTGGACTAGCGCGTGGGCTTTGATTTGAATCCGAGACTTCTTTAATAGTTACTAGACCACTGCTTAACTATAGCATTGATATTACATGCTTTTACTGAACAGTTGGGAGAACAAGAACTCTGAAAGGAAGATGGTATGTGACATGTAAAATTGACATATTTCCAATTAGTCTGAACTTTTAGACTCAAAACTTCATTCTAATGCTTTAAATCTTTATTTGAGGAACTTCAAAATAGGACAAATTATCACGATATGATTTTTTTTCTTCAAACGTTCCCGTCATGAAATAACACACATGTAGACACCATACAAAAAGGGGCATATTTCGGTCAATGACCTCTACATTACGCAGTGCGTAAAGTTCGGTGATTTCGGCTCATAATATGTGAACTTAAAGGAGACCTCACCCCAAGAAATAACTTAAAGTAATTCAGAGAGATTTATCACATTATCACCCTTTAATCTAGAAGATCCCCACCAAGATGTATGTATGAGAGAGATATAAAGCAAGGAATTCTTTGTTCGTTTGTTTGGTGATGAAGTATTTCATTAACCAGCCATAACCTTCTGTACTACAAATTTCAAAGTTGCACAAATAAATTGATGTTCTTCTTCGGGGAAGCTTTCGCATAAATAAAATAGATTTGCCAAGTGCTATAATTTAGTATTTAAAATGAATTTTTCCACTGTTATTTATTTGTTAGCCTAATATATTGATAGCCTTCTCAGCCATAATTTTTCCTTGTTGAAAAGTAAAGGTTTTGTAACCTCCACCCAGAATGAATCGCGCTGACACACTTGCAGTGTGCTTTGGACACACGTTGGCTTTGCGCCACCCCCCCACCCTCCACACTATTTTGGGAATCCTGGATCTGCTGCTGCCATGGTACATGTTTCTTTTCACGATTAATGAGCAGTTTGAGTTCTTGTCATGCGATTGCATTGTGAAAGAAACGATGAGGAATCGATACAAAAAAAATTGATCATGTAGTATATAATAATTGTATTGATGTGTACTGCAAGGTTCTGGGGTCATTAAAATTATAAGAAAATTGGCCCAGTCTTGGTAAAGTAACAAGCACTGTACACATAAAAATGTATATGGGACTATTCAAACATGTGGCATAACAATCGGTCCACAATTTTAAGCTGTTACTTGTCATAATTAGAATATGAAAGCATTTAAACAGCCATGCTTTTCAGTTGAAATTTTTACTCTGGTGTTCTTCGACACTTGCATATCAATTATAACATTCACACATTATTTTCCACATCTCCCCAGAACTCAATTTTCTCTTTAAGTACCATGGCTGTATGATAATACCATATTTACTGTTTTTCTTCTATGATGGAAGCCTGGATCTGTACCATGTCTTTAGATTTACTTGTGTAACCGAGTAACTTCATCGTTATTAAACCCCTAAACAAATGTTTGGAAAATGAAGTTTGATCTATTATATTTTTCTTGCCATGCCATAATAACGGCTTTGTTTAATATTGTTAAAAGGGATGTTTAATCCGTTATAAAATGAAATAAAAATAAAGGGATGTTTTAACATTGGATGGTATCATCAATGTCAGCCCGCGAATTAGCGAAGCAAACAAACAGGAGAGGGTGTTGGAGGGGTTAATTTATCCAACGTCGTAAATTTCGATATCTTAGCTTTAAACAACCTTGGGTTTTTCCTGCATTTTTAAAGTTTTAAAGTTTTTTTCTTTTCTTCTCCACATTTTACAGTAAATAGTCATCGCTTTGTTTAATACCATTGGAAGTTGATGTTTATTGCTCTTTAAATGCTATCATATTTGGTATGACTTGGAAGCCCCATAGAATGAGCAGTACATAGGAATAAGGGGCAGAGTCAAACGTGAATAGTTGCAAAATTCACCGGTATGCACTAGATTCGTTAATATGCTGAGCACTCTTCTCTCTTCGACATAAGAGAGTGTGAATTTGTGTAAATTACTAGGGCTTGTGACCCCAACTAGTCATCCATGAATATTACATTTTAAAGAATCTTAAAATGAAATGCATGCACTATAAGGACATGTCGGGCAAGATTTGCCACTGTTTCGTTATCAACATTCTGAAGCATCATGCCTAATTCATAAAATGTTGAAAAGGCCCGAACAATTGGACGAGTCCATGCAGAGGTTCTCCACAAAGATGTTAAGGCACCTTTTTTAAAATAAATTACTTAAAGCCCGTCTGCAATGGCCAGGAGGGTTAAGACCTCCCTGTAAGGTCACCTACAGGTGGTTATCTCATCAAATCCGCTCTCAATTAACATAAGAAAAAGGGGATCATGAGGGACCGACAGGCACCAAGTAGGCATTGTTTTTTCTATTTAGAGGGTGAAAGTAGTTGTAAGTAGTGCAGTTGGGCTTTGAAGTGAAATGAAGTGTAATGCATGGTTTTTGAGTAAAAAAGCAGCATTATTTCAGTGCTGACATGGTGGTTCTACTTCATGCATGTTTGTTTTAATGCAGTGTGTATGTTGCTCATGGAAGAACATCTGAAAACACAGCATCCCTACACTCTTCAAAAAAGAAGAATGCACAACTTAACAAGAGCAGTATGTTTTTAAACTTTTTACTTTTAACCTTGCCCCTTATTTTGATATACTCCGCGTTCCAAAACTGAAAAATCATAACAAAATGGGATATCATTTTAAAGAGGAATAAACAAAGCGATGATTATGCAATGACTAGAGAGATATAATCGATCACACTTGAGTTTCCAAACTATTTGGGGAATTTATTTTCCTTTCATAATTAATACCATGGCTGTGTGGTATAACCGTTGTTTAGGGCTTATGTTTCTTTGGTTCTTCATTTTTATTGCAACCCTAGGTTAGTTTGTTTTGCCAATACTTCAGATATTGAACCCGGGAGAAGAACTGTTGATGTAATCCATATGCCTATCATTTTGTTACAGTGTTGCTATCAGTGTTTTTATGAGAATAAAATAAGGATACAAAAAATCAGGAGCCTGCCTTATCAATTTTTAAAGAGACTTCAATTAGATAATTAATACGAATTGGTGTTTAATTAATAGGATACCTGGTAAGGATAGACGTAGATCATCCAAAAAAACCATGGATTACGAAAGGCATTCTCAAATCCATTGGTAGAAAGGAACGCTTGTATAAGCGGTATTTAAAACTTAAAACTGAAAAACCCCTCCGTGAAGAAAAAGTATACATCTTTTAGAAATAGGCTTACTCACATTATACGTGTCTCCAAAAAGAAATAAAATAAAAACCCATGTGTTTAATTTATCATTTATGTCTGGAACATTTCCTGAATCAATGAAAGTTTCAAAAGCCATACCTTTATTTAAGAAAGGTGATATACATGATTTATCGAACTATCGCCCAATATCATTGCTTTCGACTTTTTCAAAGATTTTAGAAAGACTAATGTACAATCGATTATCTACTTTCCTTCATAAGCATTCAATTATTTTTTCGGAACAGTTTGGGTTTCGAAAATGTTATTCAACAGAGTCAGCTTTGCTTTTTGTATCCGAACTTTTGTACAAATTTTATGAAAAGAAAGAGATAGCTTTAGGAGTGTATGTAGACCTTAGCAAGGCATTCGATTGTTTGGATCACAAAATCTTATTAAGAAAATTAAGTTTTTATGGAATTAGAGGCATTCCATTGGAATGGTTCCAAAGTTATCTGTCTAATAGAACACAATTTGTAAAATATAATGAATCTGACTCTGAATTGCTATTAATGAAGCAAGGTGTTCCTCAAGGTAGTATCTTGGGCCCGTTATTATTTTTGCTCTTTATTAATGACATTGTTGAGTCTTCAAGGAAATTACATTATGTACTGTATGCCGATGACACAAACATCTTCTATTCTGGTAAAAATTTGAAAGACTTAATTTTTGAAGCCAATGTTGAACTTCAAAAGGTTGCTAGCTGGTTTTCATCAAATAAACTAAAAATTAATCAGACCAAAACAAAGTTCATGATATTTAACTTTGGCAAAAAAAATGATACTTTAATTGAAAATGTTAATCTGACAATAGATGGTAACTGTATTGACCAGGTACAATTTGCAATTTTTTTAGGAGTTGCCATTGACAACAAACTTACATGGGCAAAACACATTGAATTAATTTCCAGGAAGATTCGGTCCCAAGTCGGTGTAATGAATAAGCTCAAAAGTTTTTTACCATCCTCTACCATGCTTTCTCTATACTATACCCTCATATATCCTTACTTAACGTACTGTAATTTAGTGTGGGCGAGAACGTCTAATAATTTATTAAAGCCCCTTATCATACTTCAAAAGCGGGCTGTTCGGTTGTGCTGCAATGCTTCCTTCAGGGCGCACACCTCTTCATTATTTAAATCCTTAAATTTACTCAAACTTCCAGATATTCTTTCTCAACGGACTTTATTATTTATTCACAAACTCCAAAATAATTTGCTACCAGTAACGTTTTATGACAGTTTTCATTTGAACTCGGATGTCCACTCCTTTAATACAAGAACAAAAAAAGACTTCCATCTACCAAAATTCACTAACTCATTTTTGCAAAATAAATCAATTATATATCAAGGTCCTCACAAATGGAACTCCATGTCAAGTTATTTAAAGGGTATTAAGAACCACAACGCATTTAAACTTAAACTGAAAAGAACAATACTTGCCACTTATTGATTTATTGAAATACATAACTGATTCATATATTTTGTTAGCATGTAACATTATTATCATTATTGTATTGTATTGTATTGTATCGTATTTCATCGTATTGTATTGTATAGTATATGTATGTTTTTATGTTTGGGGTTGCTTGTTTACAAGTTTTTAACTTATTTTAGCAATCCCGGTATTTATAATGATTTCATTTGTAATGATTTCATTTTTGATGTTTTTATCTTTTGCCGAATAAATGTGAATTTGAATTTGAATTTGAATTTGAAAATCATCAGATGTTTTACAGCAATAAGATATCTGACAACATATCTTTGCTACACTCGTTTGCGTTAATGATAGGCCTTTCTCGTTAATTATTTTTTTTGTAATTATGAAAATTTGCTTAAAAGTCAATAAGGACTATAAATGTCTTTGAATGATTTCACCTAAAATTTTGCTGAATGAATCTTGAAAGAATCACACACATCTGCAAAGTATAATGCTGAAGCAGTAGAGACAAAAATGTTGAAGATCATTCCTGATACAATGCAGGGTATAAACAAAACACTAAAGCTTGTTTTCTCTCCTCTTTGAGGTTACCCTTTGTAGGTGCACCCTTCTTTTGCAAACAAGTGCTCTTTACGTCGCTGCACCCCTAACTTTGAAAGACTTCGCTGTCCCTGTCGTGCAACATTGACACCTTCCAGTCAAGATAAGAACATTTCTATAACGTTCATCCATGCAAGCGAGGCATTGTTAAATTTCTTTTAATGTCCTCAACTTGATCCCGTTCAACTAGACTTGCTGACGCTGTGTGTTTTTACTTCAGAGGCGGTACTCCAGGGAAGAGGGGGTGGGATGGGAAAGTTACACAATTACCCCCAAAGGACATACACTTTTCCCTGATAATTTCCTCTAAACAATTCTGAGAGGTTCCCCTTTTACTTTCCCAAGTGCCCCTTTTCCTTATAAGAACTAACCCTTTTTTTAGTTTAATAAGTGCCAATTTTTACCTCTTATAGGTGCCCCTTATATTTTGATACGCGCAACATTGATACCGTCCCGTCAAGATAAGAATATTTCAATAACGTTCATCCATGCGGGTGAGGCATTGTTAAATTTATTTTATGGTCCTCAACTTGATCTTGTTCAACTATAGACGTGCTTACGCTTCGTGCAATTACTTCAGAGGCGGTTCTCAAGGGAGGGGTAGGGGGGGGGGGGTTACCCCCAACAATTACACCAAAAGTGCATACACATTTTCCTGATAATTTCCTCTAAACAATTATGAGAGGTTCCCCTTTTACTTTCTCAAGTGCCCCTTTTCCTTAGAAGAACTACCCCTTTCCGTGTTAATAAGTGTCAAATGTTTCTTCTGATAAGTGCCACGGTCGGACTCGAACCGTGGACCTTGTGATCGACAGTCCGGTGACGCATCTACTCTACTCTTCAATGAATGCCCCCTTTTATTTATAATTAGTGCCACTTTTCCACTATTTTCCTCTTTTTTGTTTAATAGCCCCATACCTTTCTCACAAATAACCCTTTACACCTAAAGCCCTTTTAAATTTGACACGTGCCCCATTTTCACTTCTTATTATAAAAACCTTGTTATCTTTAGACAAGTGGCCCTTTTCTTTTATTATAAGAAACCTTTCCCCTTTTCATGAACGCCGTTTTTTAGCACTGTTAAACGCCCCTATTATAGCATCTAATAAGGGCTCCTATTTTCGACAAATGACAATTTTCAATTCTTAATAGAGCCCCTTTTTATCAAAGAAGTCATATAATACTACATATTGACGTGCACTCGATCAAAGGTATAATATTTACAACGAATAGAATCTGGTCTGTGTATTATAGGCCATGTAAAATCGATTCCTAGTTTCTCGTCCGGATTTCGAAAATGAGGAGTGGATGTTTTTTTTTTGTTATTTCATTGATATTCTGATAAGATGGCCGCTCATAAAAATACTTATAGCCATGGTTCCCTGTTAACTTGTGATTTTAATGGTCTACAGTAAGCTCTTTGGGGTCAAAACAATAAAGAGTAAAGTCAGAGTTTATTTAAAAGAAAAATACTATTTAAGTGAATCTTTAGAGTCTAAACTAAAACAAAACATAACAATTAGTTTGTATTAAAATATATATATTAAAGTAGTCCAAAGATAGTCTTTATATTTTTCACAACACAGTAAACAAAAATCATAATAACAACACCAAAATAGACTATTTTTCATAACCTTGTCCTCATTTTGATATGTCTTTAGTTCATGAATTAGTAGTTATGTGATATTGTGTTGATATAAAAGCCTTGTTATTAGTATTATCATTATTTCTAAATCATCATATTCATGACTTTTCTCTTGAAATTATGTTAGATCTGCATCTAAGTTATCACCGAATTATTTTTTTTATCTTAACATAAAATCATAAAAAACAAAAAAACACAAAGAGAAGGAAGCGGGCGCCCGAAGAATTCTTGCGGGGGCGAAAATCCAGGGTTCATTTTTACCTGGCCTTAGTTTGGAAGAATAGAAAAGCAAAACTATTCGATACATGACATATTTTAAAATTTCTTTCGGTTTCGGCATACAAAACAACTGGTACGCAGTGACAATCTCTCTCTTTCTCCCTCCTTCAGCCATCCATCCAGTCATTCTCTTTTTCTTTGTATGTCTGTCTGTCTGCCTCTTTCTCTCTCGCACACATACTTAATATTAACATTCTTTCTCCCCTCGCTCTCACCCACTCACTAATTAAGAGCACACTTTATTAATTTATTTCTGATCTTTTGACAGGGTAGCCCATTCACCAGCAAGTAGTGGTCTTCCATGGGGCCCTGAATGAACATATTTACATCGTTTATAACATTTATACAGAACAGTTACAAAAATAATACTCGTTTGCAAAATTAACATATATCATTAACTTAGTAAGCAGTAATGTCAATAGGAAAATATTAATTAAGTCGAAATTATGTGAATAAGACATGTAAATATTACAGAACATGCACGTAGTGTATGTACGGCTGAGCTATTCACAAATTACAACTTTGTTTAAACAATCTCTTAAATGAATTGACAGAGGAAGCCGTTCTCAACGAATTATCTAGCTTATTCCATTCAAATATGGAAGAAACAATTGGGCTACACTTATAACAATCAGTGTGAAATCTAGGCACACGTAAACATCCACTGTCTATTTGCCTTGTATGATGCTCATGTACTTCATTAGGATTGATTAAGCCTACCTGAAGGTAAGAGGGTGCTAAGTTATGAACGCATTTATATATCATCATAACGCGACTTAACTCAAACCGCTTGTCTAGTGTCATCCATTTAAGACTTGTGAACAAATCAGCCGACGGTGTGTCATATGTCTTGTTCAATATTATTCTTGCGGCCCTCTTTTGAATTTTTTGCAGCTTAGTTGTATGAGAATGAAATCGGTTCGACCATACAACAGAGCAGTAATCTAATCGTGGCAACACTAGACTGTTATAAAGTAACTTTAAGGATTTTTGAGGCAAAAAACTCTTTGCTCTCTTTATCATGCTAATGTTTTTCTGGGTAAGTTTACTTACGTTTTCGATTTGTTTAGACCATTTCAATTCTTCATCTATCAAAAGTCCTAGGCATTTGGTGAATTGAACTCTTTTGATCAAATTGCCGTTTAATGAAATGGTGAAAGATTCAATTTTCTTGAGATTAGCAGGAGAGCCTATTAACATGACACAAGTTTTTTGGTGGTGAATAGGGACACAAATTCTAAAGAAATTAAAAGAGGCTAATTTAAAGCATCCATTGAACTTACAACTTTTAGGAAAACATGGTGAACTTCGAAGGTTAAATTTGAGTACAGTATACAGCCCTACAATATGGAACCGCTTAATGGCAATCACAGGACACATAAATTCATCAGTACCAGGCTTAAATATGGAAGAAAACTGAATTTAATCCCCAGGTCATACACCCCCCCCCCCTCTCCCCTCCCCCTCTCTCTCTCTCTCTCTCTGTCTCTCGCATTACGATCGGAGAAAAAGACGTGCCCTCTTGACCCCCACCCTCTCCCCTGAAGCTACGCCACTAATTCTAGACAATCAGTCTTACAATAAACGAAATGATATATCACCCCAAAAACCCGGAAACAAGGATGAAGAAAGAAACGCTATTTATATCTATCTAATGAAGCAAAAGCATATGTTGCTTTTAAGGGCATACTATGGAGCAATTTTTATTTTGGTAACCATAACTTCAGTTAAAAATTAGAAGTAAAGTTTAGCTAATTGATTTAAAAAAAGGGATTGTGGTCACGATAACCTTCCAGTGTAATTGATTAAAGATAGTGCGCCCTATGACTCACATCCACTGGCAAATATATCTAACTGGTCATTAGAGAAAAGGCATGGTTGCTGAATGTTAGCAACAGTCGGTCGCAATTGCTACTTTTTAATAAAACCATGATGTGGTAATCTACTCTTTAAGCTAGGACTGACAATGATTCGTTTCATGGTTGATTCTTCTTGGTTGACTCCACTGTTCGGGATTTTATCGGTGACAGGTACAAATATAACATTCTCACGATTGCCCACGATGTATTATTCTTCTATATTCATCGTCATTTCAATGCTATTTTAAATATTTGGATGACAATAAACGACATTGGGGTACTACTTTTACGTACCGTCTCATTGTGGCTATGGCAGGACGGATAAATTCATCAGAACCAGGTTGAATAATCTGAAAGAAAATTGAATTTGAATCCTGGGCCAACCAGACATCCCTCACCCTCTTTCTCTCTCCCCCCCTCTCTCTCTCACACACTCACTCATTCGTTGTTTTTCTCTCTCCGACTGGCTCATTCAATCTCTCTGTTTTTTTTTCTCTCTCTCTCTCTCTCTCTCTCTCAAATGACCTCTCTCAATACAATTGGGTAATAATCGTATAAATGATGCCTTTTCTCTTAAATTTATTTCCGATCTACATTAAAGATATTACCGAATTATATATCTATCTGAAACTAAAAATATCAAATTGCAATCCCCCCCCCCCCTAACAACAAAAAAGAAGTCGCGGGCGCCAAAAGATTGCGTGCGGGGAAGATAAACTAGTAATACTTTTTACTTAGCCACACTGTGGACAAAAACAAAAGCAGCAGCGTCCCCTGAGAAAATAGTTCCTCAATGGTTCACGCATGATCTACCTTGTGTAATGTAGTGAGGTAGTTATAAAATCTTGTTATTGACACTCGTTCTCATGACTTTTCAAAACATGGCATATTTCGATTTCTTTCGCTTTTGGCATACATAATAGCTGCTACACAATGACAGTTAATCTATCTCTCTCTCTCTCTCTCTGTCTCTGTCTCTATCACTCCTTCGTCTATTCTCTTTCTCACTGTCGGTCTCCCTCCCCCTCTATCTCTCTCTCTTTCTTATTCACTTAATATTGTAATTTCGTAATATTGTAATAAAGTAAATCTCTCTCTCCCCCCCCCCCCCCCCTCTCTATCTCACTCACATTAACTCAAACACAGTATCACTTGATCACTCTCTCTCTCTCGTTCTCACACACTCACTCATTCATTTTTTTTCTCTCTCTCCGACTACAGCCATGGCTCATTCAATCTCTCTCTATCTCTCTCTCTCTCTCTCTCTCTCTCTTTCTCTCTCGCAATCAACCTCTTTCTTTATACCTATCAATTTAACAACAACCCCCCTTTAGACACAATTATAATAAAGTTGTTTTGCTAGTATCGATCCTTATTTGCATCTTTCGAGAGTTGTCCTGAAGATAATGGAAATGTTATGAGGAGGGCTTTGTCCAACGTCTGGATGAACTAAAGCCTGATAGATAGATAGATATATAGAGTTGTCCTTTTATATCTGGTACTGGAGGATTAACAAAAAAAAAAAAATTATTATTCATCCTATTAGGCGAGGCGTCAAAAATAAATATACCAGCCAGCGGCAGCTAACTGCACTTGTGCGTCCTGGCTGCATTTTTTAAATTAGCTCAGCCGGCTACCGCTGGCGGTAGGAAATGGCGTTCAAAAGCATGTGCCGGCTGCCGCCTTTCGAATGGAAACCGAGCCTCAGATCCCAGCCTGGCGCAAGCCGGCTGGGCTAATAAAAGAAAAATAATTGCCCCAGCCAGGCTTCGGCCGTAATTGCAGCCTCGATGCGCCAATACGTGAGGCGGCAGCCTGCTGGTATCGATATTTTTGACGCCTCGCCTTACCTATATTTTCTGGGTGTTTTCAAGGTTACATCAGCTTTCATCGGTCATTTCTTAAGTCTAGCTTTATGTTTGATAGTATACCCTGCTGGAAAGAACACACTCATTCACACTCATTCACAGTGTGAAACACAGTGTGAAAACGTAGCTCACACTGTGAACACAGTGTGAACACACAGTTCACACTGTGAACGGAGTGTTTTCACAGTGTGGACACCGTCACAATGTGGTAAACCACACAGTATTCACATTGTGAAATTCGATTTCACAGTGTGAATGTACCCGCTCACAGTGTGAAAATGATTTCACAGTGTGACCAAACTGTGAAAAATATTTCACACTGTGATAAATAGATTTTCACAGTGTGAATACCTTACGAGATACATTACACAGTGTGAACAGTAAATTTCACAGTGTGGCCACTCTGTGAAAAATACTTCACATTGTGAAAAATAGAATTCACAGTGTGGCCGCCCTTTGGAAAATATTTCACAGTGTGAACTATAAAATACACAATGTGGCCGCTCTGTGAAAAATATTTCACAGTGTGAAAAATAGAATTCACATTGTGGCCGCCCTGAGGACAATATTTCATAGTGTGAAAAGTAAAATTCACAGTGTGGCCGCCCTGTACAAATTTCACAGTATGGCCACTCTAGCTGTGACAAATATTTCACAGTGTGAGCGGTATCATAATGAGGCCGCTCTTTGAAAACTATTTCACAGTGTGAAACAGTAGATTTACATAGTGTGGTCAGTGTTATAAATACAGTACACATAATGAATTCCTCATCCACATTGTGAATCCTGATCATTAACAGTTTTGTTTTGCATATGTATTTGCTCAAAGGCCATACCGAACCACGCGTAGCATACTTTTGTGTACGTATACACTGAACTCTACCCGTATAGCGTACAATAGATACCACGTGCGCGTGCATGCAGCTCTCTTCGTTTTCAAGAATGTGGCAGGAATGTGGTCCTCGATTGTGCTCGTAATATGTCTTGTTCCGGTATAGTTTTAAATAAGATGACAACAACTGAAGAAAAAATCGAATACTCGTGTATTGGATCGAGGCCAAACAAGTTTCCGTGATATAAGATGAATATGTACAACTACAAAGACATGTTGACGGATGAGAACATAACTGGAATGGCGGACATGGCCTGCATGGTGAAGTTTCCCAACGGCTAGGATAGCTACCAGGCGAGGGTGCTGACGGGCTGCTGCCGAGCTGCTGCGTGGCTGTCATTGAATGGTGAGTATCATCTTTGCTATACGTACTTCACTCAGGGGAACGCTAGGAAGACACTTTTTCAAACATTTTTGGACATTACAATTGAGCATGTTAAACACACAAACTGTTAAGTAGTGTATATCGGCCATTTTAGGCCCCGGGGGGGGGGGGGGGGGGGGGTACTCAGATTATAGTCGGACGGGGGTGTGCGGCTGAGACCTCCGAACCCATACCCACATCCAAGGGTCCTTTTGCTGTAAATAGGTACCCATGTCTAAGGATTTTTTTGTGAAAAATGGACCCATGTCTAAGGATTTCAAATTTCAAATATTACATTTTTTAAGCTGTAATAATACACTCCAGCAAAGCATATAGAGCAGGCCTTCTCAACTGGCGGCGCGCGCGCCACTTGTGGCGCTTGCGGTTAGTCGGAGTGGCGCGCGACTGTTGCAACAACAAAACAAAAAACAGAAAAAAGAGAATATATATTTTAGAATTAAATACTCAGCTAAATCAAGAAGTTGCAGTCGAATTCGAGCCCTAAATGCCTGTTTTATTAACAAACAGGAAGAAAGGGGAAATTTATCGTTTTTTACCATTTTATACGAATCTAAAAGGTCTGAACAACAATTAGCTTACGATGAGATATTTCAACATTGCCAATATCTGGAAACCTCTCGTTTTTGTTTGTATAATTTCACTTTATTTTGACATTTCCCGTGTTTATTGCACACAAAAAACTACATATAAATATACCTCCAGTGTAATTGTACTCAGGAATTTTACTAATTTTTTCACATCAATATGAAATTATGAGTGATTATATTGTGGAATGAAATGGTGCTAAAAATTCCCCATTTGGGCCTTTAGAAAGCCCTAAATCTACTAGCTTCAGGGGGCTTAGCCCCTGCTACTCCTGTTAGGGCTTCGCCCCTGGACCCCACCCATTTTCGGCTCGGTCACTACGCTCCCTCGCAGCACAGTCGACCTTACAGGGTGGCACTTCAACTACAAATTCTTTTTGTTTTGGCACTTCTAATAAACTAGTTGAGAAGGCCTGATATAGAGAGTTAACGCTAATGCGTATTGACCTTTAGCACTGCACTACGCGTTAATAGGCAGCATTTAAATACATTAATAGTCAATACATTCATAACACACAGATGCACACAGTTATGCCGATGCGGCTGATCGGCAAGTTTGACAGTGGACTCACAATTTGATTTTTTTTAATTATTCCTTCTAACATCAGAAAGTTGAAAAAATGTATCTTACTGTTATTTAGGTGTCATCAATCGTCACTTAAGTACCGATTTTGAGAGAAATTGGTTGAGTTTTGTACAGTGGTGTTTAAAATGTTGAGAATCAATAGCACAGCTTTTAATACACAGCCAGGATAGTAATGTACCTATGTGTGTAATAATACAATGGCCAATCATTTTGCAGTTTCTCGATAAAATTCTTTATTAGTAAACTGTACCATACTACATGTATTTTACAAGTAGGCTACATATATTAAAGATGAAAACGCCATGCAACATTATTATACTGCGCTGGCACCTCTAGCATCTGTTTTAATTGAAGGACTTTTCCTGTTTTAATTAACGTACCCGTACACGAGCTCTCAAGCATCGGCTATATAGCTCCCTGCTTGAGCCCAGCTGCTGCCCGGCTGCTGGGCAGAGGGTACGCAGGGTATCTGCCGATCATATCATTTTCAGCACGCGAAGCGCTACAAGTTCCCGGGGGTACGAACCCTATACGGGCGGATACCATACCTAGCGCGCATTATGCCATATAAGTACCCGATATAGGGCCCATGGGGTCCTGATATATGTGGTACCCCGGGGTCTATAGTTGAGTTTACGAGCTACGTACACCTCGTACACTGGAAATGCAATCACAGAAGGATTCACCGGCATTGTTTAAGCCCCGGATTTATTTAGAGATGGGAGAGATTTAGGCATTTACAATGTAGGCTCGATTATTTAGGAGCAAATCCTAAAATCCCGGAGAAAATGAGGGAGAAAAGAGGGGAAAGGAATAAATGAAAAAGAGGACCCATGTCTAAGGATTTTTTTTATGAAAAGGGGACCCATGTCTAAGGATCTTTCCTGAAAAAGTCATCCTTTCGAGCGGCACATCCCCGTATACCCAATATACGTGAGTACCCAATATACGTGAGTACCCCCTCCCCCCCCCCCCCCCGGCATTTAGGCTCTGGACTAGACCCTATATCACAAAACTCTGCCGAGAAAAGTGCAGATTTCCAGATATGAACCAAATGATCCAAATCAACCCTAGATTCTAAAGAGAATGATCCCATATTCCGAGTCATGTAAAAATTCATGTAAGAAACAAATTTTGCTACAATTTATTTCATGTTTTCTGTCGGTAAAAAATAGTCAGACGAAAAAGCATAAAACTAAAATATAGGCCTAGCTCACTAGAAATGACATATGTTCAATAATAATGTCCAAAAATGTATGAAAATGTGTCTTTCTAGCGTTTCCTTGAGCTAGGAGTAGTATGAATAGTGTTTGGTTGTGAACTGTGTCGTACTACAACTTTCACCCTCGATCTGCGTAGGGTTGCGAAGTGTGGCATACCGAGTATGTCAAATTTAGGCTGCGTATGTCTGATTATTTTATTTAAATCTGTAAACGTGCTCTACTTTTCAGTAATACTTGACATTTCTTTTCTGTTCCACAGTTTCATACATGAGGTTCGGACATACTTGACCCAAGTGCAGCTGGGAATGCTGGAGCTACACAAGCAATCCTGGTCATGTGCTGTTCTTGCACTCATGGGTATGCTCTTTACCTATGAGGAGATGGCAGACAGCATAGTTTCAGCATTTAGATTAAAGGAGGAGAATAAGGGAAGCAGTTGCTTGACCAAGACAAGGTGGATGCCATCATTGGTGAGGCATTTTACTATAAAATATACTGACAGTGCCCCTTGGCTCACAGTACTAACAATGCTAATGGGAAATTGCTTTTGATTAGAAAAAGCATAATAAATTGCTGAATGTATGTCGTTTTTAAAGTTTTCTTTTTAAATTCAGTTGATTTCAGACTTTGACTAATTATATGTAGACCAAAATATGAAACTATAACCTTTAATCTGGTATCTAAGCAATATTTTCTCATATTCGATGCTATACAGCATGTTTATTTGCAAATTTATGATTTACGAACCTATACTTTTACTCAAGCATATCTTTAACAACCGTTTACAATGTACGTTAGTTTTATACGTGGCATCTTGTTAACACAAAAGCGAATAATTTGTAATGTCTGGGAGGGCAAAATGTCATTTAGGAAAACATTTACTTTATGATATTTCTTTTCAGGTAATGTAGGTGGATATGCAGATTTGTTACATATTTTGTATTCATCACCTATCATTGTTAATGATTACAAGTTCATGCTAGCAGTTAAATTAGAAGTTGTAACATTTCTCTCATTTATTTTTATTTTTTCTTCATCATAGAATATGCTATGGGAAGATTGCTAGGAGTGACCTCAGCAGAAAATAAGAGGAAGATGGGCCAAAAACTGAAGGACACCAGGGTAGCACGCAGGAGAAAGCCTGTCAAATGGTCATACAGCATCCAAGGGCAACTTCTTGAGACTGGAAACTGCTAAATATCTTGATGTTCACCTCAAGAGCAACCTGAATTGGACAGATCACATAAGGACAACAACAAATAAAGCCAGCTCTGTCGGTGCATTTTTGCAGTGGAACATTAGGCCTTGCCTAAGAGAGACGAAAACGTTGTTCTTCTTTGCTCTTGTTCGCCCAATCCTGGAGTATGCGTGCACAGTGTGGGATCCTCACCCGGGACAACATACACATGCTGGAAATGGTACAGCTCCGCAACGCCTGGTTTGTCACTGGACATTACCATCATACCAGCAGCATCGCACCAATGCTGCAACATCTCAAATGGCCATCTCTCCGAGAACGCAGGGCATGGTTTAAGATGGTGATGGTGTACGGGACTGTCAACCTGCACTCAGAGTTTCTCAAAATCTACCTTCTATCGGTGTTAACATCCAACCATGGTCATACCCAGCAATTCCAAATACAATTTACAAGGACTCCCTGATTTCATCATGCTTTGGAACTTGCTACCTTTTAAGCAAGAGGTACAAAATGTCCATCTCCGTTAGAAGGGAAAGAAGAATTTTTAACTGCACATAGAATATTATAGAAAGTTTTAAATTTGCACTGTATATTCGCGACACCAGACCTGACGTACGTGATACACCATACAGTGGACTGAAGTGATATCTCAAGATCTGGGGAATGATAATTCGGGCTTTAACAAATTGCATGATAGTGGAGGTACTATTTTTGACTACACAGTCGGAAGTTCCATCTAGTTATAATATCCTAACATCAGTATAGTGTCGCTAGAACAAACAAAAAATCATAAGTTACTTATGTAGTCTAGGAAGTCATTAGGAAGTACATACATTTATGTATGCCATTCTGCTTTTTTTTTGTGCCACCGTATATAGAGTGTATGGTTATTTATTTGTAAAAACATGAGCAAAAGCTATTTTTTCTCATCTTCAGGTATTTATTAGTATTAGTTGTAGAGATTTATGTAGCCATAAAAGCAAAACGTGTCTGCCTAAATTAGATATGTTTTCAACTTTTTTCAAGATGTATTGACAGAGATGTTTTGAAACTTGTTATCATCTTAATAGGTTTATGAAGAACCTGTATGTGCCAAAGATTTTCTGATACATTGCAATTGCCAAAGTTACATATCATGTGTGGATATTTTGTACTTGGAAAATGTGACTAGCCATAAAATGTATGTTCATAAATGTAATATACCTACACAAATGTTTAAGAGATATTGCCAGAGAAGCTCTAAAACTATTTTGTATACTGCTGTAACATGCTAATGTGCTTTTATTATGTTTTACGAGTGTCTTAACACCTTTAAAATACATTTTCAGGGAAATATTAATGATATGTGCTAATTGTTTGCCGTCAATGTAATTTATGCCTCAATGTTATACAGTAGAACCTCTATAACGTGTATTAAGAGGTAACTGATACGGCAAGGTTTTTTCACAATTCCATGTTTTGCTGTAATTCATTGTTTTAAACCCTAGTACAATGAGATATCTTATATAAAGAGGTCAATTCAGTGGACACCAATGTGCTTATTATAATGAGATTTCACTGTAGATAGCAAGAAGTATCTCTACTATCTAATGTAAACTGTTTGGATTCATTTGTCTTTGTTTTCATTCTGGTTTACAATATGTTGGCATTCACAGAGTAAAATTTGTTTATCTGTAAGTATAGTATTACTGCAATCTTTGTATACTTAAAAGGATGTATGTTCATAAGTCCTTTTAGCGAAAAATAAATATAAGCTTTTGAAATACATTTTAAGTTACCTCATAAAGGCTCTAACATGTATATATTTAGATTACTGTATTAGTTTCAGATGTTTCAGGGATATCTTTCTATTAAAGTTGAGTTTATAAGTGAGACATTGATTATAAACCTTTTCTCCTTCGTATTTATACGTACTAAGCTCTACATGACTACATTTTCATAATTTGAAATATTTCACATAGAATTCAAAAACTAAACTTGTATCACAATGTGGTGGGCGTTTCACAGTGTGATAATTTCATACAATATAATGTGTCACAATGTGAAAACGCCCCAAATTAACATTGTGGGCGTTTCACAGTGTGTTTGGTGTTTCACAGTGTGGTGGGCATTTCACTGTGTGAATGTTCACAATGTTAAATTGGGGCGTTTTCACATTGTGAATAACGATAGATTCACAGTGTGGTCACATTGTGAATTTCACAGTGTAAATCACACTGTGAATCATAGTGTGCTCCACAATAATAAATTGGGGCGTTTTCACATTGTGAATAACGATAGATTCACAGTGTGCTCCACAATGTTAAATTGGGGCGTTTTCACATTGTGAATAACGATAGATTCACAGAGTGCTCCACAATGTAAAATTGGGGCGTTTTCACATTGTGAATAACGATAGATTCACAGTGTGCTCCACACTGTTAAATTGGGCCGTTTTCACATTGCGCTCCACAATATTAAATTGGGGCGTTTTCACACAGCGCTCCACAATTTTAAATTGGGGCGTTTTCACACTGTGCTCCACAAGGTTAAATTGGGGCGTTTTCACACTGCGCCCAATTTAACATTGTGGAGCACAATGTGAAGCTCCCAATTTAACATTGTGGAGCACAGTGTGAAGCGCCCAATTTAACATTGTGGAGCACAGTGTGAAAACGGCCCAATTTAACATTGTGGAACACAGTGTGAAGCGCCCAATTTAACATTGTGGAGCACAGTGTGAAAACGGCCCAATTTAACACTGTGCAGCACAGTGTGAAGCGCCCAATTTAATATTGTGGAGCACATTGTGAAAACAGCCCAATTTAACATTGTGGAGCACAGTGTGAAGCGCCTAGTTTAACATTGTGGAGCACAGTGTGAAGCGCCCAATTTAACATTGTGGAGCACAGTGTGAAGCGCCCAATTTAACATTGTGGAGCACAGTGTGAAGCGCCCAATTTAACATTGTGGAGCACAGTGTGAAGCGCCCAATTTAACATTGTGGAGCACACTGTGATTCACAGTATGAAACACAGTGTAATTCACACTGTGGATGAGTGTGAATGAGTGTGTTCTTTCCAGCAGGGATATATGAGGAGAATAATGAGCACACAACGTTTCTTGTTGAATAAGCAGCAATCGTTCGCCATTTGTTACAACTATGACGTGGCAATTTCCTCTTTCAGGTAGGACTCATAACAATTCGTGTTACAGTTAATTCCGCTTAGTTGAATCCACTGTTCAGAGGATTTAGCAGACAGAGAATGATATAGAAGTGAACGACGATGAGTTATTTCTCTTATTTGTTCATCGTCTCTTCAATGCTACTTGAATATTTTGATGACAATAAACATTGCGGTACTATTCATATGGAACCGCCAAATATGGCAGTCACATGACAGATAGGTTAATCAGTACCAGGCTTAATAATTATGAAAGAAAACTGAATTTGAACTCCGGACCATACCCACCCCCTCTCTTTCTCTGGCAATACGATCGGAGAAATAGACGTGCCGTCTTAACCCCTACCCCTCCCCACGAAGCTACGCCACTAATTGACCACATTATCTAGCTTATTAGCAGTCAGTCTTACTATATAGGCCGATTTATAAAAAAACGGAATCAATGATGAAGAAGGAAACGCTAGTTACATGTAATAAAGCGAATTATGTTGCTTATTGGGGGCAGAATATGGAGCAATTATTATTTTGGTAGCCAATAACTGCAGTTAGAAATTAGAAGAAAAGTTTAGCTAATTGATTTAAAAAATGGATTGTGGTCACGATAACCTCCCAGTTTAATTGATTAAAGAAAGTAAACAAATATATCATGCACTGAGAGGCTCTAGTTGAAATTATGAATCGAGGTGGCAGGAATAGCACTAATTTTTGAGGGGCGTACTCCGAAGAAAAAAGTGCTATTTCTGTCGCCGAGGAATCCATAATTTCACTAGTGGCTTGAAATAGTGCATGACATTTTTTAAAATATATTTTTCAAACCAACCTTCATTAAAATAATACTAATACTACTACTACTAATAATAATAATGTTTACTGTCACTGAAGTATTGTAGACTGCGGTGAGAGCAGCACAGACGACAGTACCGCGACCGATAGCACATTGGTCTTGATCGACCGCATATGACGTCATCCATGGTATAGTGCTATGGTATAGTGCACTATACCATGGATGACGTCACAGTTACATCATATCAATGTTATGTTTGGTCACATGATGCTATGTTGACAAATCACTGAACAGGATTTCATAGATCAAACATATAATGCGCCCTATGATTCACATCCTCTGGCAAATATATCTATCTGGTCATTAGAGAAAAGGCAAGGTTGCTGAATATAAGCAACAATCAGTCGCCATTCCTACTCTTTATACAACCATGATGTGGCAATTTACTCTTTCAGCTAGGACTGACAATGATTCGTTTCACGGTTGGTTCTACTTTGTAAATTCCAGTGTTAGGGGGATTTAGCGGAGAGAGAGATAGAAAAATATTATCACCATTACCCACGATGTATTATTTTTCTTATTTATCGTCGTTTCAATGCTATTTGAAATATTTGGATGACAATAAACGATATTGTTGTACTATTTTTACTACCCGTCGCATGACAATCGCATGTACGATAAATTCATGAGAACAAAGTTGAATAATTGGAAGAAAATTAAAATTGAACCTGGACCAACCGGCGACCCCTCCCCCCCCCTCTCTCTCTCTCTCTCTCTCAATAAATTGGAGAAATAAACGTGCCCTTTTGCCCCCTCTCCCTTTGGATCTACGCCACTGATTAAACCTTATTTAGTTTATATTTCCAGAAAGAGAGAGAGAGAGAGAGAGAGAGAGAGAAAGAGAGAGAGAGAGGGAGGGAGAGGGAGAAATGAATAATATCACGATTATTAATCTTCCTTTTCTACAATGCTATTGACTATTTTTATGACAATAAACGACATGGACATCGCATGGCAGATAAATTCATGAGTACAAAGTTAAATAATTTGAAAGGAAACTGCATTTAAACTGTTTAAGATGTTTTGAAGACAATATCGTTTTGGTCCAGTATAGTTTCATTTCGTTTTACACCACCTGGTAATCTCCAGGGAAAAGCAATTTTAGCAACATTAATTTTTGTTGCTGAGTGTTAGCAACAATCGCCAATGCTGGTTTTTAATACAACCAATTTATAATTATTTCAGTTAGGACTACCAATTCGTATTGAAGTTGATTCTACTCTGTTGATTCCACTGTTTGTAACAATTTAGCAGAAAGACAGAGGGAGGAAGAAGCGATCATTTTCATGATTCCTCTTTTTCTTCTGCAATGCTACTTCAATATTGTAAAGACAATAAACGACAGTGTTGTACCTCATTTCTACCGCTAAATGGCAGATAACTTTATCCCTACCAGGTCTCGTAATATGATTTGAAAAACGCTCGAGTCTTTTTTACTCCCAAACCTACACCACATTTGCAACTATTTTACAACTTTATCTTAGACAGTGAATCTTACGATAAATACAACAACTGGAAATAAGGATAATGAAGTTAATGCTTTTAATTGTTACCCTTTTCCAAGTTTGTAATTTGTTGGTCTTTCAAGTATGAAAATGTAATATATGCAAGATATAATGTTTGTATCATCCGTGTACATAATGATGATGAACTAGTTTAAAACCGGTAGCGTCAATGGTGTTAATATTGTCGTCTAATTATTAAGGGCCTGCAATCATGTTAGTATCCCTTGGGATTAGCGTTTTTTAACTAAATGTTTTGATAAATAGGAAAAATGTCACGAGTTATTGTCTTGGAGTTTATGCTTGTTTGCATCTTTCTCAAGTTTTGCTTGGTTAGTTGGTGTTGGAGGATTAGCATGAAATTAAATTGTTTTGTTTGCATTATCATATCTATTTCTTACACATTCTATTTCCAACATTTTATTAATGACTTTGAGAAGTGTCCCTTTTCCTTCCTCATATGTGCTCATTTTCAACTTTGGTAAAAAATGCTGTCCAAATTTGATAGGCGCCTCTTTTAATTTGACAAGGGTTCCCTCCTCTCATAAATGCCCCTATTCAAAAATGATAAGTGCCAGTTTTACGTTGACAAGTGCCTCTTTTCTTTGTATTAAATGCATAATTCCCGTTTCATTACTGCATCTTTCTCCGTGTAATAAGTGCCACTTTACATCTTTAATGAGTGCCCGTTTTAGATACTTATTAGTGCCCCATTTCAGTTGCCCGAAGTGTCCATTTCCACCTCTCTGATGAGGGCTCCCTTTACTTTGACACGTGCCCCATTTCCTTTCTGAGTGGACTTTTTATCAATGTGAAAAAAGTTTATCTAGCTACTTTTGATAAATCACTCTAACTTTTCCTTCCTATATAACTCCTGTTTAATAGTCTATTTCTCAATATTTCTCATTGTCGCCTACCAAACACCTGCTTTTACGTTCATATACAAAGAGCCGTTACTAGTTAAAAAAATTAGGAGCAGCTTTGCGCAGTAAAATGTACTATATTTCTATCACCAGGAAGATAGCCGAGGAGGCAAAATGCACAACGCCCTTAAAGTGCGAACTATGCCCCTTTTTATAATATAATCGTGCTCGTTTTCAACGCTTTCAAAATGATATCCTTACTTTATTCTAGTATAAGAAGAGTGTATTGTTTACACTTAATATTTACTCTTTAAACTACATTAAGATATTTTGAGGTTACCATCTTGTGCTCTTTTTTGTTGATGCACGCCGAATTCGAAAGACTCCCAACCACCCCTGCCGTGCAACGTCGAAACCCGACACGAATACTTATCTTTATAATTTTATTCATGCAAGCGAGGTATTGTCAAAATTCATATTTCTTTTCTTCAACCTGATCGCGTTCATTTAGATTTGTTGACGCTGTATGTTAGTACTTCCTCGTAGGCTGCTGCATGTAGGTCTCTCCGAAACAGGGAGTCGACTTTTGATAACTTTCATACTTACTCAACTAAAGCAAGTTATATCGCATTTTGAGAATGAGGAGATTGCAATGAAAGCAAAATCGGACATTTCAACATTTGGGTGGAATTGTGATTAAAAATACTCTTGCTTAAGTTTTCTTCGTTCTCACACGTTACACCTGTTTAAACCATTTTTAGAACGTCGTATGCGTTGAGCGGGGATTTACTACACGGAATATTATCACGGACAACATCCTTAGAAGTCCTAACCAGTTCATGTATGACTCAAGTATCTTTACATCAAAACAACTCATCTTGAAATTAAACTAAAGGCAGCACAGGACGTCACTGACCTGCACTTAAAGGCCCACTTATTGAGTATACAAACAAAGTGAGTAGTTCATACTGTTTTTAAAATGATATATTTTGTTAGTATTAGACGTGCTCCTGTTCACCTCAATGTATAGGGCTTTGTATTACTGTTAGTTAATGTTTGTGTCTGAACGTGAGTGTGGGTTTGTGCATGTGGTTTTGGGATGCGGTGTTTTAATGAATGTGAGGAAATCAAAGCATTGCAACTTCGAACAATAACAAAAGCATGTTTTTATGTTCATACACTATACATACATATACTCATATATGTAAAGTTCTCTAATGTGTTTGATGGTGTTATTGTTACTATTCAGGTTGTTTGAAAGTATGTATTATCGAAAAAGAAACAAATTATCTTCAATACATCTGCACTCTATATCATTCAAAACGAAACGGGAGGCCTGCATATACAGTTACTATTAATTGTCTCAATAGCACTTGTCATTTAGTTTCTATACCCTAACAAACAAGTAAGTGACTTAAAAAGTTCTTCTTTAGCTGAAGGGCGTCTACAGCTGGAAGCAGAGGGCACATCCACTGAAAACGTGCAGCATTAAATTTGCGATATTCTTCCATTTTTAAGTTGAAGACTAATTAAGGAGAAAATTCAGCCTGATTAAGTTCACATAACTAATTTTAAAGGACTTAGTTTTACATGCTTACAATCTTAAAATAGAGATAGATATTGTTTTATTACTCAAAATGAATTCGCAAACCGAAGTCGATTTGATAATGACGATTGATTTTTGGTCAGTTTATAAAAATGATAATTTTTCCTAATAAGTATTGGTGTGATGATAAAGATAGTAATTTGATTTATTTATTTAAGAGAGAAATTAATAACATAATAAAAATTAACGAACATTTCAAAGTACAAAATATGATATTTCTTTCGAATTTGCTCAGTTATATTTGAATAAATAATTTGTGTATTATTGATGTTCCATTGATTTGCTAAATTGTAAGCAAAATGATGTTATTGTTTGAATATTGAATAAACACCTCTAAGAGGCAAAGAGAGAGAACAAAAAGTTCACATAACTAGCGTGTATCGTTTTATGGGTTTAAATAATGACACTCAAGAACAAAATTACCCCCCCCCAAAAAAAAATAAAAAAAAAATAAATAAATATATATATATATATATATAGTAATAGTAGTATAGTAATATAGTAACTAAAACAAAAGAGAAAAGAGTAAAACATTCTACCTAGATGGATTTGACTACTCATAATATCGTGGTCAAACTTTATGCATGTTCTGAGACTTTAATTAAGTTCCCCGTTCAATACAATTTTGAAAGATGCCCCTTTAGAAGCTAACATCAAATCATGTAGAACTTTGCTGGAATTATGAATATGTTATGTTCGTCCTATCTGTGAAATTCAAACATTAGCAGTGTCCTAATAGTCAAAGTATGCAAGGAAACTCGTTTACCTTCTAGACTTCACCTTCAGACACTATTGAGTGTCTGACTGATGTTTTTCGTTGGTTATAAGATACATAATATTACCCGTAACATGTACATGAGCATTTGTCTACATCAATAATCCACTACTTGTAACGGCCTAGATTAAAACCTTTTTGCAGCACAATACGATTTACCATTCGGAGTGTGAGGGGGGGGGGGGGGGGTCCGTAGATACTATCTGCGCATGGGTAGAAAAATGTTATTAGCGCGAAGAGATGACAACTGATATGAGGTCATGACAGTTATGTAATCATTATTCATATAGGCCGAGTGGATCTAGAACATTACATAAATTGAGATGGGGGCGGGGTTGAAGAAAACGATTATTCGGATACGCACACAGGGGGGGGGGGGGGCTTCTCAATGTTTGAAAGGATTACATCCATCTATACACAGAATTTGGCCAACTTGGTTTTAGTAGGTCACGACATGGCGTATATTCTCTTTGTTTGGTGCTAGCCCAACAAAACAGTTTTCATCATATTCAGCAAAACTCAATCCGGGTCGGCCAAACTGTCCTATAATCAACGGCACTAAAAAGGGATTGTTGTCGAGCGCCCTCTTACTATGTTCATCGCTATAGAAAGATTAAGCTACGATTAGGTTTTCGAAAATACATGTGACCAAGTACCACATAAACCCGAAAATAACATATGGTGAGATTTTAAGCTAGAGGTCATTTAAGATAATTTTTTTAGCAGGGTCAAGTTTCAGTTTGTAGCTCTTCCTGAAACAATATATCTTCTTCTATATAATTCCAAACATTTGAAGCTGCATACAGTTGGTGCTTTTATGGTGTTCTGTGGGCTATATTTCTCTGATCTTGGATTTGTAATACAGGTTTTATTTTCTTTATGACCCTGCCTACTACTCTCATTTTTATATCCTATAATCTGAAAACCCCTTTTAAAAAATGTATGCAGCGTTACAAGTTTCCTTCTTGTCACCTTTCACAATACGTTCAAGATCAAAGTGCTTGAATAGACTGCACAATTTGTAAACGCTTTTTAAAAAGATCAGTAAAGAAAATAATGAAGAAGTTTTGTCTCTCCTTTAGTTCTGAAAAACATTTGCGACCCCCCCCCCTCTTTTCCAAAAAATGAAAAGAAACACAATTAGAAAAGAGAACATTTCAGAACAAATTAAAGAAAGTAAAGGGACTAAAGACAGGAGGCGATATGGCTGAGGGGCAGAGCAATGGCCTTGAAACCGGTAGGTCTGGGATTCGAAACCAAGTCAATCTGTAGGTGCCCTTTTCTTTTTGCAATGAGTGTCCTTTTTGTCAGTGCACCCCTAACCTTGAAAGCCTCCGATGCCCCTATCGTGTAACATTGATACCCGTCAAGAATACACATTTCTATAATGTTCATCCATGCGAGTGAGGCATTGTTAAATTTCTTTAATTGTCCTTAATTTGATCAGGTTCAACTAGACTTGTTGACGCTGAGTTATATTACTTCCGAGGCGCTACTCCAGTAGAGAGGGTAAGGGGGAGAGAATACCCCTTACAATTACACCAAAAATGCATACACTTTGTCCTGATTATTGCCTCTACACAATTCTGAGAGGTTCTACTTTTACTTTCTCAAGTTCTCCTTTCCCTTGTAAGAAGTATCCCTTCCCCTTTTAATAGGTGCCAATTTTTACCTCTGATAAGTGCCCCTTTTATTTTGACACGTAGTCTCTTTTTCAATAAGTGTCGAATTCCTTGTGATGTGTGCCCCTATTCTTTTTAAAATAAGAGCCTTTCCCCTTCCTATAAATGCCCCTTTTCTCCTCCGATAAATGCTCTTATTGAAATATAATTGGTGCTTCTTTTTCTTCAACGAATGCTCCTTTTCTTTATAATTAATGCCCATTTTCCATTAGTTTTCCTTTTTAATAATAGCCACATATACCCCTTTAAACCTGATATAGGCCCCTTTTATTTTGGCACGTGCCCCATTTTCATTTCTGATTAAAACCTTTACATCTTCTGACAAGTGGCCCTTTTCTTTTATTATAAGAAACATTTCCCCTTTTCATAAACGCCCCTTTTCAGCACTGTTGAATGCCCCTATTAAAATGTTATAGGTGCTCCTTTTTCGAAAAATGCCCCTTTTCCATTCTAACAAGTACCATTTTTCATAGACTACTACTACTGACGTGTAGTAACTCTATAGGGCGTATCATAATAAAGGATATTGAAGTTTAATGACGATTTATATGAAAACTACTGATTTCATAATCAAGCATTTTATGTCTGTTGTAAAGGACAGAATGTCCTCTTGTTAATGACACCCCGATCATACTACTACTGTCACAGTTGACTGAATAACAAAGCATTGCTGTCCACCATGTGAAAGGTGCACTGTGCCAAGTTTGATAACATTTCTTTCTTAGACACATAATCCACTCATTGTTCAGCATTTCAATATGTCTGGGCTGACACAAGCACTAATCTTTAGAATTTATCTGTGAATGCTAACTTGTCACAGTACACCTTTCACATGGTGGACAGCAATGCTTTGTTAATCAGTCAACTGTGACAGTAGTAGTATGATCGGGGTGTCATTAAAAAGAGGACATTCTGTCCTTTACAACAGACATAAAATGCTTGATTATGAAATCAGTAGTTTTCATATAAATCGTCATTAAACTTCAATATCCTTTATTATGATACGCCCTGTATAGTAGCAATACTAGCTATATAAACAACTACGACCGTATATTAAAAAGCCTTTTTTTTCCCCTTCTGTTCTGGTAGGTGAATTCGTTGGGTGAGCGCGCTTGCATGCACTCGATCAAAGGTACAATATGTACAACGAACAGAATCTGGTCTATTTATTATCGGCTATGTAAAATCGATCCCTAGTTTCTCGTCCGGATTTCGAAAATGAGGCGTGGGTGTTCCTTTTTTTATATAATTAATATTTTGATAGATGACCGCTCATACAAATAGTAATAGCGATGACTGTCTGTTAACTTGTCCTTTTAGTGGTCTATAGAAAACTATTGGGTAACAAAAATAAAGAGTAAAACAAATGTTTTTTAAAGGAGATACAATATTAAGTAGATCTATAAAGTCTAAACTATAACAAATAAAATACAAATATATTATAATATTTCTCTTTATTAGTTCATAGATAGTCTTCAAAATCTTACAACAAATAAAAAATCATAACAACAACACTACAATAGACTATCTTTTTCACAACCCTGCCTTATTTTGATATTTCTTTAGTTCATGAATTTGTTGTTATGTGTAATGTTATTGTTTTATTATTGTAAAGCGCATTGTTATTTTCTCTCAAGATGAATTACACTATACAAGCCTAGGTTATTATTGTTACTATTATTTCTAAATCATCAGATCTATGCCTTTCCTCTTAAAATTATTTTAGATCTACATTTAAGGTATCACCGAATTAATTTTCATCTTAAAATAAAATCATAACGTAACAAGAAACCACAAAGAGAAGGAGGCGGGCGCCAAAAGAATGTTTGCGGGGACGAGAAGCCGGAAACCATTTTTACATGGCCTTAGTGTGGAAGAACAGAAAAAGCAGCAATGCCCCCCTGAAAAGAATAACTCTTATAACAGTTCACGCATAATTGATTCCTTGTGTAGTGTAGTGAGGTAGTGATAATATCCTAATATTGACATTCGTTTTCATAACTATTCGATACATGACATATTTTTACATTTCTATCGGTTTTGGCATACTGAATAACTGGTACACAATGCCAATCTCTCCCTCCTTCAGCAATCCATCCAGTCATTCTATTTCTCTCTCTCTCTCTCTCCCTCAATTGATATTTTAATTTCCCTCTAACAGTAACATTCTTTCACCCCCTCGCTCTAACCCACTCACTAATTAAGAAGAACACACTTGGTGGTGAATAGGGACACACAGTCTAAAGAAATTAAAGAGGCTAATCGATGCAACCATTTAACTTACATTTACATGATGTAACTTTCTCTTTATAAGTGAACATGCCTTCCTATACTTAATTCTCTCCTCTCTTCCTTTCACTATTTTTTCTTTCCTATCAACGTTCTGTTATATACAATGTAATTTTCATAATAATGTCTATAATGTTCTTTCGGTAACTGTGTTAATTTATTATGGGCGTTCCCAACTCAAGCTACGCTTTCCAGGTTTTCGCCTCCTTCCGTATCTGAATTAATTACTGTATACTCTATGTTGAAATAATTGTTACATATATCATGTATATATACATTGTGTTTTATATTGTGCTGTTGAGAAGGAAATAAATGTTAATAAATACAAAAATACAAAGATACATTTTTTTTTATTTTGTGTTTATTTATGTTTTAACTTACCTTTTTTAGGAAAACATGGTGAACTTCGAAGATTAACTTTGAGTACAACATACGGCCCTACAACATGGAACCATTAAAAGGCAATCACATTGCAGATCTCTATCATGTCCCTGGTACCAGGCTCAGTAACTGAATTTACACCCCGGGTCATACACCTGCCTCCCCCCCCTCTCTCTCTCTCTCTCTCTGCCTCTGTCTCTCTCTGTCTGTCTCTCTCTGCCTCTGTCTCTCTGTCTCCCCTCTGTCTCTCTCTCTTTCTCGCTGTACAATCTGACAAAAAGACGTGCCCGTTTAGCCCCCACCCCCCCCTGAAGCTACGCCACTAATTGTCTAGTTTTTTTCCAGACAATCAGTCTTACAATAAACAAAATGATATATAATTTAAAAAAACCTTTGGAAATAAGATGAAGAAGGAAGCGCTATTTACATCTATTTCATGAAGCGAAAGCATTATGTTGCTTAATTGGGGCAGAATATGGAGCAATTTTTGTTTAGGTAACCAATAACTGCAGTTAAAAATTAGAAGTAAAGTTAAGCTGCTTGATTAAAAAAAAATATTTTGGTCACGATAACCTTCTTGTGTAATTGATTAGAGATAGTGCGCCATATATTTCACATCCACTGGCAAATATATCTATCTGGTCATTAGAGAAAAGGCAAGGTTGCCGAATGTTAGCAACAGTCTGTCGCCATTGCTACTCTTTAATACAACCATGATGTGGCAATTTACTCTTTCAGCTAGGACTTACAATGATTCGTTTCACGGTTGATACTACTTTGTAGATTCCACTGTTCGGGGGATTTAGCGGAGAGAGAGAAAGATGATTCTCACGATTACCCACAATATATTTTTCTTCTATTCATCGTCATTTCAATGCTATTTGAAATATTTGGATGACAATAAACGATATTGTGGTACTATTTTTACATACTGTCGCATGGCAACCGCATGTAAGATAAATTCAAAAGAAGGGAAATTGACTTTGTACCCTGGGCAAACCAGCAACCCCCCCCCCCTCCTCTCTCTCTTTCTCTCTATCTCTCTCTCTCTCAATAGAATTGGAAAAATAAACGTGCCCTTTTGCCCCCTCTCCCTTTGACTTACAACAAACGTTAAATACATATATGATAATTCTCCCACTTACATATATATAATATAGTTTATGATTCAAGAAAGTAGGTCTTACAATAAAACAAATGGAAACAAGGATGATGAAGGTCATGCAAATACCTTGTTATGGCTACCCTTTCCCACGTTTGTAATTGGCTGGTCTTTTGAAGTGCATGATTTATCACAATCATGATGAAAATTATTGGTTTACACTCGATAACGTCAACACTGTTAACGTTTTTTTTTCTTCCGTGAGGTCCCTGCAATCCTATCATTATCTTCTGGGTTTAAATTTTAAATGTTATGAAATGTCTGGAAAATATAAAAATGCTTCATTATTGTTTTTTTTTACTTTCTTCAAGTATATGCTTATTAGCATCTGCCAAGTGTTTGTTGGTAATATAGGATAAACATTAACAAGAAAGAATCAACTTATGCACATGATCACATTTGTGTTATTTATTATTATGTTCAATGTTTTGTGTATGTTCTGAAGATTCCATTCGGTTGAAGATTTAAAAGAGAGAGAGAGAGAGAGAGAAAGAGATAGGGAGAATTATATATTATCACGATTATTAATCTTCTTTTTCTACAATGCTATTTGACTATTTTTATGACAACAAACGACGTTGTTGTCCTTTTGTTCATGTATCGTCACATGGAAATCGGATGGCAGATAAATTCATCAGTACCAGGTTAAATGATCTGAAAGGAAACTGCATTTAAACCCAGGAATATATCAACACACACACTCTCTCTCTCTCTCTCTCTCTCTCTCTCTCTCTCTCTCTCGGTACGGTCTGAGAAATGCTGTAGCCCTGCCCCCCCCCCCTCCTTGACACTGCACCACTGATTTACAACTTTATATAGTTTATTACACAAAGTAGGTATTATAATAGAAATATACACAAAGTAAAGATAACGTACATGTAAATACATTACATGGCTAGGTTTGTAATTGGCTGGTCTTTCGGAGTGTATGATTTGCCATATTAATGATGAAAAATATGATATGTTCAGCATGGATATCTGTATAATTCGTTTACATAATGATGAAAAAAATAATGTTAGGTTTACACATGGTAGCGTCATCAGTATTTTTGTTGTTGTTGTTTTAATTTATAGGCGTTTTTCATTCAGAAGTGAATATTTACGCCTCTTCTCTCAGGATTTTTATTCCTTTAAAATTAGATTTACTTTTTTTGATATATAGATTTGGATAAATTGGATTTTTAAAAGCTAAACTTTTATTTATTGATGAAGAATTCAGTGGCTGGCGAGCAAAAGGCTTATCGGCTATATAGGACGCCCAAGGACCAACTCGGACACGGTACGTAGTGACAAGCTTCTCAACTCAGCCTAATGCTGAGCCTAGGCCCTCCGACGTCCACCAATATGTCTAGTCGTCTCCATCGTGTTTCTTCAAAATTTTGACCGAAAACCAAAAAATAAAAAAAAACAGATCATGATACATGAAGATTTTAAACGTTAATATAGACAGTTCTCTCTTCTAATTTCTTTTTTTTCTTCTTTTTTTCTTCTTTCTCACTCTTCTTCTTCATGTACATGTATACTCACTATAAAAAGCGAAACATATTGGGCTCAAATAATTATGTGCGGTGCAAGGTGGTTAGTAGGGGTACAGGTGTACCCTTTTAGATCTAACTACGAAGTTAACCAGAGCCTGTTGATGATTAATATCTGTTGATTTTAGGAGTATTGGGATTAATTCTTCGTTTTCTATTCCAGATTCTGTTATAAGCATGGCTCTCTCTATAAGAAAGAGTGGGCACTTACATAAAAAATGTTTAACTGTTTCTTTTTGGTGGTCACAGTTTGGACATTGACCTGTCTCATGTTGATTCAACTCAAAAAGATTATTATTTAAACCTAAGTTTCCCATTCTTAGGCGATGAAGAATAGTTTCATGATATCTGTTGTTCAGGTAACACACAAATGTTTTTGATACTAGAGTTTGCGTTTCCCGTAGGGGGGATGATGTTTCATTCCGTCTTTTTTGCCATATCTCTATGTAGTATTTCTTTATAACATAATTTGATTCTGCTCTGGTAAGAGCGTTGTTGATTTCTATATTTTTATTTAGTCCTGCTTTAGCAAACTTATCTGTTATCTCATTGTGTTGTAGACCACAATGACTGGGAATCCATTCGAAATAGACCTGGGTGCCCTTGTATTTTAGTTGACTACACAGGGTTAAAATTTCAAGAATGAAAGATTCGTCTTTACGAGATTCTATGGCCTGGAGTGAACTCAAAGAATCAGAAAAGATGACTGCCCCGGTGTAGAGTCCTGGGAGTTGTAATAGCCATGTCAGGGTAAGTACAATTGCGGCCATCTCTGCTCTATAAGACGATGTGTAATTAGCCAGTCTCTTAGATTGAGAAACATCATAATAAGGTACATGAAATGCAGCAGCAGCAGAGTCTTTATCTGGCGATCTTGATCCATCTGTATATATGTGTAAATAATTTGTCCATTTCGAATTTATCAATTCTAGGGCTGCTTGATTTTGGGCAAAACAGATATCTGTTTTCGTTATTACCTCTTTTAGCTCTGTTGACACATGGGGAGGGAGTATTTTCCAAAAGGGTGTGTTGAAAAAAATACTTCATTGGATCTTCTAGTATGTAATCGAATTTTAATGTACAATCCTTGGTTCTACGTCCAAAAGCTAATCTAGAGTTAGTACCTCCAAGAATATTAAATTGCCAACAATCTTTCACATCTTCGTTCAGAGGGTGTTTGCGCATACTCTCGATTCGTTTTCTTAGTAGATATGCTTGACATACTCGTTTCGCTGCATCTTTACATAACGTGAAACTGCATCTTTACAGACCAGAAAACTGCATCTTTACAGACCAGAAAACCTCAATTCATCATGGCTCCAACAGCTCAAGTTGCTAAGAAAGGCTCCAAGAAGGCAGTCAAGGCCCCTCGGCCCAGCGGTGGCAAGAAGAGGAATATGGAGACTCAACTAATTACACGTTATGATAACATTTCTCGCCTTGAATCAAAAGGCATTTCGCCTAGTTCAACTTGCAGCGTTTTAAGGGATGTACCTTTCCGAGCGCCTGCACAAACAAATAACGATTGGTACTGAACTGAGTTCAACATATTTGTTGCGCTTGTCGTAGCCGAGTTGTATGCTTCGCAACCATAGTCGATAATTGATAGTATTAATGCTTTATATATCATCACTAGTTCTTTAGCATCTCCAGACCACTTGGCGTATGCTAGACTTTTGATAACATTAATCCTTCCTTTACATCTTTTACTAATATCTAATAAATGAGGTCTCCAAGTCATCCGTTTGTCAAATGTGACGCCGAGATACTTGTGCTCTTTATGTGGTGTCAACTTTTGACCTCTTATATATAACTCGTAATTATCATCATTTGTATTGTTCGAAAATAAGATAGGAGTCGTTTTCTCTACCGACATATTAAGTCCAAATGGATTGAGCCATGAGTTCAAGGAGTTTAGATATTGTTGTATGTTCTGGATATTTAGTTTTACATCATGGCCTGATTCCCAAATTACGATGTCGTCTGCATAAATCAAGCTATGTATATTTGGTCTCAAAGGTATGTCACTTATCATTATATTAAAAAGGAGGGAGCTCAAAATGCTACCCTGGGGTAAACCGTTTTCAGGATGCGTAATTGCCGATTTGGCATTACCTATTTGCACTTGAAAGGTACTGTTCAACAAGTAGTTTCTCAAAAAAATCAATATGTTTCCTTGGAGACCAATTCTACGTAACTTGACGATTAATCCTTTCGTCCAGAGAGTATCATAGGCTTTGGCCAGATCAATACATACGACTATGGTTTTCATACCCACAAATAGATATTTCTGAATTTCATTTTCTAAATGTACTAAGTTATCTATTGAGCTTCTCTTTCTTCTAAAACCATGTTGTATACTACTCAAAATTTCGTTTTTCTCTATGAACCATTCTAATCTCTCCTTTACCATACTTTCTAATATCTTGATAAAGCAAGGTAATAATGAGATATGTCGGTAGGATGTTAGTTGGGAGGAGTCTTTATTTGGTTTTAATATTGGTATCAACATTGCGTGTTTGCATTGTTCCGGAATCGTCCCAGAAGACCATATTCTGTTATAAAGACAGAGTAATGTTTTCCTAGCCCTGGTTGGAAGGTTTTGAAACACAGTATATATCAAGCCATCTTCACCAGGGGCTGATGTCTTTTTTTTATATTAAGTACTGTTTCGAGTTCCATCATAGTAAAAGGTTCATTGATAACTGAATCATGTTCTCCCTTATAATCAATAGATTTATATTCATCTAGCAGTTCTTTATTTCCCTTTTTTGTTTTACTACTGATCTTAAGAAAATGCTTTCCAAATTCGTTAGCTTTTTCTTGATCATCTATAATTACTTTAGATTCTACTTTTAGTGCTGATATCTTAGAATGAGTATTATTTTGATTACCCTTCAGACAACGAATCAAATTTCATAGTTCTGAGATTGAAGTGAACCTGTTCAGTTTTGAAGTGTAATCCAGCCAAAACATTCGTTTTGTCTGTCTAATAATCCTTTGGGCTTCGGCCTTCTTTTGTTTGTATAATTTTAGATTTTCATCATTCCATACTCTCAATAACCTATTTTTATATTCGTTCCGTTCCTTCATCTTTCTTTTGCATTTTTCTGTCCACCATGGGACGGGGTTGAATCTCGCATTCTTGTTTTTATTTCTTTTGGGTACAGTGTGTAATTCATTTAAGATATTATTTAGAGATTCCATGAAGTTTCCGTAAAAAAGTTTTGACATCTGCGTCTAGCAGCGAGTCAGTGTCCATTCGTTGATCGCACAGTTTATTGAATTCGTGCCAATCTATCTTCTTGAATGACCGTTTTAGAGTTGGGTCATCTTTCGTACAATCTGATTAAGGAGTTTTTTTGTCGATTTCAATATGTATTGGAAAATGGTCACTTCCGAATTTGTTTGATAGCACTTTCCAGCTAGTGGAACTGGCTAGAGCGGGAGTTGCTAATGATAAATCTAAACATGAGGTTTCGCCAGTAGTTGGGTTTAGGCGAGTACCCGAGCCATCATTTAGGAAGACTAAATTGTGTTTCAGTAAATATTCCTCAATCACTTTTCCATTTTTATCTGTATTTTTACTGCCCCATTGAACATTATGAGAGTTAAAGTCTCCCAATATTAACATTCTACGTTTATTCTTTATTTCCTTTATCAAGAAATCTAGTTTATTCATAATTATGTCTTCACATGGATTATAGTAATTTATCACGGTTATGGATGTGTTGTCAAAATACAAATTAATCTGTTGCATTTCGATGTCAGTTTCTATGATTGGGTAATCATAATTTAAACTGTTGTGTACATATATGGCACATCCTCCACCGCGCCTTGTTTTCCTGCTTTTAGCAAAACATTTGTAATTAGCGATTTGTATTTTGTCGTGATCGCGGAACCATGTTTCCTGAATACATAATAAATGAATAGTTTCACTTTTTATAGAGTTTAAGTAGAGCAATAACTCATCCCCGTGTCCCTTTAATCCCTGTGCATTCCACTGTAGGATGCGGAATGCCATCTTAGTTCCTTTAATTAACTCGCTTGCATTAATAGCTGACCAGCAGCTATCTTAATTAAAGACAACACCTCTCCTTCTGACTTATCTTTCATAATTTGGATCATTAGGTGAAGAAAGAAGGTTATCAATTCCTCATTTGTTGCTTTAGTTATAAAATTTTCCTTGATTTGTGAAGACGGTCGCCCTGTTTTTTCGCTAGTTTGCCTATCTTGGCGTTGTGGCAAGGGAGGATCTGCCTTTGGGGTGTGATCCGGAAACACATGAGAGTTATCGACTTGGGGGGTTGGGGTGGTTTTGCTTTACTGTATTTAAACCAAGATCAACAGATGGTTGGGGATTATTTGCGGTGTTTAGATGTTGTTGGTGAGGAGCTAGTTTACGCTCCAATGGTATTGGAGCTTGCGCTTGCATAATTATTATCTTTTTCTTCTTTCAATTGGCGAGCAGCTTGAGCATTGCTGAGATTATTCAGCACTTTTATCTTTTGTACTTCTTGCGCTTTTTGTGCTTGTTCGCATCCATTATATGCAGCGGAATGTTCACCTCCACAATTTACACATTTGGGAGTGTCCTTTTTTATGCAATCGTCGAAACTATGCTCCTCTCCACATCTGACACATCTCTGTTTCTGTTTGCAAACAGCTATGGTGTGGCCATATCTTTGGCATTTAAAACATCTGGGGCTTGAAGGTATATAGGGTTTGACCTTTATTCTTTGGAAACAAAGAATGATGTCTTGGGGAAGTACTGTCGCTTCAAATGAAACAATTACACTCCGAGTTGGAACTAAATCTACATGTACATTCCCATTTTGAGGTTCTTCCCTCTTTCGATTTTTCCTTACTATTCTTTTCACGTTAACTACCTTTTGACTCTTTAGTTCTGTTTCTATTTCTTTTTCTGTCATCTCAGTCGGTATATCTGATATGACACCTTTCTTCAAATCAAGTTTCAAATTGACCTTCACTGGTACGTTATCAATGATTTGTATATCAGACAATTTCTTATGTTGTTTCGTATCCTTGCATTTAACGAGAATTCCGTTCCGGGTAGACTTTATAAATTCTGGCGATGAGCCGATACAGTTTTGGATAGATTTTGCGATCTTTAACATGCTAACGTTTCTTAATGATTTTTCCCTGTCAATAGGTGTAATGAAAAGCTTTAGATCTTGGTCAGTTGCTATTAGAATTACTGGATTTTGGTTACGAAATACTGAGTTTTGTGGTTCCATATTATCTGATGACGAATCCTCTTTTAGTGATAGGTTCTCAACATTGATACTTCCTTCACGTATCTTTCTTTTTTTTCTTCGAACACTTGCAGACGTGACTGTCTGGAATCCGTCCTTTAGCTCTATTCCTAAATCTTTGGCTTGGTTGCCTGAATCAATATCTGCCATAGCGTTAAGTGAGGAGTCGTCGGAGTTCATGGTCCGCGCCGCGTGCGGCGGGAGATTTAAATCTACTTTGATTTGTTAACTTATTTATGGTGCAGAATTATTTATAAAATGAGCCCAAAATGTTCGCTTACCTTAAGCAAGTCATTTCCTATCTGAAACTAGAGTCGAAAGTATGGAAAGTCCCGTGAAAATCCGATAAATATCCAAACAAATTGCAACAAGCAACAGACAGACAGCCACGTGCACCGACCTAGCATCAGGAATGATTATTCCTGATGCTATTATGCTATTATTATTGGTGTCGCTGTTAGTCTTCCACATCAGCCGTTTATAATAGAATTTAAGGAATATAAATTTAAGTCGTTTGAATCAAAATAATCAAAATAGAAACAGATTAAAACCAGTTTTTACGTAGTCTTGCAGATCAGGCGTTTAAAAGAATTAAATCAATAAATAACAAGAAACACAATCAAATAATTTACTATGAAATTTAAAGATCTCTAATAAAGGTGTTTACCTAGTCTTGCACATCTGTCATTTATTATTAAAATAACAACAAATATTTAGTAATTTATTTAATTTCTAATAAATGCTTGATCTGCAAGACTACGAATTGTTTTCAATTTTAAAAAATCTGTTTCTAGATTGGTTTTAATATTTGAATTTATGCGACTTCAATTTCTTTTTCTTAAATTCTATTATAACAGGCTGATGTGGAACATTAGTCAACGCACCCTTTCGCTAAAACCGGGGGGGGGGGGTTAAGCGAATGGTAGCGTTCCAGTCAACGCGACGCGTGGCTACACTCCCAACGAACCTATTTGGCACAACCGGGGGGGGGGGGGATTTTGAACGAATGGTCGCGTCCAAGTAAACGCGACGCGACGCTGCCCACCCTTTCGCTATAAGCCCCCGAGGCGAAGCGAAGCCGAGGGGGTGATAGTAGGGCCGGTATGAACACCACCGAGGGAGTGATAATTTCCACCATCATCAGATTACAGAGCAGTCCATATTTGTTTTATATACCTCATCCTTTAGATTGACTCATGAATAGGTCTAGCTGTAGGTCTAGCGGATTTACTCGCCAGAATAAGAAAAATCCAACATCAAGTCCAAGGCAAGAGTATTTGCTCTTCACACTAGTAGTAATCAGTAACTAACATATTTACAGTCTGTTGTAGTTAAACAAATCCAACGCTAAAATAAATCCAACATCAACAATCTTTCCTCTTCACAGACAGTAAGATATTTACCCGTTTACAGTCTTTGCTGTGCAAAACAGTAACATCTTTGCAGTCCTAAACACATCCATGAAAATAACAATTTGTATTAGATCTAGATGTTTTTGTTGATGTGACCGTCACCTGAGAATGTGTGATGTCTCGCAACATTGCTGGTGCTTCGGCAATGCCGTTGAGGAGAAGTTCAACCTGGCTATCACTCATGGAACGGTACGCTAGTAGTAGTAGTAGCCGCCGGTGCTAAACGTACTGGGCTGGACATAGACCTGGTCCTGGGAGTAGGACTAGACCTAACTTCGCTAGGCCCAGGCTGTGGATCTACAGGTGGCCTGACACCGAGGACTGAAGAAATTCCATCAGACATACCTTCTTGTTGGGCCTCACTGTAGTATTTGACACTAGTTTCTGATTGATGGCCCGAAACTGTCATTATGTGTCTCGAAGTGAAGCCAGCGTGGTCCAGAAATGTGACACTCGTAGCGTGCAAGTAGTGATTTGTGTACTTTCTACATCCAGCTATTTCAGATATGATCTTGGTAAAGTCTCCCAGCTGATTTTGTTTTATATTGGCATGTTTATATACCACTCCGGATCATCTTCACGAATCTTGGATCTTGGTGTTTGCCAAGTCAATAGACAAAGAGGATGCAACTATATTCAGAGGCGCCCCTTCTGGGGGCAGGGGGCACTTTGACAAGTGCCCTTTTTCCTTTGTAAGAAGTACCCCTTTCCCTTTCAATAACTACCCCTTTTTAGCTCAGATAAGCGCACTTTTAATTTTAATATGTGCCCCTTTTCATTTCTAATAAGTGCCCCCCCCCCCAATTAAAAAAGAGCGCCTCCCCTTTCACATAAATGCCCCTTTTCACGTATGAAAAGTGTCTTTTTCATTCTTTTAAGTGTTCATCTATGGTAAATGACCCTTTTCAGGTACGAAAAGTTACTCCTTTTCCCTTGAGATAAGTGCCCCCTTCAACTCCGATTATTGCTCTTTTCATCTCTGATGGATGCCCCTTTCCACCTCTAACAACTGCCCCTTTTTTGTTTACACGTGCCCTTTTCCTTTGTAAAAATATGCTCTTTTAACTTCTCATAAGTACCCTTTCTCCTTTTCATAATTACTCATTTTCATCTTTGATAAGTACGCCGTTTATTCAGACATGTGACTATTTTTCTTGCTTATAAAAGCTACTTCCCCCTTATCATAAAAGCGCCCTTACACATCCGATATATACCCTTATTAAAAAAAGTGATCGGTGCCCCTTTTATTTCACAAAATGCAAATGTTCCTTTAATATAACTTAAGTGCCCCTTGTTTATTCTCATAAGTGCCCCTTTTCATATCTGGTCAGTGCCCCTTCAGTGGCGATAAGTGCCACTGTTCACCTCTGGTAATTTTTATTTTAACAATGAGACATGCCCCTCTTCCTTTATAATAATGGACCTATCCCCTTTCCCGTCAACAAAATAATGCCCATTTCCCATTCCCAAAAGTGCAATTTTTCATCCCTGGTGAGTACCTCTGTCAAGGTGTATTAAGAAATGCTTCATTTTCACCTCTGATAAATACCTTTGTACTTTGACACACGCTCCCTTTTTTATAACAAGTGTCTTAATTCATCCCTTTAAAAAAGTGTCCCCTTTTCCTCTCATCAATTTCCCCAAAGCTCGCTCGCATTTATAATGATATACTTATCAAAGGTTATTTCAGTCTTCCGTTATGAGAATTTGCTTACAACCCCATAAGGATTGTTGTTTTTCGTCTTAATAAGATGTAACCTCACAAATCACATCACATCCAACTGCAAAGTACAATGCTTAAACATTATATTGTACGATGTATACGAAGAAACACAAATTGAAATCATCCTTAATAATGTAGTTACAATGTACGGGTATATACCAATGTCTAACAAATTGTATATTTTCGCTTGTAGGTGCCCTTATATTTCAGAAAGTGCCCCTTTTTGTTGTTAGCCCCCCCCACCAATAGCATCTATACAAATACATTGTAAACGTTATTTTTAAATGCATAACATGTTGATTCAAATCATTCATATTTTCTGTTATTAAGGAGATTTCATGTTCCTGATGTGGAATTTATAAAAAGTCAAAAATAACTGATTTTTAGCTTTGCAATATATCTTATTTTAAGGCTACACTTTTTTAAATCCTACCCAGAGTTAAGTTCGGCTTAGGATTTTTGTGAAACACCCCCCTGGTATCTCAAATATGAGTCTAACTTGTGACTGCTCATCATCATCGCGGTGATTTTGGGTCAGTTTATCTCTCACTGAAAAATAGCGGCGACCGTTTTCCTTCATTTGCAGCTCAAAATCATCTGGTGTCATTTCTTTTACATTCTCTCGTCCACGATTGGCAAAATAAATCATTATATCAATAAAGACATTCCGCTGTAACCCTTCGGCAGTATTCAAATCCAGGCTTTCTTGAAAGCATTGCATGTCACTTGGGCTCACCGGCGGGTCTCGTTTGACGTTACCTTTTCCACTTTTCTTTAACGTTTCCAAGAGGATTAGAAGATATTATTGGGACCTTTAAACTCAGTACCTTTTACAATATCAACATTGCGAGTGGTTTGAATTGCCTTTTCAGGCCATAACGAATCGATTGCATCGTTTTTCTTACAATACAGCTCTTAGGCCTTTTGGCGAGCTCCTGCATAGAATCTTGAAAGAGGATTATCCAAATCCACGTCGCTCATGTTCTCAATGACGATGTCTTCAATATTGCATGTTGAGCAGTAATCCTTAAAGATAGAAACCTGAACCAAATGTTGTGTGTGAAAAATTTGCCGAGGGGTTATAGGCGTACTATCACAGGGTATTGGCGTTCTATCAATTGACCTTATTTATTTATCCTTATTTGCATCTTTCTCAAATTGTGCTTGGTTAGTTGGTGCTGGAGGATTAACATTAAAAAATTGTCTTGTTTGCATTATCATAGTTATGTATTACACATTCTATTTCCAATGTTTTCTTAATAACTTTGAGAAGTGCCCTTTTCCCTCCCGATAAGTGCTCATTTTCACCTCCGGTAAGAACCCTATCCACATATGATAGGCACCTCTTTTAATTTGACAAGGGTCCCTCCCCCTCTCATAAATTCCCCTATTGAAATAATTATTATAGGTGCCCTTTTACTTTGACAAGTGTCTCTTTCCTTTGTAATAAACGCCTTTTACCCTTTTCATTAGTACATCTTTCCCAGTTTAATAAGTGCCCCTTTACATATCTTATGAGTAGCCTTTCAGGTATGAAAAGTGCATTTTTCCTTTGTAATAAATGTCTCTTAACCCTACTTATAAGTGCCCCCTTTCGGATGCGAGAGGTGTCCCCTTTGACATCTCTGATAAATGCCCTTTTTACTTTGACACATGTCCCTTCTTTTTGCTGAGTGGACTTTTTTGCTTCTGATAAGTGCCCCATTTCTTTTTTGGTAGTGCATCCCTAGTGTGAAAGACTCTCCGCCACCCTTGCAGTGCAACGTCAAAACCCGACATGAATACTTATATTCATAATGTTTATTCATGCGAGCGAGGTATTTAAAAAAAATATAATTCATTTCCTCGACCTGATCGCGTTCAACTAGACTTGTTGACGTTGTATGTTATTACTTCCTCGTAGGCTGCTTCATGTAGGTATCTTCGAAACAGGGAGTCGACTTTTGATAACTTTTCATACTTTCTCAACTGAAGCAAGTTACATCGCATTTTCCGAATGAGGAGATCTTAATGCAAGCAAAATCGGAAATTTTAGTATTTGGCTGGAATTGTGATTAAAAAACTCTTGTTAAAGTTGTCTTCTTTCTCACTCTTTACATCAGTTTGAGCCGTGTATTGAACGTCATACGCGTTGAGCGGGGATATAGTAAACGGAATATTATCACGGACAACCTCCTTAGGAATCCTAACCAGTTAAACAACTCATCTTCTACCTAAACTAAACTCAGCGAATCCCGTCATTGACCTGCACTTAAATGTCTACTGATTGATTATACAAATAAAGTGAATATTTCATACTGTTTTTAAGATGATATATTTTTGGGTAAAAGAAGTGCCATTTTTACCTCAATTTAGAGGGCTTTGTTATTGTTAGTTATTGTGTGTGTATTAATATGAGTGTTGATTTGTACATGTGGTTTTGGAGGCGGTTGAGTTTTCATGAATGTGAGGAAATTAAAGCGAAACAATACAAAACAGAGTGAAGGAAAATTCATTCTAAAAGATGTCAAGTTTGTCTGTTTGGTGGTGTTATTGTTACATTTCGTGTTTTTGAAAGTATGTATCATAGACAAAGTAACAAACTATCTTGCCTGATTATGCACTTTATACCATTCAATACAAACAGTAAAGTTGTCATGTTTGTCTGTTTGGTGGTGTTTTGTTACATTTCAATTTTTTTAAAGTATGTATCATAGACAAAGTAACAAACTATATTGCCTAATTCTGCACTTTATACCATTCAATACAAAACAGTAAAGTTGTCAAGTTTGTCTGTTTGGTGGTGTTATAATTGTTACAATTCAGGTTCTTAGAAAGTATGTATCATAGACAAAGTAACAAACTATCTTGCCTAAATCTGCACTTTATACTATTTAATACCAAACAGTTAAGTTGTCATGTTTGTCTGTTTAGGGGTGTTCTTGTTACAATTCATGTTTTTTTAAGTGTGTATCATAGACAAAGTAACAAACTATCGTGCCTAAATCTGCACTTCATACCATTCAATACCAAACAGTAGGTCTACATATGGAGTTTACTCATTACATTAACATTTGCCTTCTACTTTCTACTGGCCTTACAAAAAAGGAGTAACTTAATTGAAAACGGAAAACTAACCTAATTGCACATCTCATCTAAAATTGTTAAAGATATTGTCAGTAAACTTACCCAAAATATGTAATGATAAGTTCATAACAAATGTAACACATGGATAATGCCCTCAACATATGAAAAAGTTAGCTGTTTATTACTACGATTTTTTCACCAGATTCAGAAATAGTGAAGTTGAACCTTGTTCAGATTGCCTCTTTACTGTACGATTCCTCCCCGAAGTTATTGCTGTAATGCCCTCTTGCGCACACCCTACAGCTAAAGCAGCTGGCGAGCAGGGGCGTAAATCCGTACCGAGGGGTGGAGGGGGGGGGATGATCGGCGATAGCCATCACTAGCACGATCACACGCGCGCCCACACTAATTTACGCAAGCGCGCGCGTTCGCGCACGCACAATCCCACAACACACACACGCACACGAACACACACACACACACACAAACGAACTCAGTTTCCCCCTCTCGCGCGAAGCGCGGAAGCCTTGACGTTTCCTTTAATTATTAGAGAAAGCAGACAATTGGGTGTACTGTTCTCGACTCTTGATTCTCGTCTGCATTCAGTTTCCCATTCCCGCGCGAAGCGCGAAAAGCTTAGACGTTTGATTTAATTATTATATAAAGAAGACGATTCGTTGCATGCACCGTTTTCGACTCTTATAAGCCCTATTTACCTGAATTCAATTCCCCCTCTCGCGCGAAGCGCGGAAGCTTTGACGTTTCCCTAAATTATTAGAGAAAGCAGACGATTGGGTGTACTGTTCTCGACTCTTAATTCTCGTCTGAATTCAGTTTCCCCTTCCCACCGTTTTCGACTCTTATAAGCCCTATTTACCTGAATTCAATTCCCCCTCTCGCGCGAAGCGCGAAAGTTTTTACGTTTTATTAAGTTATTAGAGAAAGCAGACGATTCGCTGTACCGTTTTCGACTGTTAATAAGCCCTCTTTATCTTAATTCAGTATCCCCCTCTCGCGCGAAGCACGAAAGCCTTGACGTTTCCTTAAATTTTTAGAAAAAGCAGACGAGTGTATGTACTGTTCTTGACTCTTAATTCTCGTCTGAATTTAGTTTCCCCTTCCCGCGCGAAGCGCGAAAAGCTTAGACGTTTGATTTAATTATTATATATAGAAAGAAGACGATTCGTTGCACCGTTTTCGACTCTTAATAAGCCCTATTTATCTGCATTCAATTCAATTCATTCAATATAAACAACAAATTAATTCATTCGTAGACCTACACAAACATCACATGCATTGCAGCCCTTAATCATCCCCTCGTTCTTTAAGTTTTAGGTATGAACAAATGACAACCACCGAGTAGGACTTGTGCAATGCAACAGTTACCGTAGTATTTATCACTTTCAATCAGATGCGTTCACAGTTTTCACACCTTTTAAAAATTGTTTCTGGAATTCATATAATGATACATGAGACAAACGCCACTGTAAGTCTTGAACATGCCAGGTCTGGAACTTCAGTCTTCATCTACCCCCCCCCCCCCACACACACACACACTCCGGGGTCGGAGGGACCGCATGCGCGTTTCTAAAATCTCCAGGAAAGAGGTACTTTTTCGCGCGACAAAATCCGGCCCGAGAATTGTAAAAAAAAGAGGGTGTGTTTGACTTTTCACCCGGAGATTTCTTTAAAAAGGGGGTGGGTTTTTTTTTTCTCTCTCTCTTTGGACTCCTGAGAAATGTAAAAAGGGGGTTATAAAATATCTTGAATATCATAGAAAAATTGATCGAATCCCGGGATCAAATTCCCGAAACTCCTGCTAGCTTTGAAAGCTCATTCAGGATTATTTCATTTTGAAAAGTAAAAACATTGGCCCCTAGCCCCCCCCCCCCCCTAGTCCCCCTCGATCAACTAGAGCTCACCTGGAATGGGGGGGGGGGGGGTGGTACATTTTAGTGTTCCGGATTTGCAAGGGGGGGGGGGGGGTTCCAAGGCGAAAAGCCGGCGAAAGGGGGATTCAGAAATGTTGGCAGTCCTGAGATAGGGGGGGGGGGGGGTGCTTTCAAAGGGAGGGAACGAGCATACTCGTACCCTAAATAATACTGAGTGGGGGGGGGGGGGGGAGCTGGGCATTTACTGTACATGATTGCACTGTTTAAGCGCTCGCGCGCTAGCGCACTTTACGTCTAGGCTATAATAATACCTTGCAAAATAACGAAAAATTATTCTGAAGTTTATGAAGTGATTGTTCGCGCACGTCGCGCAACTACTCTTAATGATAGTGACATACTGTATACGTGTAGGCTATACAGTTATGCTTACATTTAAAAAAAAAAACTCATTTCTCATGCATTATGCTGAAAGTGAAACAATCACATTTTTTTCCCTTCTTCTTCTTCCTTTTTTTTCTCTCTTTTTTTTGTTGGTAATCTCAGGGGGGGGGGGGAACGATTGTACAGGCCATCCCCCCTACTTCAAGTCAGGGGGGGGGGTGTGCAGCCCCCCATCCCCCCGGGATTTACGCCCCTGCTGGCGAGTCATCAACGCGCTGCACTAAAGTTTGCGATATTATAACACTAGTGCAGACGAATTATGGAAGAAATTGAGACTAATTGAGTAAACATATCTAATTTCTATTATTTTGTGGTTAAGAACCGACCCCCCCCCCCCCCAAAAAAAAAAAAAGTTTGCCAGTAATTTCAGGAGATCTACTCTTGACGCTACACCATTCACCCCATATGGGACTTAACACTCATGGTACCGTGATAAACTTCATGCATGTTTTAAGCCACACCGCACTAGTTTGGCCAGGAGGGATTAGACCTCCCTGCAAGGTCACTGACAGATGGTTATCTCATCAAATCAGCTCTCAATTAACATAAGAAAAAGAGGATGGGGGACCAATGTTCACCGATTAGGCATTGTTTGCTATAACGAGGGCGCAAGTAGCTCAGTTTGATACATAAAATGACATATGAATTTTTTTTTATCAGTATTATATTATTAAAATATCAGTATTATGCCTTTTCTGTACGTTTATTCTAAGACATCACTGAATTAATATTTCATCTTAAACCAAATATGAAATAACAACATAACCAAAGAACGAAGGAGGTGGGCGCCAAAAGAATGCCTGCGGGGACGGGAAACTAAGAATAATTCTAACTTAGCCAAAGAGAGGAAGAATGCAAAAGCAGCAATGTCACCTGAAAAGATTAGCTCTTCACATGGTTCACGCGCCCATTATTGATCGCTTGCGTAGTAACGTAATAACGTTTTTCAAATATGGGCTGCCTAGAAGTAATATGAATTAACCCCTCATATACAAAGTGACACGCACATGCGGCCGCACCCTTTATTCTCTTGTGTGCATGTGCGTGCGTGTTGTGTTGTGTGTGTCTGTGGAAGGGGTACACATTTCGTCTATCTGCTCATGGATGTGACGTTGATACTTGTCCTTCTTTCAAGTAGAAAAGAACAAATAATATAAAAAACATTTGAACAAAATTATTTAATAGAACTTATAAACAATGTTACAAGTACATATCTCTATAAGAGTAAAGCAGCCAAGATGTGCCTATTTCTACTTTGGAGGGAGTTTGGGGCAAATGCATGGCATCCATGCTTAATCTCTATCGCACGTGATTGTGGCTGGAGGTTACGCACATTTTCTGACAAACTTATTTTGTTTGTGCTTAAAATTTGATAGAATGTAAACAAATCCGATTTTTATTTTTTTGTTAAAATATGTATCTTTGAACGTTAGTTAACATTTTTTTTTTTTGTCATGAGTCGGAAGTAAGAAACCTGTCTCATGTACATCTTAAAGTTGTATTTACTACACATGTGTAAAGCGCAATGAAACTGAAAAGTGTGGTTTACTCCGAATATGGATGTTATACAAATGATGTATATTTCAATGTTTTTTTTTTTTTTACCACACCATGTTATGTCCACATTATCAGATAATGTGATCGATATTAAAGTCATTTTATGAGATCCAAAACGATTGTTGTTGTTTTTTAACAGGAGGTGCATTTCGAGTGGAAGACATTGTACATGTTTTCGTACATGGCAATTGTCACATATATTAGCAGTATCTATGTCTTATTCATGTTGTTTTCTGAATGTTTTCAAGACAATATTCGTTTTTTTGTCGGTCATTTTTGTATCTAGCTTAATGTCTCCCGGTAATTTTTAGGGAAGAGCAATCTTAGCATCATTTTTGCTAAATTTTAGCTGCAAGCGTTCGGCCTCTAGTACAACCATGACGTGGTAATGCAGTCTTTCAGGTAGGACTAATAATAATTCGTTTTACAGTTAATTCCGCTTGGTTGATTCCTCTTTTCGAAGGATTAAGCAGAAAGAGAGAGAGAGAGGGAGATATATATATATATATATATATATATATATATATATATATAAATGAACCACGTTGTGTGATTTTTTATTTTTATTTGTTCATCGTCTCTACAATGCATTTTGAACATTTCGATGTCAATAGACATTGCGGGACTATGTATAAATAACCGTCACATGGCAGTCACATGCAAGATAAATTCATCAGTACCAGGCTTTAATATGAAAGAACACTGAATTACAACCCCGTCTATACCCCACCCCTCTCCCCGTTTTCTCTCTTTCTCTCTCTCTATCGCAATAAATTAGAATTCAATTCAAATGTTATTGATTGAATTCCAATCAGATAGGATCATTCTCAATGTTGAATCACATTGGATAAACAATCTCAAAATCATAGATAACTGAGTGCAAAAGTCAAAATCACAATATAAACCAGGAAAGGCAAGAATCAACGTACTACTACATTTCCTTCTGGAATGGAATACAGAAATGAAAATAAAATGTATATCTCGCAATAATTATAGCAAGTAAAACAAGTAGATGACCCCAACGCTATCACCGTATTAAAAATCCCACCGCGTGGGAGCAAATGAGCATGGGATGACAATTACTCATATTTGTTTGCAATACTAAATGTTAGCGAAATTGTTAATGTGGTAAAAATAAATATTTCATATAAATAAAAAGGGGAACAAATATCATTCACAATACCATAAACAACAAAACAATACATAATGTGTTTGTTAACGGTAGTGGTGGTGGTGGGGGGGGGGGGGTATGTGTATTTGTTTGTTGGAAATGTATTTTTCAGTTTGTCTGTTCATTTATTCCAATTATTTGAATTACGTTTATGTCGGTTTCGTCATTGGACATTACATTTCTTATCCTCGTTTATATGTTGTAAGTCTAGTACTATATTTTTAAGTTTAGACTAAGAGTACATTTAGATATTGGAACTTTCAAGTGTGTTCATTTTGTATATTAGGAAGTATTTTCCATTCTCTATGTCAGTTTTACAAATGGGGCATATTCCATATATTAGTGATATTTCCTTGTACCAACCTTCCTCAATCATGGGGCTACCATGCTTATTCTTTTTCATGTATTAAGCTTTATGTGATGTATTAATACCTACCTGGCTACCTGGCTGCCATCGTCAGTTGCTGGCGATTGGCGACCACATCTGCACATCTTCTTGTTGTCTTTCTCCATTTGTTTCTATCCTGTGCTAATCTTTTGGCTTCTGAATATGTGAGACCTGTCCATTCTTTGGTGTTATCAAACCACTGCTTTTTTGTCTGCCTCTTTTTCTTTTTCCTTCTACTTGGCTTTCTATTATTTATGCTGCTAAGGGGCTCCCACTGCCACGCAGAATGTGTCCAAAGTAACCCATCTTGAGGCGGGCCACTTTTCCGAGGAGATCTCTTTATGTGTTAAGTTATTGTAGAACACTGAGGTTAGTTCTTTTATCCTTCCAGCTGATCTTTAGCATTTCCTCCAGAACCGCATTTCTGCTGCCATGATGCGATTTTTATCGGCTTTGAGCAGTGTCCAGCTTTCAACACCATAGAGCAAAGCACTCCAAACCAGGGTTTTGACCAGTTTTATTTTCAGACCGGTTGATATGTTCCTGTCATTTCAAAGTACATGCAGGTCAACCATTCTCTTCTTTGCCATGGCTATATATTATCTTTATGTCACTGGTACAGCTGGCATCGCTGTTCTGTGTAGATCCAAGATATTTGAAGCTTTCCACATCTTTGACTGTTTCCCCTCGATCTGGATGCTGCGATCAGTATCTGAGGTTTTACTAGCAACTAGGAGTTTAATCTTTTTAACATTTAAATGCAAGTTGAGTTTCTTGTTGGCATCGTTTACTGCATGCGTGAGACTTTCAATTCCATCTTTGGAAGATTCGATAAGTGCTGTGTCGTCAGCATATCTGAGATTTGAGATGTTTTTGCCACCAATTAATGCCATAGTGCGCAACATCTGCTTCCCTCATCCCACTTTCTGTGTATGTGACAAAGACGTATGTTGATAAGATACAGCCCTGTCTTGCACCTCTTCCTATCTCAAACTATTTAGTATGTTCGCCAGCCCAACGGATTCGAGCTCTTTGGTTTACATAGAGAGATTGGATTAATGTGACGAGGTGTTTTGGGAAGCCCATATATAAGAAGATGGAGAAAAGTTTGTTGTGACTCACATAATCAAACGCCTTTGAATAGTCTATGAACATGATAAAAGCTTGTTGATCCATGGCAATCAACTTCTCAAACTTGCAAACATACAAGCATGTCTCTGGTCCTCTGCCTTTTCTGTAGGCGGCCTGGTCTTCTGGTTGCTCCTGCTCTAACTTTTGTTTCATTCTGTTAACAATTATAACGAGTAAGATGTTGCTGGTGTGACTGATAAGGGCAATAGTCCTGTAGGTTGAGCACAGTTTTTGATCCCCAGATTTAAACAGAACAACAAATTCCTGTATCTTCCATTAATCTGGCCAATGGCAATAAGTCCAAATGCTCACACACAGTCTTTGGAGAAATTTGATACCACATGGTCCTGTAGCTTTCACCAGTTCAGCTGGTATTCCATCAATTCCTGGTGACTTCCCTGCTCTAAGCTTCTTCACCGCATGTTCAACTTCTGAAAGACGTGGCCCTGGTTCTTGTTCCTTTATAGGGACCTGCTCTTCTGTTCGTGGACACTCATCAATTGGTCTTTTGAAAAGCTCAGTTCCATATTCTTTCCAGCGGTCCATTGTGTTTTTCCTCTGATCTTAAATGATGCCGTTCTTGTATTTTATACATGATTGTTGTGCTTCTCTGGGGTTGGTCTTAACGGATTTGAAAGCTGAGTACATCTATTTGGCTTTACCAGCTATGTTGAAATCGTTCACTTCCCTACATCTTTCTTCCAACCAATATGCTTTATCCTTCCTTATCTTTCTTTGGATTTCTGATCTTAGATTATTGTACCTTTCTTCCCATATTGCTCCGATTGTCTAATTTTCGCTCGCTGGAACATTGCCAGCACAAACCACTGACCTATACCTCCTGGACGGATCATCGCCAATTCCTATTCACTAAACGTTACGTAATAAAATGCTGTATTGACTGACCGTTCATGAATATTCATGTTTTTGCTTACCTCGGCAAAATGTTTGCTTTTACTAAAGGGAAAAATGACGGCGGGGGGTTGGATGAAATGGACTAAATGAACCAAGCAGAAGTGATCTATGTGATCTATGATAATTCATGCTTCTTATCCTTCGTGTGCTTGACCTATATTCTTAAAATCGCTTGGCAAACTGAGTTCGACTTGTTTAACATGTGTATTATAGGCAATGACGAGCTTGCAACCTATTTTTAACACCTCCCCCCTGGACATCCACCCCGGGATAACCGCCCTCAGACAACTACCCCCTAGGATAGTTGTCCAGGGGGTTAGTTGTCCTAGAGGATGGTTGTCGTAGGGGGTAGTTGTCTGTGGGGGGGGGGGGAGAGAGAATTGTAAGGGGGGTAGTTGTTATAGGGGGTAGTTGACTGGGGATGGTTATCCGGGGGAAAATGTCCAGGGGTAGGTGTCCTAGAACCACCTATCTTGTTATTTGTTAAGTATATCTTTCTTCAACCTATTGAAAGTAATTGTTTTGCCAGGTATGAAAGAAACCTAATTAGTTTAACCAGGATTTAATGTGGATGCCATATTTGATGTTCGTGATTACGCCTTCAATGTAAGCTTGCTTTACTAAGCTTTTTTGGGGGGAGGAGTTTATCATGTGATGCCAGCAGCAAACACTGTATGTTACTGTTAAAAATAGTGCGAGGGGGGAATCGTTGGTTTCGGCTAGGATGGCGCTATTCATTGCTGATCTATAGACCATTTCGTAGTAAGCACATGGGTCAAATCCCCCCCCCCAACCCACAGATCTTTAACTCATGGAGAAGTCCCACTTTGTGTATTTTAGAATAATCAACGCCAAAGTCATGTATGTGCTTCAGGAAAAACTTTTGTTTGCCCTTTTGTATCATTAAATGTACCGTATAGGTGCACACATGAATAATGATTACATAACATGAGCACGTCTTTATCTGCCCATGCGCAGATAGTGTTTACGAATTCCGGTAGAATGTCTTGTGACTTTTTTCTAATTACTTCGTATCATTTATCAAGTATTCAAGCCCCCATATTTCAGAATTATTATGAAGGATTGGTTTTTATACAGGTATCGACAAGTTTTAAGTATGGTATGAAGGATATTCGATCTTTAGGGGAAATGTTTCGTAGGCTAAATACAGCTTTCGGGGCTGTGTTCATCAGGTTTTTATTGCGTGTGTAAACGTGCCTGATGATGTGAAGATAATCCCTAAATAATTGTATTCGTCACGTGTGTCTATTCGGTGTTATACATCACAAAACAACGTTACTATTCACTATCTATCCTGCCTCTTTAAAAATCATTACTTTTGACTTTCCCGTATTAATTAACTAATTAAATGACTGACTTTTTGTCATTGGCAATAACATGCATGGAATGAGCTGTAAAGGGTAGCCTACAAGAGTATTTTTCTACTACAATAACCCATTTCTTGTAAGTAAACTGATTGAATCTTTGCGCAGCACAACACGGTCGACCATTCGGTACAATGGTCTGAAAATCTGAATGTTTAATAAAACAACTGCAATTCCTATATTCGATTAACGGTCTTTATTCCCCCCCCCCCCTAAAAAATAAGATTCAAACTCTTTCGTTTTGAGGGAAGTTCTAAAATATGCAGGTGGAAGTTAACCTTTTTATTTGTTTGACCTGCAAATTGGACATAGTAGCTTTACCAAAAAATACTCTCAGAGTTTGATGTATATTGGCTATTTGAGTCCCCTATTCAAAAGGGTAACCAATCCACTAGACGCATGTAATATTATGATTTATTGTTATGGCCTCGAAGCACAGAATTATTGTGATTTAACACGTAAACAAACGTTGGATTTGTCCTATTTAATTCAATGATTCTACATTGTGAGGTCATTATTGCTGCCAGTAGTATCGCAACGCACTATCGATGTAGATGTGTTTTAAGAGAGCGCTTACTACTCACCTTTTAGGTATATTCATTGATTATTTTAAAGGTATATTATAAAGCATATTGAGAGGGCATGATACATATTTTACCACTATTATAACGCATGTTATATGATCAAAGCAGGTCAATTCATTTGCATTTCGTTCACGATTTACTCGAATAATCAATATTCTCATAATATGGTTTACATGTTTTCTGCGCATTTACTTCTTGTTTTTTTCTTCTTCCTTTCACAGGGTTCCGTTTTCTGTATAAATCGCAACATATCTTATGAATAATCATGGAAGACAAGGATGCCCTGTTCGACGAACTCTCAAGAAAATTCCCAGCTGGAAATTATACAGCCTTTTGCAATCAAATGGGCGTGGGCTACACTGAAGCAAAGAACATGCTGACGAGATGTAAGGAGGATTATAACGTGGCTCTGAGAGACCTTCTATCTCAATGGGATCTAAAGATGAAGGGCGTCACCAGGAAACAAATCGACGATGCCCTAGCTGGAGCAGATGTCGGTGGACTCTGTTCCATTGTGAAAAAACATTATGAAAAGGGTAATAATAAGTCATCCCTTATAGGACCTATTAATCAAATTATATAGAGTATTGAATTAACCTGGACATTTTACCAGGCTCCATTTGCTTGGATGCAAACTTGAACTAATCACATCATTTCATTTCATTTTTATTTTTTAATTTCTAACAAAATACAATACATTATAACGAATACAATGTAAAATATATACAAAACATAATTACATTTGTAATAAACAAATAATTTATACATTTGAGGAAGACAAAAATTGATTTGTTTAAATGTAACTGCATTGAGGAAATGGAGAGGTCCACTGAAAAGCAGAGCTTGTAAAATATGGACCCCTCAGATAATAATGAGTGTGAAAAGAATATGGAATACATAGTTAATCAAAGAAGAATAGCGGCCAACAGAGACAACATTTATTAAAACACTTTAGATATGTAAACATTCATCAAATTTTGGTACACCTTTAAGCTTTAAATTTTGTCTGCAGTATACACAACCAAACTGTCCTTGTGTGATATTGTTAGCAGGTAGAGCAACAATAAAATAGGGTGATTCGGAACAAAATTCATAGTCAAAATTAAAGACTCGATCCTCTTTAAATTCTAATTTTGACTTTGGTTGCAGTCAATAAAGAACTGTCGAAGAATCTGACCTGGCAACATGTCAAAATATATTACACACTTTTACCTAAAATTTGAGTATGTGTATATTTTTCATGTTTGTTTTATGAATTAGAAAGGCCTTTTGCGAGTACATGAATGTATGTAAAATGCATAAGTAAATAGATTACAAAATGATAAATTATAGAATGATGAAGTAATACGTGGTCCACTTTGTCTTTGTTCAGCTTCCAGAAGAGTGGTAGCCACCACGGGAATGGTAGCCGGAGAGGGCGCTGTCCACGATACTAGAAATCAGTTTATCAACCAATCAGACAGATCGGACTCAGTACATACGGATTCAGAAGGTAACATACATAGTGAACAGCCTCTTTATAATCAGTTTGTGTTCCACTTATTTTTCTCGCTTCTGCTTCTGTATTCCTCTTCCTTGAATTAGTTTGTATACTTCTGTCAATTCTCCAACTTGTATTTGTCACATGTATGGGGTTGGTAAAGGACAGGGTCGTGTCAAATCAAGTTCATTCATCCTCTGTTTCTCTATCATCTCTATTTAGAAGAGTCTCTTGCAGCACGTTCGGGTGGGTATATGATATAATGATGCTGTTTACTTTGTTCATGTGAACATAATTTGACTCCGTGAAAGGCCGTGTCTGCCTTCCGTTTACATTTTAGGTGAACGTGTAATTATGCTTGCTCATCGATTTATTTTTCTATAAATAACATATTAATAGTCTGAATTCCCCCTTAATACTTTTAAATTAAATTTGTTTAAAGACAACAATCTTTTGAATGTATATGTTACCAACATCAAGTTCAAATGATTCTTAATTTTTTTATACATTTCACACCGATCTGAAGAGATATTTTCCGACTACGGCCAATTCACATTTTGAAAGGAGTTAATTTGAGTAAAAGCGAAATACAATGAAAGAAAGGCCTCGGTCACAAATGCCATAACGAATTGCTACGAACGCCGTACGAACGATTTTCAGACAATTGAAATTCGGGAAGACAATGGAAAAACAGGAAGATCTGTACAAAATTATCGTTCGTACCAACCTTTGTGACCGTAGCAAAACTAAATACCGAAAGTTGTAAATGGAACCAAACAAAAATAGTGAATGTTTGAATCATGTCATCAATTGATACATATATATGTTCAAAGCTCATATTGGAAATTTGGTCAGTGGATTGTGAAGTAGTTACGGACCACTCTCTCGTTTGTTGTTAACAAAAATACCATTAATTTATGTTTTTCTCACAAGCACCTCTACTAAGCGCCTCTTCCTTAGGTGTACTACTCAGAATATATTATGGATGTTAAAAACAAATGGGAGAGATGTCCGCTAATATACATCACAGCACATTACCGACTCGGCCCATTTGAAGTTCCCTTGCGTCATCTACGTTTAGCGATTGCAACTTTTAAAAACTAAAAACGTTATTATTGTTTGTCCGATTTTTTTAAAACTTTCGTTAGACCAGTTCTTTTTTTTTTGTTCTGCTTCGTTTTACTTTAGGCGTGTTTCCAGCCCGTTACTTGACGGGGAAGAGGAAACACGTCGGAACAATGTAACTTGATGTATTAGAACAAGAAATATTTACTAACGCAACCATACTAGGGTGGAAAGGGAAAGGGCTGATATTGCGGGAGTGCAATAAGACATTTTGTATTATACGCTGGTATCGTTTCAGATATCTACACTGAGAAGATCTCCGAATCCTTGACTGTTCAGCGATGTCGCGAAATGTTGGAGAATAAGTACCAAGGTCAGTTGTGCAAAATTCAGATGAAGCCATGGGATCGTACTGATTATGCTGAGTTCAAAGATATGCACACGGTTGTCACTATGGTGACAAAGGACGCTAATGGAAAAGACACACGAAAGAAGAAAACACTTCAGGGTTCTGTTGCTGAAATATTTTCAAAGAAAGTAAACGGCAAACTGCCAGCTCGGATCCTCATTTCGGCCCCCGCTGGAGGAGGGAAGACCACGGCTGTTGCTAAGATGGCTTACGATTGGGTTCACAGAGAAAGGGGGTCAGGATTAGAACACCTGCCACTTCTGTTTGTTGTGAAATTCCGAAATACAAATCAACTAACATCGATTGGAGAAGCCATCAAATCTCAGCTATTGAGTGATGTTGATGATCTCACACCAGAGGGTCTGGAGAATTTCATTAGAGAGAATCAGGGAAACTGTCACATCATACTAGACGGACTAGATGAGTATGCGGGTATTTCTTCATCAAAGCAAAGCTCAGAGAGCAATATTGTCCGAGTCATCCGCTCGGAGAAATTTCCAGAGTGTCGAGTCCTTGTTACAACACGCCCTCATCTAGAATGCTTCTTTCATGCAGGAGAACTTCCAAGGGTATACACGAAAATGTGGATCGAAGGATTCTCACAAGAGAGTTCACGAGAGTATATCGACAAGTTCTTTGCTTCGACTTCGAGTCCTTGTAGTAGACATGGCTTGAAGGTTTACCTTGATGACCAACCACTGATTAATGAACTTGTTAGAACACCTTTATTTTGTCTCATGGTCTGTCATTTATGGAGCGAGGGGCTTTTGAAAACTGAAACTGCAACTCAAACAGATTTAATAGACAACGTGAATGTATTTCTGATGCAACATGCCAATGCTCGATCAAGATCAAAAGATGAAATAAAAAAGGACGAAATAACAGAGGAGGAACTAATCAAAATCATTCGTAAACTGGGTAAGATTGCTTTAGCTGGTCTAATCGACGACTCTAAAAAACTAGTTTTTACGCCGGACGATTTCCGAAGAGTTCCTGCGATCCTTGATATGGCATGTGAGCTCGGTATATTATCCAAGACGACGATTCCAAAGCCAAGGCTCCCACGATCTCAAAATATAACTTCCACGACCATTGAGTTTTATCACAAACTCGTTCAGGAACACTCTGCTGGGAAATACCTTGCTGCTAAAACTAAGAAATATATGTTACGACTGAAGATTTCTAAGTTGGACAGACTGATGCGAAACATCAAGGCAAACGTCGGTGACTATGAGAATCTCATCCGATTCGCTGCTGGCACGGATAATAGACTTTGCATACGAATAATGGGGGCGCTCCTTTCCAACCGCCATCTGGATGAGAGTGAGCGATATCGCATTCTTCTTGACTGCTCATCAGAGACCAAGGGTACTCAACAAAATGTGTCTTTATTGGTTCAAAGATGTGTGAATGCAGAGAGTATTGTTCTAAAGTCACCGACTGTCTACACCGTCGTTGGGATGCAAAATCTTTCGAAGCAACTAAAACGTCAGGTATGCACACTTTCATTTCACAAAATATGTTTTCAACAAATATTTCATAAACGTTGTTTGATTTTTCATTTCTCTGCTGCAACCATAAGTTAAATAGCTAATATATTTGTGTAAATGTATTATTATTCATAATTGTCTGCATCGTGATACATCAAACTGCGTGATACAACGATCAATCCGTATGACTATTCATTATCACTAGCAGGACCCGTGGAAAGTCCACGGGATTCTAGGGGAGGGCCGGGGTGTGGGGGGGGGGGGGGGGGGTTAAATAGATAGAGGCCTATGTGCTCTCGAAAATAAAATTGATTATTTTTATGTAGACAATTTTTATAATATATGCTGTTTGACCATAAATGGCGCACCGTAACAAAAACTATGTCAGGTAGGATCTCGATAAGTACGATTTATTTGCATTATTAGTGTTGTGATTTCAATCTTGTTTTCATGAAAAAAGTAAAAAAGCAGAAGCTTGGATTATGATTTTGTTGGCATTGTTCACAAAATTTGTATAATAATTTTTAAAGTAAAGATTTTACACGAAAAATCGGACGGTTTGTGCAAATCTATATCAAATTTGGGGGAAATTTTCGGGGTTACTTTTTCAACTTTCGGGGGCTCTTTTTTCTTGGGCTAATTTTTCATTAATTCATTTAAGGATAGTTTGTTTAGTTTGGTTGCGTAGTGTTACGTAAAAAAGGCGTACTTTCTGCGTCAAGTTTCTACGCCGAAAATACGCAAATTGTTTAAAACAGTATAATTTTTGCGTCCATCTTGCGTACCCCTTTGCGTCCCTCAGGGTATAGTAACGTAGGCCAGCGTACTCACAGCGTAGTTGGTACGCAACTCTACTATGGACCCCACGCCAATTAGTGATCGACCTGCCAGTGTCACAAATAAGTTATTAAAAATATGCTCATCTGACCGTAATTAAATGGCTAAAACCCCTGAGCCTTCGGGGGTTCGGTTCAGCCCTTTGAACCCGTGAACACCACGCCTGCACTCAACTCGCTTTGAGCTACCTGACACCACACGTGTGTACGTGTGGACTCAAGGCGTACTATCACATCTACATCTAAGGTGGCCGGTACTGGACAGGACCAATTGATATATACGTCCAGATTTCCGTGGCATCGCAAACTGTCAACAAACATCACAACTGAGGGTGCAGAGTTCAAAAATCAAAAATAATAAGGTGCTCATAAAATAGAGCGGGTTGCAGACATCATCTAATTTTAGATGAAGTAGAGCCACAGATCTATTTGCGCTATTATTTTTGTGATTTCGATGTAGTTTTCACGAAAAGACCAATAAAACAGAAGCATGGACTATGGTTATGTTGTCATAGATCACAGAATTTGTATAATTATTTTCAGAGTAAAGATTTTACGCGAAAATAGGTTCATGGTTTGCGCCAGTTGTAGCAATCGCCTCGACTCGAATCGACTGTGTGCATGTGAGTGACCTGAGCGTGTAATACACGTACACTATGAGCGCCTGGTCTACAATTAATATCCTATTGTAAGATGCCTTACTCGAGGAACGCCGCACCCGTTGCAATAAGATTTGCTACACCCGTTGACGCGAGTGGATTCTCGTCCATCGTGTGTCTCTTTGTCTCTCTTTTATTAGACATGCAGAGGGCGGGTGCACGCCTTCCCGACTCGCTCTCGCGAGTTCGTCGCCTCCTTGCAATCCGCGACGCCTGCCGTGCTCTTGCCACCCGTCCTTTCCGGAACCTCGAAACCACGTTTAACGGCATGGACGTCGATCGCGGGGTCGACGTGGCACGCGGGTTACGGGAGACATGCCTCGTGGAATTGTGCCGCCGTCCCCGCGCCACGGCGGAGGCGGGCGCGGTCGGGGAAAAATGTTTTTGAGGAACCGTTTTGCCCCCTTTTGGACCCCCAGCGGCGATTAGTGGTATTAATATATAAGATAGTATGTTTGTTCAACTACGGCATCAATCAAGTTACTGCATAACAGAACAAAAATAAATAAATTGAAACAAAAAGATTACAAAATACAACGGTCCAAGGGTCTTTTCACTGTATAGAGGAAAAAACGAGGGAAAGTCAATAAAAGCATGAAGCCTATGTAAAACATAGCAGTCGTTTATTTATCATGAAATATAATAACTGTTTTACTTTTTAATGTAAAGGAGTAAGGGAGGGAGCTCACATTTCTTAATACCGGATAATATTCTGATATAAGATCAGGCTACAGTCCTTATTGCTTTAATGATTACAGCAAAAAACAAGAGATCAACTAATTGCTGTTTATACTTTAATTCGTACAATCTCTCTTTAAATCTCGTTTTTCTTAAATCTTTCTATCTTAACGATAGGTTATGACTATAAAGTTAGAGGGATCTACTATAACTTCCGACGTGACGAGTGGACTATGGTCCTGCCTGAGATCATTTTCGATGGTACATACTCTCACCATTTCAGACTCCTCTCTCAGTTTCCCTCCATCTCCTCCCGAGCTTGAGTCCGTCACAAAGCTGTCAGCTAAGAGAGTGACGTCACAGAGCTATGAAGGTCTGCTCCTATCCCTCCCTGGCTTGAGAGATATCGATATCACTATAGATGATGCAGAGAGAGACACACCTCAGATCACGGCTGCTCTTCGTCGGACCGGAGGACAGCAGCTCGCCCACATCGACATTACAGCACCATCATCACTCCCATCAGAGAAGAATATTGTTGTTTTGAGAGAGACGGTGAGAGGACTAGGTATTCTAATCAGAGAACAAACCAAGAACCTGCAGCGGCTTTGTCTGTCCGGGATGAAGTGCTTGGACGAAGAAGACGTGGTTGAATTTGTCGAGTCGTCAACATATTTGAAAGCATTGGATAGTCTGCATTTACAGTGAGTTCGAGTATATGTTCATACATTTATCAATGAAATTAAAGTCGACACAATTACACAGAAAGTCTAACTTTAAACTAGAAAAAGGCGAATATTAGGTTTGTTTGTATGTGCTTTTGTTTAATCATAGTGTATTGAGTATGTTGATATCTTTGAACCAATTACGAAGTACTATCAATTAAAGATCAATAAAAAAAATTACCATACACAGACTGCTTGAAATTACAAATAAATTTGAATTTGGTAAGTTGAAAAGAGGGGGCATGCACATACATCAACAAGTCCCTGCGATAATTTCCCATGGGAATCCTCTATACTCCGCCCCAGCCAGCTCAAGGGCTTCTCGCGAGAGTTGGGGTGTTGTCGGGTTCTTGGGGTATCACTATCATCTTTTTCTCATATCTTTACTAGTCTTATTTGCAACCCATAATGACAATGTTAGCATATACACTTTATCTTGTAGGCAGTTATTTTCTTTCAATTCGCAATTCCCACGGTACTTTTCACAACGCCTGTCATAATTTGTCATGATATTTTGTTTAATGTCTTGTTTAACGTATATGCATATATATATATATATATATATATATATATATATTGTACAGATTATGATCTTTGAGACATTGTTATGGTTCTTTGTTTATGAACACTCAACTGAACTGCAATCAATTCCATACACCGGAATGAACAGTAAAGGTTTAAAGTAGGAAGTAATAGTAGGTAAAAACAAAGTTTTACTTTCTTGAATCCGTTCCCACACATATCATATCTGTAATATCCATGTGACAAGCCTATATACATACGTTTGTACAACGATTGCCGTCAATATATGGTATCCTTGATTAAAAAACTAAATTTGGTTTCCTATAACTTGATCCTCATATATATATATTCAGCCCACTAGGACATTCTGCATTTTTGAATCATACGGCACTCACAGGCCGTGTACAACATCAATGTTATGTCATGAATATCACATAACAATTCCCATAGTTTTTGTGTTATTTTTTTTTTCGCTTCCAACTTTCTTTCTCAAATACAATAGGTCCCTTGATGGTGGATGTTTCAAATACGATCGAAAATCAGGTTCAAAGGTAAGCAGATATTTTGAACTAATAATTATTATTAGTTTTAGATATATAGTTTAAATATACGACTAAACATATTTAGTAAAGCAATCTATTATTTCCGCCTGACGGGAAAACGCAAATAAACTTTTGGTTCACGTAATATAATCAGAAATAGCTCTTACGGGTACAAAGGTATGGTTGGGCCGCAGCTTGTCACGTGATATCCATGCCGTGGATTGTAATTGCCATATTTTTCTTCCGGTCAGTTGTCGACGGTTAGATGGAACTGTTTGAACATTATTATAATGGTCAAATTAGCATATTTTTGCGTCATACTATATTCAAACAACCCTACGCATACCCATTGTTTGCATTGTCATAGCAGCGCCCATTTGACAGTAAGACTGGACGGCTCTAGAGAAAAAAAACAAGGCATGAGCATTACCATTAATTTCTGTTAACGAAGTGCAATCAAGTCTATATTATATAACATATACTATATGGATTAAAAGAATTACTTGTTTATCACAAGTGAGTTATATTTTCCCTCGTTATCATTTCCACCATATCGAAGCGCGCCCTACAAGTCAATAAATGCATAATGTAATCGAGGCAGCGATCCCCGGGGGGGGGGGGGGACGGGGGACACTGTTTAGATCAGTGAACAAGCCGAGATGCGCCCGTTAGAATGTATAGTTCCTACTGGTGTAGGTATTTATTCAATCTGTAAAGATAATGCACAAAAATAACACATTTTGAGTTATCTTGTTCATACTCTGAGTCTGACATGTTCTTAATAAATGGTTTAAAAAATACACTTTGTAGTGACTTGAACTTTACAAAGGTCGCAAATGTTTATTAACATTGTAAATAGCCAGCATTTTAAACATTCCTTTTGTTAGTACTTTCCGTTCAGCCAGCTTCAATAACAATAACAATTTACAGCTGCACATTCTACACATTCTCTGAGTTAATTTCATCCATGGAACCACCCAGCAACAAGAGTGTTATTTTAGTTACTCCAATCGGACCGCACCTTATTGTTTTAATAAGCCAATCATCACACTTTTAGCGCACTTGGAAAAGTCTCCACACACGGATTTTACTCACTTCTCCTGTCTTCAGTTTCATCGATCGGACGTGTTTTATAGGAAGTTTCGGATTTTACAACAAGCGTTTTCTCATTGGTTTTCACGCTAATAGCGAGTTTCATCATCATCATTGTATTTGAGGACTGAATCGCAAATTAGATTTGTCTTCTATTTAATTTCGGGAAGTGTGAACTGTAAGGTTGTGTGCCTTCATCATATTCGCGTTTCGCTAGCTAGCTAGTCGCGCTCCACGTGCTGATTCATCATTTCGCTATATCGCACTATTCTTCCTCTTCATGATTCGCCTTCCAGTTTCTTTCTACACTCGAGATATCAACTCTGAAGATTATTATTAACGGTAAGAATATTCATTTAGTTTCTCCACAACATTTATTCCTACATTGGTGACCACGGATTTTTTGTTCTTCTACGAGTGATATGTTCTTTTGTGTACATGATGACGACGACATCACCGTCAACGGAAATGCCCGACTCCGACTCCGCCGCGGCCGCGAAGGCACCGGGCAGTACCGGGCCAGCTGTAACTGCTTTTGGACTCAAGTTACCGCCGTACTGGCCGGGCGACCCGGCACTCTGGTTCGCCCAGGTTGAGGCGCAGTTTTTGACGCGGGCTATTACGCGACAAGAGACAAAATTTGCACATGTCATTAGCTCATTACAGCCTGAAGTAGCACAGGAGGTCAGGGACTTAATCATTCCCCCCCCCCCCTGCTAATGATCGCTATGACAAACTGAAATCTGAACTCGTCAAACGAACCGGCGTTTCCGAACAGAAGCGAATTCACCAGCTTCTCAATGCGGAAGAGTTAGGTGACCGCAAGCCTACTCCACTTCTTCGTCGCATGCGACAACTACTAGGAGAATCTACATTAGAGGAAGGGATTTTGAAGCAACTTTTTCTACAACACCTACCGAATAATGTCAGAATTATTCTTGCTTCGTCATCCGACTCAGTCTCCATCGAACAATTGGCGGAGTTGGCGGATAGAATCTTGGAGATTTCTTCCCCATTTTCTGTGTCTGCTGTAGAATGCACGCCTGCTAGTATTACTGGGACTCGTGGGAGTGCTGTTTCCTCATCACCTCCACAAGTTTCTGCGGAGGTTCAACAGCTTTCCAGGCAGGTCACACAGCTCACAGCACAGGTGCAAGCTCTGACTTCTTCCCTCCAGGAGGATCGTCGTAGTGGAAGTCAGCATCGAGGTGCATCTCATCCACCTCGACGTCCTTCCAGATCTAAGAGTCCACGGAGACAACAGCATCATCAAGGAAGTGAGTGCTGGTATCACTGGACTTATGGTGACAGAGCTCGCAAGTGTGTGAGCCCGTGCTCGTCCAGCCGCCGACATTCGACATCGCATTCGACACCTTCAACCTCGCAGTCATACCCACAGGGAAACGACCTAGCCAAGGAATAGCGGCGACAAGTTCCCTTGGCGACAAACCTCATAGTCGTCTTTTCTTCATTTTTGATAAGAACTCAGGCAAGCGTTTCCTGGTTGACACAGTCACTGTTGGAGAAATCTCAATTTTCATCGGTCTGATCGTCGAAGATCCAACTTCAAGCAGTCAATCATTCGCCGATCAACACTTTCGGTGAGCGATCTTTTACTTTGGATCTTGGATTGCGACGAGTGTTTCGCTGGATTTTTATTGTCACAGATTTGAAGACGCCTATATTAGGAGCGGATTTTCTTACTAACTTTGGTTTACTCGTCGACGTGAAACATCGCAGGTTGATCGACACTAAAACCAATCTTAGTGTGTGTGGATTCGGCTCCTACACTGGGACTATCAGCCCCATGTATGTGAGAGGGGTTTCTGATGACCGCTTTCACGTTCTCCTCCGCAGCTACCAGGACATTACTCGCCCGGTATACAAGCCCGACGATGTGAAGCACGGGACTACTCATCATATCCAAACAAGAGGTCCCCGGTTGCAGCTCGCCCTCGGCGCCTCGCTCCTGATTGTCTTACAGTAGCTAAGGCCGAGTTCGACCACATGTTAGACCTGGGCAGTATTCGCCCATCGGACAGTAATTGGGCTTCTCCACTCCATATGGTCCCAAAGAAGACCCCAGGTGACTGGCGACCTTGTGGGGATTACCGCGCCCTCAACTCTCGGACAACTCCTGATTGTTACCCGATACCCCACCTACAAGATTTCTCATCCTGCCTCAGTGGTAAGACAATTTTTTCTAAGATTGATTTAATTCGTGCTTATCACCAGATCCCGGTCGAGCCGTGTGATATCCCAAAGACTGCAATAACTACTCCATTCGGACTTTTCGAGTGGGTTCGCATGCCCTTCGGACTGCGAAACGCTGCTCATTCCTTCCAACGGCTGATGGATGAAGTTGTTCGTGGTCTCCCTTTTGTCTTTGTGTACCTCGACGACCTGCTCGTTGCCAGTACTACGGATGACGAACATGTGACACACCTCCGCCTACTTTTTGATCGACTTCGTGAGTATGGCATTGTCATCAACACTTCCAAGTGTCAGTTTGGTGTATCTTCATTAACTTTCTTAGGCCACCACGTGGATCAGCATGGTATCTGTCCTCTCAACGACAAGGTGGAACACATCCGGGAGTTCCCTACTCCTACTTCACTTACTACACTGAGAGAATTTCTTGGTCTCATGAACTTTTACAGACGTTTTATTTCTCACTGTGCTGATGTGCTCCAACCTTTGACAGATCTACTTAAAGGCAGGAAGAAGAAGAAAGAGTCTATCACACTCAATGAAGCTGAGCTCTTAGCTTTTAATCGAGCTAAACAGGACTTAGCTGACGCTTCTATCCTTGTGCACCCTCGGTCTGGAGTTCCTCTCTGTTTACTCGTCGATGCATCTGACTATGGTGTAGGTGGCGTGCTCCAACAGTTAGTGGACAACACTTGGCAGCCACTCGCTTTCTTTTCCAAGCGACTCCAGCCGGCAGCAACTCGGTACAGCACGTTTGGCCGCGAGCTGCTCGCTGCCTACCAGAGCGTGAGACATTTCCGCCATATGCTCGAAGGCCTGATTTTCACCACCTTCACCGATCACAAGCCCCTCACCTACGCTTTGCGGGCTAAGCCGGGCAGACACTCACCCCGAGAGATTCGACACCTAGATCTTATCTCACAGTTCACCTCTGATATACGTCATATCAGTGGTAAGCACAACACTGCAGCCGACGCCCTCTCTCGTCTGCCTATCAGTGCCGTCGACTCAACTTCCATTGTCGATTTTGCTGCCTTAGCTCGATCACAGAAGGATGTTGAGGAGTTAGCCGACTTGTCAGACACTTCGCTCAAGCTTGAGTCGATACCACTTCCAGGCACACTCACCACTTTGCTTTGTGACATTTCCACTGGGAGTGCCAGGCCTCTAGTGCCAGTTTCGCATAGGAGAACAATTTTCAATTCACTCCACGGATTATCACACCCTGGTGCTAGAGCAACTCAGAAGGTGATAACAGAGCGTTTCGTTTGGCCGGGAATCAAGCGCGACATCAGGAACTGGACGCGTACCTGTCTGGAGTGTCAGAAGTGTACGATTCATCGACACAGAGTACCTTTGGGCACTTTCGCATCCCCAGATGCTCGATTCTCGCATGTTCATATAGACCTCGTGGGTCCACTTCCTCCTTCTGAAGGTAATAGCTATCTCTTGACTTGTGTTGATCGCTTTACCAGATGGCCAGTAGCTATTCCCATCCCGGACATTACTACGGTAGCACGGACTTTTGTGGCCGGATGGGTGGCGAATTTTGGCACACCGGCAACAATCACTACAGACAGGGGTAGACAGTTCGAGTCCGCCCTTTTCCTCGCCCTCACCAACCTACTCGGCACTACTCGTATTTGGACGACTTCATATCATCCAGCCTCGAATGGGTTAGTAGAACGCCTACATCGTCAGCTCAAAGCTTCGATCAAGACATATAACACTGTACGCTGGACTGAAGTGTTGCCCCTTGTATTATTGGGGATACGCACAGCTGTCAAATCCGACATTGGATGCTCCTCAGCTGAATTGGTGTTTGGGACAAGCATTAGGTTGCCTGCCCAATTCGTAGAACCGACGAAGCCAGACACAGACATTGATCCGGCGAACTATGTACATATACTGAAAGAGCTGATGAGTAAGCTACGCCTCACCCCTCCTCGCAAACAACGACATGCTAGTACCCAGATTCATGCTGACCTTCATTCTGCTAGCCATGTATTTTTGCGCCAAGATGCAGTCAGGAAACCCCTAGAACCGCCCTACAGAGGTCCATTCCCAGTTCTCCGCCGTACTGACAAGTTTTTCTCCATTGACATTAATGGTAAGCGTGAGAACGTCAGTGTAGAACGTTTAAAGCCTACATTCTTAGAGGATTGCGCAACTCCGGAGATCGCACCACCACACGACGATATCCCGTCATCATCGACCATGGTTCGATCTCCACGCGTGGATCCCCCGTCATCGTTGGTCGCAGATCGACTGCCAAGCTCTGTTTCTACCCTGCCTGTCGAGCCGCGAACGATGCGATCCGGCCGGCATGTCAGGTGGCCAGCACGCTACATGGAATCTTTTGAGTATGGATGAACACAATTATATTGAAACTTTGGATTCAGGTTTATTGCGATTGTTGCGACATCGTCTCATGTGTTTTCTCCATGTATTTTGGACAGTAACATTTCATCGATTGGTGCTCATTCTATCTCGCATCACTCTTGGGGGGGGGGGGGTGCTAGATGTAGTGACTTAAACTTTACAAAGGTCACAAATGTTTAGGCGAGGCGTCAAAAATATCGATACCAGCAGGCTGCCGCCTCACGTATTGGCGCATCGAGGCTGCAATTACAGCCGAAACCTGGCTGGGGCAATTATTTTTCACTTATTAGCCCAGCCGGCTTGCGCCAGGCTGGGATCTGAGGCTCGGTTTCCATTCGAAAGGCGGCAGCCGGCGCATGCTTTTGAATGCCATTTCCTACCGCCAGCGGTAGCCGGCTGGGCTAATTTAAAAAATGCAGCCAGGACGCACAAGTGCAGTTAGCTGCCGCTGGCTGGTATATTTATTTTTGACGCCTCGCCTTATCAACATTGTAAATAGCCAGCATTTTAAACATTCCTTTTGTTAGTACTTTCCGTTTAGCCAGCTTCAATAACAATAACAACTTACAGCTGCACATTCTACACATTCTCTGAGTTAATTTCATCCATGGAACCACCCAGCAACAAGAGTGTTATTTTAGTTACTCCAATCGGACCGCACCTTATTGTTTTAATAAGCCAATCATCACACTTTTAGCGCACTTGGAAAAGTCTCCACACACGGATTTTACTCACTTCTCCTGTCTTCAGTTTCATCGATCGGACGTGTTTTATAGGAAGTTTCGGATTTTACAACAAGCGTTTTCTCATTGGTTTTCACGCTAATAGCGAGTTTCATCATCATCATTGTATTTGAGGACTGAATCGCAAATTAGATTTGTCTTCTATTTAATTTCGGGAAGTGTGAACTGTAAGGTTGTGTGCCTTCATCATATTCGCGTTTCGCTAGCTAGCTAGTCGCGCTCCACGTGCTGATTCATCATTTCGCTATATCGCACTATTCTTCCTCTTCATGATTCGCCTTCCAGTTTCTTTCTACACTCGAGATATCAACTCTGAAGATTATTATTAACGGTAAGAATATTTATTTAGTTTCTCCACAACATTTATTCCTACAAATTCTTTGTGTGACCTGGTTCTTATTTCTGTTGATATATTAAAGACAATCCATTCCAAAACAGAAAAACTCCTAACAATCCCTTTTTATATTTCCTTTATAAATACAGACAAAAAAAAATCTACAAATACAGGATTTATGAATAAACCATATTCCCTTAATTGTCTAAGTGTTTGAGTGTAGCAGACAATATTGCTTGTTATCAAAAACCAATTTACCAATTTGACACTACGAATGTACTTCTAACTTCAACCCATTTTCACGTGTACATTATTTTACAAAGAACTTTGACTTTTGTTTATAACTTTCCTTTTCCTTCTTGTTTTACATAATCACAACATCAACACATTATTTACATAATTATGCCATTTATTGATAGAACTTACTTCTGTGGCGGGACACAAATTAAACATGCTGAAAAAAGGCAAAGGATGACGAGCTGACAAATCCTTCCTGTAAACGTGTTGAAATGAAAGTGAGTGACGACTAAACATGTCGTACTTAAACCACCGTAAAGAAATTGCTACGGTATCTTTAGAATGAAAAATCCAAAGAAAATACGACTCTATAAACTGTTTGAGCTTACAAAGTAACGGGAAAAATTGGTCTCAAAATAAATACCTTTGCAACGATTGAATTTCCTTAATAATATGAAAAACAACAATTTCATACCAAAACAGACACGTTAACCCCTTTAATTTGTTTAGGGGGTGGGTCGTCCCCTCGGAAAATTTGAAAAAAGTGCAAACAAAAAATGTTTAACAAATACTGACTGCAACGCACTTTTAGGCTCTGGAGGGCCCAAGAGTGCAGCATTTAGACTATTACAAATGCAAAAATCGTCTACACTCGTATATTACGTCCTTCAAAAATGTACAAGTAAATATTGTAGACAATCTGTATACTCTCCCTCGTCCCTCGCATTTCTTTCCACCCCCTCCCCCCCCCCCCGTTAATGCAAAGAAAGCGCCTGACTGTGATTATTCATTTAATGTCTATGTTAATCTTTCTTCCAAGGGGGAGCGTTGGGGTTTCATTGTATACCCGGATTCGCATAACAGCATTAACGTGGTTCATATTTCTAGTCTCTCTGTATTTTATTATCTGTTCTAATTCCAGGATAATCGTCAAATCCTCGTAGAGAAATGCCAGCTATCTACTCAATTAATTTTCGGAATATTAATTTAGTACTTATATTTTCAGCTTCACTGGCTTGGGATTCTATATATCCACGCATTTAGTCTTAATATTTAAATCGATGTCTATAAAAGTGACACGTTTATTTTTGTGCATTTCATTGCAGAATACTACGCTTGAAATAAAGCGATGCCAGCTATCTCCTGAGATAACCGAGAAGTTGTGGTCCTGTCTCAGATCCTTCACCTCACTGGAACATCTCACCATCTCAGACTCCTCTCTCAGTTTCCATCCATCTACACATGAGCTTCCATCAGTCACAAAGCTAACAGCTGGCAATGTGACGTCACAAAGCTACGAAGGTTTGCTCTCATCGCTCCCTGGCTTGATACATATCAAAATCACTATCGATGATACAGAGAAAGACATACCTCAGATCACGGCTTGTCTTCGTCGGACCAGAGGACAGGAGCTAACGCACATCGACCTTATAGTACCGAAATCACTCCCATCAAAGGAGAAGACTGTATCGAGAGAAACGATGAGAGGACTAGGTCTTCTGATCAGAGAACAAACCAAGGAGCTAAGTCAGCTATTTCTGAAGAGGGTGAAGTGCACAGACGAGGAAGACTTGGTTTACCTTATCGAGTGCTGCAGACATGTGGAGACGATACTAATTGTGCAGTACGTTCTTGTTCAACTCTTTTACAAAACAGATTAAAATCTTTTTAGCCTAGATGACTCTATTCAGTTAGTCTGCCGTGAAAAAATAAGAATGCGTGAAGGGGTGTAATAGTTAAAACGTGGGTGTAATTTCAGGTTTTGAACGTAGAATGGGTTTTGTTAGCTTATCGCTCTCATTTGTTATTTTAGAAATTTTAATGTACTGTACAGCAGCAATGAATATACTATGTGAATGCCTGTATTGAAAATCTATATTAATATGCAGTTGCATGTATTATTAAGAACTGTCGGAAGCTAAAAGGATGTAAGTCTATGTTGATTTAAAATATAAACCATATCCTTATAAAGTTAATTATCATTATCATGAATTGTCGCTATTAATATTATTATTATTATTACTATTATTATTATTATTATTATTATTATTATTATTATTATTATTATTTTTATTATTATTGTCGTTATTACTATATCAATCTTGCCAATACTATAATCATCAGTAGGTCTAGGCCTACCATTATTTCAATTAGCATATATTATTATTGTTTAATTTATTACTATTAGTATCATCATAATTATTATTGTCACGATCCTCTTAATTGTCATCAGTACCATTATTTCGGGTTGGATGTTTTCCTGTAAAATTTGTAACTTACTTAAGTTGTTTGTATGATTTTTCACCGAATACAGCAAATTTAAAAGGTTCGTGCTCTGCAATGAACCGCTAAAGTCAAACAGTTCATTTTTTTAATTATTCTACATCGTTTTTTTCAGATGCATGTATCGTATATTAAGAACATCAAGCGCCTCCACCCCTCCCACTGTCACCAACGCGTCAGCTCTTAATTACTATACATCTCATAATTTGTGAATTTTCGAAGCTAGGGGAAATGACTTATTTTCCTGGTGTTTTCGTCCTGGAGGGTGTTTTATCAAAAAGTTAAGGCCGGATCATTTACGGCTTAAAACTGATGCTCGTGAGCTGTTTCATCGAATCAAATTTAAACTATAGACTAAGACCCCGTTTACAGTGAGCAAAAGGCCTTTCTCACTGTAAACGCACGCAGGGCCAAATGCGCGGCCAACTGTTACCCCGGAAGTGAAAGTTCGCCGTGTATAGGAAATTGGGGAAAAGATTCACTGCAAATCGCGCGCGACCGGATCTGCACTGTGACCCCCGGCGCCCCCCCCCCCCCAACAATCGTTTGTTTACATGCAGAGCGCCACTCTGACAAAATATTGAAAGGTTACAATTTAGGCCGTGGCCGAGCCTGCCACTGTAAACGCACACAATTGCGGGGCCGAGTAGGCCCGGCCCGGCCCTGGCCCTTTTCTCACTGTAAACGGGGTCTAGTTGATTTTGATGAATTTAATGTCAAATGTAAAACGGCTCTGTAATCAAGGCTAGTCGATTTTGTGTCTAACAACCACAGCATTGCGTCGTTAAACTACTGCAAGAGAGGTCCTAAACAAGTAAGTAAATTCGTTTTTTTTTAAAAATATATTCATTCTGTTGATAACAAAAATTGTTATTTGATTAGAAGGAAAGTGTTCCTCTCATTTTTAATCGAACGATGTTTGAAAGCCAGGGTAATAATCGGGAGTGCCAGGATGGTAAAATCTGACTGACAGGAGCGCTATACATACAAGAACCAACTATTATTATTACTATTATTAAATGTATTTCGAACATCGTTAAGTCCCATTAACATAAATCCATGCATGTCCAACTCTACTTGTCAAACGGCATTCAATATGACAGGTCCGAAATCATTAAGAAATATAGTTTAATCTTGCATTTGATGACAACATAAGTTCACCACTGCTTTTTATGTTGGTAATAACATTAACAATTGACGGGATCAACGTTAATATTTTATGAATGAAAATTGGACTCCACAGTGTCGGACCCAAGACCAAGATAGGTATCGATTAAGATGTTAATGCAGATTTAGTCTACAAATGATGATACTAATACTAGGCCTAGATCTATTCTAGGGTAGATGTAGACCTAGACTCCAGTCTAGTCTCTACACTGCATCCTTTGTGCAGGACTATCTTAGTTCTTAGATAAGTTAGAAGTTAGAGTTAGTCCTAGATCTAGAATACTTGTATATGTGTGAGATCTAAATTAACAGGAGTTAGATCTAGTCTACATCTAGCGGTAACAAGTTCGATTTTAGACTAGGCCTATACCATGTAGAATTTTAAATAGGCATAGTACTACTAGTAGTAGGCTCATGTATCAAGCTCTATATTTTCTTGATTTCATTTTTCTTTCAGAATTAGAGATGGAGTGGACCTGGACCCATATCCAAGAAATAGACCTCCAGTCTAAGACTTCTCTCCCACCGTGTCTTCAACATCTTCGACTGACTTTCAGTTCAAGGTGTAGGCCTACTACAAGATTCTGTTGTGCATAGTGGTCTTTTTATGTGATTTTCTTAGCAAAGTTTGAACACCGACATTAAAATAAGGGTGAGATTCATTTTCTTGTTTTCTTCTTCTAGACCTACATAGAAATAAATTACTAACTTGTTGTTGAGTTTATAGTCTTGATATTCATTTGTGATAAAGGGTTAAGACACCGAATATGCGATTTTTACAAGAACAAACTGAAAATTCTGTGTTCTTAATTTAAGAGGAAGCCAACCATGACAGGTGAGAAAACATGAATATATTATCAGCCAGATTTCAATCAATGTTGAACATGTAATTGGGCAGCAGTTAAAGTGTAAAGATATGATTGAACAAACTCTAATGAGCGTATGTATGGCGTAAATTGCTTTATGTTCGATATACATCACTTAAGGTATCTCTTTCACTTCTATTCAACAGAGGGTATTTTTTTAATAAATTTTCTGTACAATAGGGTTTGGTTCAAGACCTGAGTATCCAATATTAAGATTAAACTGTTTTAGAGTCAGAATACAAACGAAAGCTTAAGTACAAGATCAACACATTCAAGATCAAGATTGTGTTAAGTGTTTGGGATCAAAATCAAAATCAAGAAGAGTCCAAAATTTGTTTTCTACAAAAATGGTTCCAAATTCCATAGTCCAATCGATACAATTTTCACATTTCCTAAAACTTTCATTGTGGTTATAGTGGCATAGGGGTTTGACCCAAATACATTAAAATTACAAATAGATTCACTGATGAAAATGTACTTTTGTTCACTTGAACACATTAGATTAGGTAAAGTGACAACTATTTTTCTAAGAAATATATTTGCTCTCTTTATGGTACATGTTTATCTCTATTTTAAATCTTAGATTGGAAATTAAAGAGCTGTGGCATATACATAAACTGCAAACTCTTGGCATCTGGACTTTTATACCTAAGGTCTAGTCCATCTCTTCAAGTTGAAAAGGTAAGCGGTATCAGTTAACATAATTAATCTTATTAGTATGTTTTGTGCCTGTGATCATTGCCATGCCCCTACAGCAATTAATAAGAAAGAACATTTTGTTGAAGTAAGTACAGTTCTCATAGTCCTTGTTATCCGATCTTACCCAATCTATAGTATAAAACATACCAAAATGGTTATGAGAATTTGTTCTTGTCAAAAGACTAAAAATGAATTATTCATTTTCTTTTCTTAACTTAAACTGCTTTCGTATCAATATTTGTAAAGAACATTCTTTATCATTCTACTTTATTTAGTTTCCAATCAAAGAATTTGACATGACCAGAAATACAACAGTTGTAGAAAGATTGAACAATTAAACTAGTAGTTATTAATTGTTTTATTACATAACTTTCTATTCCGAATTCTAGACTGCAGAGCATGAATCCCCTGCAACACTATGCTTCATATGGAACATCAGCCAGCCTACAGATACAAGCTCCCTTTTCCAGCTCTAAGCACGAGGGACCACAGTGCTAAACAGTTTGAGGACTTGGCGCTTTTTTCAACTACGACTTCCATTGAAACAGATTTTCAAATTAATTAAAAATGATTCAGTAAGAGTACCATCGGTTTGCGATCAGTTTGCCATGAATATGAGATTATTGGTTTGATAAGAATTCATCAAGTAAGGTCTAAATGATACTTCCAACAATTCTATTATTTTAAATAGAATGTCAGAATCTTGCAGAAGAAAGAGCAAAATACTAGTTATAGTTGAAGGATAAAACTAAAGTCATTATCCATATTAAATTAGCGCTGCTATGTCAGCCTGCACTTTCAAGAAATATATTGTAAAGGGTTGCTGCTGATTTTAAAATCTATGATTCTGTCATAGAGGTTTACTGTTTTTAAACCTACATTACATAGACAAATCCGTTCTTGGTGATAAATCTTAAAATATCAAATTGGAAATTTCAAAGAGGCGAATTAATTCATCTGACCAGCAGTGGACCAATTTGAGGGCGTATTTGGAACTCTCCCTAGTGGTTTTGTTGGCATGACCATGTGTTGATGATTACCTGTTGATACCTCAATTGTATATTATTATCATTTGTCTAAGAACAGTATCAAAATAAACAACTGAATAATGTTATTGCAGTAAAAACAGGATTTACTCGGATTTATATTGTCCTTAGAAAATGTTCAAATTTGATAGAGAAAATTGATAATTAACTTCATAATAGACAAACTGGTTTATCAAGAAAAACACATTTTCAGAAACTGCATGACCTCACATGAGAATGTGTATATTAACAACCATATGGGTAAGACCAATCTTTAGCACAAATGTTATTCCTTTAATCTCCATCAATTTACGCCGGGTAGACAGTGGCAGATATTAGCTGCAATTGCTTACATGTTGCTGTACTTCAAGCAGTATTTTCATTTTTGTCATTGAATTTTTGTTATTGTATCCCTTGAATTGATTTGCTATTGCTCAACATATACAGAATGTAGATTTTCGTGCATTCAAGCAAAATAAAACGATAATACTTTAAAGCTTGAACAATCTGTGTGAATTACATTTTGTATTTAAGCAATTTACTTTTTTTCGTCAGAATTTTCTTTCTTTATTTATTTATTTTTATTAATTTATTACGTGGTCTGTCAACGACAGATCACCAATTGATTTTGTCAGAATTTTCTTTCTTTATTTCTTTATTTCTTATTTATTTATTAGGTGGTCTTTCAAAGAATGATCACCTATTGATTTCGTTAGAATTTCCTTTCTTCATTCTATATTTCTTTATTAGGTGGTCTGTCAACGACAGATCACCTATTGATTTCGTCAGAATTTTCTTTCTTTTTTTATTTATTTGTATTTATTTATCAGGTGGGCTGTATAACGTACAGACCACCTTATAATTTCGTTAGAATTGCCTTTATTTATCAGGTGGGCTGTATAACGTACAGACCACCTTATAATTTCGTTAGAATTGCCTTTTTTATCAGGTGGGCTGTATAACGTACAGACCACCTTATAATTTCGTTAGAATTGCCTTTATTTATTTATTTATTTATTTATTCTTTATTTTTCTTATTTCTAACCACTTTTTTGTGGACAAGATAACTTGAAAATGGCTATATCAAATGCCTTGAAATTTAGCACACATATGAATAGGCATATGTACAAAGCACAGAATTTTTTTTAAACTTTGACCTTGACTGATGACGTCATCTAGGCGCCATTTTGTAAAATTTTACGAAAATTAACTCATGATCATATCTTCATAACCAAAAGGTATTTCTCATTCATATTTATCATGATCAAGGTCAATATCCGTCCGGTCAATGGCAGGTCAAATAACGTGCGCATGCGCGTACGTCCGCGCGTCAATGCGCGCGCAAAATTGTAAAATGCTCAAAATCGTCTCAAAATCATTTTTCATACGTTTTAGGCAATTCTAAGCATTTTATAAAAAATCGCGCACACGCGCATGCGCGCGGGTTTTCGCGCGTAAAGCTTTTACACAGCAAACAATCGCCATTTTTTTTGCTTTCATGATATTCCAGATATTTTACAAACAAATTGATACCATGTTCAGTGGCGGATCCAGGGGGGGGGGGGGGGGCCGGTGGGCCCGCCCCCCCCCCCCCCCCCTTGAGAAAAAAATCATGTAAAATCACGTGATTTTTACCTTTTGGGGGGGTTGGGCCCCCCCCCCCCCCCCCTGGCGCTCAAGGGGGGGGGGGGTGCAAATTGAAATTTTTTGGAGGATCAAAAAAAAAAAAATGTGCCCACTACCCCCCCCCCCCCCCCCCCCCCCAAATTTTGATTTGTTCTAGCTGAGACAATTTTTAACAAATCCAGTCGTCTCGATTTTTCATTTTGACAAAGGCATCATGGCGTATTTTTGCGATTAAAGGAGGCATGTCAATTTTTCACATTTTGCGTGTATTCTCTATGTGACATTTCTTTTTCTCAATTTTTTGTTGGATCAGCCAACCTATACTTGTTTCAAACAAGTATTACAAATCTAGTTTAATTTTATTTCTTCCGTACACTTTTTTGTGTACACGTTTTCTCGAAATCTACTTGGTCAATTTCCTTCGAAATTTCTGTCAGTCATCAGGCCCTATAATATCAAGTTCCTTAAACCTTTTTCAAGGTCATGGGGTCATCGTGACGTCATCCAGTCGCCATTTTGTAAAAATTTGGTATGCATCAACTTCAGGTCATAGGTCGACTAAAAATGTTAACAAATTTTGCGCGCGCACCTCGACGCGGGCATACGCGCGCATCAAATTTTGTAAATGCTCCAATTCATCCCAAATTTTTTTTGCACACGTTTCAGGCCATTTTCAAAAATTGCGCGCGCAAACTTATGCGCGCGCGTTTCCACTGGAATTTTGCAACATAGAATCGCCAAATGTTCTCTGTCATCATATTTATTATATTTTCCTAAGCATTTTGATACCTTTTTCACCTTTTTCTGACCAGTAATTACGCAATTAGCGTCCGCCAAAGTTACAGCACGCGCGGATCTGCGCTATCCTTATCCACATTACATGTGCAAAAACAAGCCTATACAAAACTCATTCAGAATGGATAGATACCCCAATTTTTTTCTTCATATTTAGATAGATTATGAGTCGGAGATATGATTTCATGTCTCATTTTAACCTCAATTAACTCATGACGTCATCATAATGGCCTCCGAACTCAAAATTTCAATTTCCATATTATGACGTTAGCAGATTTTTGGAAAATTGATTGTATCTCTGTAATTAATGATCAATTTTCTTCCACATTTTGATTTGTTCTAACTGAGACAATTCTCCACAAATGCAACTGTAACGATTCTTCATTTTAATAAAGGGATCATATGGTTTTTTTTTGCGAATAAAGGAGGCATGTCAATTTTTCACTTTTTGTGTGTATTCTCTAAAGGACATGACTTTTTCTCATAACTGGATTCTACATTCTCGTCTTTCGCGAGCAATATCTCCCTCGTGTTATCTCTGTTTACACTGAGCTTTGAGTATGTTGTAGCTGAGACAATAAGCTATCACCAGTGTGATGTTTATTTTTCGATCAGATGCCGGGATCATGCTTACATTTCACTTGCAAAGTGGTATTTGAGAATTCCATTTTCCGTTTACGTGTAATCGCTATGGGAAATATTTTGGTATATCGGTATCGTCTCCTTTAAATATTAATACAAGTCATGTAGAATCGCAAATATTGTAATAAACAACCATATTTACTTTATTATTACCCTATTATCACTTGATCCATTACCTTTTGCGTGTAATCCCTATGGGAGATGACTTTTTCTCAATTAGCGTCCGTCAAAGTTAACAGCACGCGCGGATCTACGCTATCATTATCCACAATACATGTGCAAAAACATGCCTATACAAAATTTATTGTAACTCTTCAGAATGGATAGATACCCCAATTTTTTTTCTTCATATTTAGATAGATTATGAGTCGGAGATATGATTTCATGTCTCATTTGACCCTCAATTAACTCATGACGTCATCATAATGGCCTCCGAACTCAAAATTTCAATTTGCATATTATGACGTTAGCAGATTTTTGGAAAATTGATTGTATCTCTGTAATTATTGATCAATTTTCTTCCACATTTTGATTTCTTCTAACTGAGACAATTCTCCACAAATGAAACTGTAACGATTCTTCATTTTAATAAAGGGATCATGGCGTATTTTTGCGATTAAAGGAGGCATGTCAATTTTTCACTTTTTGTGTGTATTCTCTAAAGGACATGACTTTTTCTCATAACTGGATTCTACATTCTCGTCTTTCGCGAGCAATATCTCCCTCGTGTTATCTCTGTTTACACTGAGCTTTGAGTATGTTGTAGCTGAGACAATAAGCTATCACCAGTGTGATGTTTATTTTTCGATCAGATGCCGGGATCATGCTTACATTTCACTTGCAAAGTGGTATTTGAGAATTCCATTTTCCGTTTACGTGTAATCGCTATGGGAAATGTTTTGGTATATCGGTATCGTCTCCTTTAAATATTAATACAAGTCATGTAGAATCGCAAATATTGTAATAAACAACCATATTTACTTTATTATTACCCTATTATCACTTTATCCATTACCTTTTGCGTGTAATCCCTATGGGAGATGACTTTTTCTCAATTAGCGTCCGTCAAAGTTAACAGCACGCGCGGATCTACGCTATCATTATCCACAATACATGTGCAAAAACATGCCTATACAAAATTTATTGTAACTCTTCAGAATGGATAGATACCCCAATTTTTTTTCTTCATATTTAGATAGATTATGAGTCGGAGATATGATTTCATGTCTCATTTGACCCTCAATTAACTCATGACGTCATCATAATGGCCTCCGAACTCAAAATTTCAATTTGCATATTATGACGTTAGCAGATTTTTGGAAAATTGATTGTATCTCTGTAATTATTGATCAATTTTCTTCCACATTTTATTTTCTTCTAACTGAGACAATTCTCCACAAATGAAACTGTAACGATTCTTCATTTTAATAAAGGGATCATGGCGTATTTTTGCGATTAAAGGAGGCATGTCAATTTTTCACTTTTTGTGTGTATTCTCTAAAGGACATGACTTTTTCTCATAACTGGATTCTACATTCTCGTCTTTCGCGAGCAATATCTCCCTCGTGTTATCTCTGTTTACACTGAGCTTTGAGTATGTTGTAGCTGAGACAATAAGCTATCACCAGTGTGATGTTTATTTTTCGATCAGATGCCGGGATCATGCTTACATTTCACTTGCAAAGTGGTATTTGAGAATTCCATTTTCCGTTTACGTGTAATCGCTATGGGAAATGTTTTGGTATATCGGTATCGTCTCCTTTAAATATTAATACAAGTCATGTAGAATCGCAAATATTGTAATAAACAACCATATTTACTTTATTATTACCCTATTATCACTTTATCCATTACCTTTTGCGTGTAATCCCTATGGGAGATGACTTTTTCTCAATTAGCGTCCGTCAAAGTTAACAGCACGCGCGGATCTGCGCTATCCTTATCCACAATACATGTGCAAAAACATGCCTATACAAAATTTATTGTAACTCTTCAGAATGGATGGATACCCCAAATTTGTTTGATATTTAAATAGATTATGAGTTGGAGATAGGATTTCATGTTTCTTTTGACCCTCAATTAACTCATGACGTCATCATAATGGCTTCCGAACTCAAAATTTCAATTTGCATATTATGACGTCAGCAGATTTTTGGAAAATTGATTGTATCTCTTTAAATATTTATCTATTTTCTTTCAAATTCGATATGTTCTAGCTGAGATTATCTTCTATAAATGCAGTATACACAATTTTTCATTTTGACATTGGCATCATGGCGTATTTTTGCAATTAAAGGAAGCAAATACATTTTTCACATTTTGCGTGTATTCTCTAAGGGACATGACTTTTTCTCAAAACTGGATTCTACATTTTCGTCTTTCGCGAGGAATATCTCTGTCGTTTTATCGTGGTTTACGCTGAGCTTTAAGTATGTTGTAGCTGAGACAATAAGCTTTGACAAGTCTGCCTTTTTTTCTTCAAATCAGATGCCGGGATCATGCTCACATTTCACTTGCAAAGTGGGATTCGAGAATTCCATTTTCCGTTTACGTGTAATCTCTATGGGAAATGTTTTGGTATATCGGTAACGTACTTGACTTCCGACCTAGAGACCCCTGGTTCGAATTCGGGCGTCTCCTACAATTTTGTCTTCACTTTTTGTGTCTTTTTGACCTTTCACTATACCGTCTCCTTTGAATATTAAAACACGTATAATCGCAAATAATGTAATAAAGAACTATATTTACTTTATTATTACCCAATTATCACTTGATCCATTACTTTTTGCGTGTAGTCCCTATAAGAGATTACGTTTTCTCAATTCTGGATTCTACATTCCTGTCTTTTGCGAGCAATATCGCCATTATTTCACCTTGATTTTTGTTGATTTTTTAGTATGTTGTAGCTGAGACTATATGCTATCTAAATGTACTCTCTTCTTTTCAATATGATGTCTTCATGGTCTGTTGATGATGATCATCAACATCATTATAATCATCATGATGATGATCATCATGATGATCATCATTTTCATCATCATCATTAACATTATCATTAATATCATCATCTAATATTATCATTATCATCATCATCATCATCACCACCATTTCTATCATGATCACTATCATGTTCTTCATCATCATCATCATCATTGCTTACATGTCTATATAACTACTTCCTTTCTCTATATAGTAAATATTCAAATTTATAAGATTGAAGACAAACCACCTGAATCGTCAAAGTGACGAATTAAAATTTAGTTTTTATTTCTTCCATATACATTTTTGTGTACACTTTTACTCGAAATCGACTAAGTCAATTTCCTTAACATTTCTGTCAATCATCAGGCTTTATAATATCAAGTTCCCGAAACCTTTTTCAAGGTCATGGGGTCATCGTGACGTCATCCAGGCTCCATTTTGTAAAAATCAGTTCATTATAATATCTCAATAAAGAATATAAAAGAATCAACCATATTCGGTATACATCAACTTCAGGTCAAAGGTCAACAAAAAATGTCGATAAATTTTGCGCGCGCACCTCGACGTGCACGTACGCGCGCATCAAAATTGTATAATGCTCCGATTCGTCCCAATTTTTGTTTGCACTCGTTTCCGGCCATTTGAAGCATTTTCACAATTTGCGAACAAGCACTTATGCGTGCGCGTTTCTGCGCGTCCCCGCGTGGACTGGCTTTTTGCAACATAGAATCGCCGAATTGTCTCTGTAATCATATTAACCATATTTTACCAAGCATTTTGATATCTTGTTCACCGTTTTTTGACCAGTAATAACGCATTTAGCGTCCGTCAAAATTAACAGCACGCGCGGACCTGCGCTATCCTTATCCACAATACATGTGCAAAAACATGCTTCTACAAAATTCATTTTAACTCTTCAGAATGGATGGATACCCCTCAATTTATTTCATATTTAAATAGATTATGAGTTGGAGATATGATTTCATGTCTCATTTGACCCTCAATAAACTCAAGGCGCCATCATAATGGCCTCCGAACTCAAAATTTCAATTTGCATATTATGACGTCGGCAGATTTTTTGAAAATTGATTGTATCTCTTTAAGTATTGATCAATTTCCTTTTAAATTTTGATATTTTCTAGCTGAGAATATTCTCAACAAATACAGTCTCAATTTTGACAAAGGCATCATGGCGTATTTTTGCGATTAAAGGAGGCATGTTAATTGTTCACATTTTGCGTGTATTCTCTACGTGACATGACTTTTTCTCAAAACTGGATTCTACATTCCCGTCTTTCGCGAGCAATATCTCAGTCGTTTTATCTTTATTTACGCTTTACGCTTTGAGTTTGTTATAACTGAGACAATAAGCTTTCACCAATGTGCCCTTTATTTTTTGATCAGATGCTGGGATCATGCTCATGTTTCACTTGCAAAGTGGAATTTGAGAATTCCATTTTCCGTTTACGTGTAATCGCTATGGGAAATGTTTTGGTATATACCTCGAGACCCCTCGTTCGTGTCCGGGCGTCTCCAACAATTTTCTCCCATTTTTGTTTCTTTTTTATCTTTTACTGTACCATCTCCTTTGAATATTAAATCACGTACAATCGCAAATAATGTAATAAACAACGATATTTAATTTATTATTACCCTATTATCACTTGATCCATTACTTTTTGCGTGTAATTCCTATGGGAGATGACTTTTTCTCAATTCTGGATTCTACATTCCTGTTGTTTGCGAGCAAAATCGCAGTTATTTCCGCTTAGTTCTGTTGATTGTTGAGTTTGTTGTAGCTAAGACTATATGCTATCTAAATATCACCTCATTTTTTTAATCAGATGTCAGGATCACGCTGATGATCATCACGTTCATCATCATGATCATCGTAATCATCATCATGGTCTGAAATCTGAATTCTACATTCCTGTCTTTTTGCGAGCAATATCGCCGTTATTTCTGCTCGGTTTTTGTAGATTTTGTAGTATGTTGTAGCTGATACTATATGCTATCTGAATGTCCTCCTCATTTTTTCAATCAGATGTCAGGATCACGCTCATGATCATCATCAATATCATCATGATCATCATCATGGTCTGATGATGATCATCATCAACATTATCATGATCATTAGCATTAACATCATCATCATTAACATTATCATTATCATCATCATTATCATCACCATTACTATCAAGATCATCATCATCATCATCATCTTTTTTTAAATTTACATGTCTATATAATGTCTTCCTTTCTCTATATGGGAGATGACTTTTTCTCAAATCTGGATTCTAAATTTCTGTCTTTTGCGAGCAATATTGCCATTATTTCCGTGTGGCTTTTGTTGACTTTGAGTATGTTGTAGCTGAGACTGTATGCCATCTTAATGTCCCCCTCATTTTCTTAATCAGATGTCAGCATGATCATCATCATCATCAATATCATCATGATCATGATCATCAACATCATCATCATCATCATTATCATCATCATGAACATTATCATTATCATCATCATCATCATCGTCATCATCATCATCATCATCATCATCATTGTTTACATGTCTATATAACTTTTCACTTTCTCAATATAGTAAATATTATAATCTATCATAAGACTTGAAGACAGACCACCTTATTCGTCCTCATGACGAATTAAATTCTTGTATTAAACCTTTTTTTTTAAAGGGTTACTCTCTCAGTATGAAACGTGTTTTCCTGAGAGCCCCTGTACAAATTATAGGTCAAAAATACAAAGAAAATTGAACAAAGTTTAAACACATATTACCTATTATATCATAATTTGTTTTTCTTTTTTTTTGTTAAAACATAATATAAACACAGACAAAATAGATATTTCACCAAGTAAAGCAATATAACAAACTTCCTTTTTAATCGATTAACATAAATTAAAGCGCAAAAGCTGAAATACTCGTTTGGTTTGTTGTTACTGAAAAGAATCGTCTCTGTGATTGAGAAAAAAGTGATACAATTTATCTTAAAATTGATTTCAAAGCTCATATCTTTCTTTTTAGTTTTAGTTCTGTTTTTCATTATGAAACATGGCCTAAAATCGAAAAAAATTTAAGGCCCTTAAAATTGATCTGATTAATTTTAATATCGATTTCAAGGCAACTTCAAGCCCCCTTTAATCACGCTCGCTCTTTCTCTCTCTCTCTCTGCTACTCTCTCTTTACTGTATTGCATCCAACGCACCTTACCTCCATCACTTTGTTTTCTGAACATAGCTTATTCATGTGTGTAACTGAAGGCGGCAGACTGGAATCCCATCTCAAAGGTCTTCAAGCATCATCAAGAGGCATCCTCTGTGTGTTGATTAATCACGTAAGTATCACTCCACGTTGTGTGCACTGTATGCTTTCACTATATATTTTCTTTTAAATCTGTACAACATCCGCTAAGACGCTAATTTTGTTCTGTATTATCGTTTTTAATATTTAATTTATACATTTATTGTCATTTTGGGCCCATTTTCTTTGTAAAAGTTTCTTTAGTGTTTATTTGCTTTCTTGTAAAATCACCCCCTTCTGATTCGTAGATTTAAACGATTGTTTATATAGGATTTCCCAGCCAAATTCGCGTGTTTGTCATTCGAATTCATTTACTTTGCATTCAAGTAAGCGCAGATCGGCTTTGCCATGCCAATTATCATTCAATTTTCCATTTTTGTATTCAATTTAGGATTTTGGTCGAAGGGTTGCATAGATCTGTCATTCAATTTAGAAACTGCTCAACTAGCATTCAAATTAATATTCACTTGTCGAAGCGTAGTTATGGGGAAGAATTGCAACAAACTTTTACAGTTTTTAAATAATGCAATTAAAATGCATGATTTGCCATTGGGGTGTAAGCTGTTATTCCAATTATTTATTTTCAGGAAAATGCAGATGGGTGTAGTCAGACATAAAGTAAAGAAGGGGCGAAATCAAGGGATATGGCATTTCTGCACGGACATATTCATATAGCCGAGAAAGGTGGGGGTACCCTCAATCACCCCTTTTTACTACAGACTCGGAATTTTACAAAAGTAATTCACATCGTCTCTTACACCAAGCTCATCCCTCTGTTTTTCTTAAAGAGTTTCATAGTTTACTTGCCCGCCAGCAGATCGATGGCTAAAGACATGGCTAAATAATGAATCATGTTCAAATTGTTGACTCTAGTCCCTACCCCAGTCACAATATTGTACCCTTCTTCCATAATGAAATTATGATGACATTTTGATAAATGTATGATGAAACATAAGACAAACAACTTCCTTACATGAACATTTACAAATATACTGAGACCATCAGGTCCGTAGATGCAAGTCGTTTATTTCTTCTTAACAATCACACTTAGATGCTGATTAATATTAGATAAATCTAATAAGTATAAGTGTATGAATGCAAGAAAATGAAATATGATGAAAAACACATGAAAAAAACAATATTGAAAGAAAAAGAATGAGCTATAAAAAGTGTGTAATAAACGAGAAATGTATATTGACCATCAATTTAAGTGCACAAAGTGCTAATTTGAATGCTACAAATGAATTAGAATGCTAGAAGTACACCGTCGCGTTGTCTGAAAATCGTGTTGTGCCAAATCGAATGACCAAATGGCGAAAGAAGCACATTGTTCATTAATTTGAATGAAACATACGTAGATTCTAACGAAAATTCCATAGATTTGAAAACAAGAAAAGGGAATATAAACCCGAGATATACCTGACTGCACTAAAACCGTCGAATTTGAACGCAAGACAAATTAATTTGAATGACAAACTCGCGAATTTGGCCGGGAAATCCTGTAATCCCCCCCCCCCTTTTTACTTACATTTCCCACTGTCCTTTACACAGTTTGCCCTTTTACAGTCATCTAAAGAAGTATATTTAGTTTTAAAGAATGTGAGCAGCTTGTTGTCGTATCAAGGTCCCTTTTTATACCACCACAATGAAAGGCAGTAGAGCCAGGGAGGGGGTTGGGGTCGGAAAACCGTTCCGCGGGGCATGCATGTAACACATACAAGTGGTGGTGATGCGTTTTTTTTCTACCCCCACCCAAACGTTTTGCTCACTATGCCACTTGTTCCTCGCATTTCGTCTCCCTCCCCCCCCCCCCGGTCATGAAAATAAATTGCCGCCCCTGATTATAGCAATAACTTAATGCTGTATTTTATTACTGTAATGCAAGTTTTGTAGGTGACCCTCCTTACCCTAAAGTGACATTTTCTGTAAGTGACCCCCTAACTTTGGAAGACGCTCTATCGCGGTGGAACGTCTTCCAAAGTGCACCGCCCCTGCTTTGTTTCATAACCAATTCCGATTTCGGCTTTACTGTAACAGGTAATGTTCTTTAGATCGCATTACATTAATTTGGTCCGTCGCGTGTGCATCTTCTTGTAGTCTTTCTTTAATTGGGTGTCCTCGATTATGGTATAACACAATAAGTTATAAATTATTATATGTAATCATTGTTGAATAAAGCATTTCCTTTGGTCCTTGATTCCTTTTTTACTAGCATTCGTTAGGTATAAGCAGTGGTGTAGCTATTGAGGCACGTACGTGCCATCATCGCATGGTGAAAAAATAGAAAGCGAGAGAGAGAGAGAGAATGAGATAGAATGTGATATACAAATATTCGAGTAAAAAGGAGGAGGAACATGATAAAGAAGAAGAAGAAGAAGAAGAAGAAGAAGAAGAAGAAGAAGAAGAAGAAGATGATGATGATGAAAGAAGAATATTCCCCCTTCTGCCCCTTTCAAAATTGTCCTTGTTAATTTGCATTTCATCAACCTGACAGTGGTGTATTAAAGCCCCCTCCCAATAATGCCACTTTCAGTGCCTAGACCAATGCTATACGTCATTGGAGTGAGGCCCTGTGATTTGATATAATGCTAACTAATACTAAACATCTGTCTTATATTAACAATCATAATTATGAAATACGAGATTAGAAATGGTAAATTTGCTAATTTGTCGATGTAATGACGTCTGAGCATGGCTTTCTTTCTTTTTTCAGAATGATGTTACCAAGTTAAGTTTTATGATGTTTGCTAACAACAAAATGAGGGTTCCATATAGCTCATAAGTCATTTTCTACTTTCTGTAACAGCAATCATGATAACCTGCAAAGGAGGTACACTCTTTTCCGATTAATCTTTATTCAACAGTCCCCAGCTGGAGGATAATTGAATTCGATGATGCATTGGGGAAAGAATTTATATTAATATACATCTTTACCTGGACACGAATCTGAAACAGAATCAGGATTTTTAAATAAAACTGACATTTATCAAGGAGGTTAGTGGAACAACCATCGGTATAAAAACACTTAAACTTTTGGTTTTATCATAACCCTGAGGTAAAAAGAATATCTCACCATTTATATGTAAAATCCAGTGAATATATAAACAATACATCTCTGTGTCGTTGAATATTATTCTTCTTATCGTAATTCCATTATGTTTTCTCGTTCAGGGATATAAAAACTATCAGGAGTACTACATTCCCCACATTGGCTGAGCTACAATGCAGTTGACACGGTGCATTGCCTTATACTTGACATCTTGTTTTTTTTCTCACATGGGATGAGTTCAAGTGATGACTACACACTACCCGCTCAAGTTGACATGCTGCATTGTCTCTAGACCGAAAGCTTCAGTCTCTGATATCGACGGTTGTTCCGCTGAGATTGCATCTGGCTCCTCTGACCGCCTCTATACATAGACTGAAGATCATCCTATGGGGACTGAGTGGAACAAATGGATCGGTTCGGCCGGACCGCGGTGAATGAGATATGCAACGAAATTTTCACCCTTTACATCCTCATGAATGCACTTTGGCTGCAATATTATAATAATTATATTAAAAAATAAAAAATAACACAGAAATATCTATTTAGACTTAATACGATAGCTTGCTCATTTTAGATCCTAAATTAATGATTAATCCGAGAAAGTCTCGTAGTCAACATGATTCGATGTCATCCATCTTGGTTTTAGTTGATGAGTATTCATTTTTTCTTTCTTTTCGAACGTCCAGTAGCTACGTACGAGTAAGACCGGCTTTACCCAGTGATATATGAATGAATGAATGAGTCGTCTGGAGAACCGTCTGTGTATGGGGGATGTCAGCAAATGTCCACGTGTTCGTGTAGTCCCATATACATCCCATATACATCTTTCCGTGTACAGTGTTTGCAATTTTACCAAGACTTGGCCAAATTTCTTATCATTTTGATGATTCCAGAACCTTGCAATACACACAAATTCTTATATGCTAGATGATCAACATCCTGGTCGATTCCAAAACGTTTCTTTCTCAATGCAATCGCGTGACCACAACTCAACTTCATCTTTAAAGGGATCGTTTATTAAATGATAAATCTGAGATGCACGGCCCTACGTGTTATCAGTGTCTGTGATATGGTGTAATTTTGAAGCATATTTTCAGGCAACAGGCCCTTCCGGTTTTCACGCAAAGACGTGCCCATACGCCTTTATGTACGGGAGATAAAAAACAAATACTATTTTGGATTGGGGTGACACGAAACTGTTTAACTCATATAAAAAGGTACAGTGACAGCCAAAAGAAGGTTGAAAATGTGTTTATTTTGGTCCGCGGTGTCAAAATAACTGTCAGGCGCCCCACGCGCCGTAATTTATGACAACGAAATTTTCATGATTCAGCCGCGGACCAAAATAAACACATTTTTCGGGGCAATGTTGCAACGAAAATCGGCTCTATAACGGGCAGAATCTGGCAGCCAAATCGGGTATCAACTTAAAGCTTAGACATCAGACAAACTGTTGGTAATAAAATAAAAGTGGAACTCCCTGAAAATCCAAACAATTCCTCTGGATTTATAAAAAAAAACATGAATAATTAGTCCATTTTTCAGTGAATTACCCTATAATATATTATGAAGATTGTGTTTTAGCCTTTTTTAACCCATTCATGCAGTTTAATTAAAAATCAGGAATATGTGGGTAAAATTTCATATTAATAACTTAAAAACTTCATGTTAAATTAAAAGATTTATACAAAATAAGTAACTTTTGGACTATTAAACTGCGAATATGTAAGATTTAGTTGTTTGAAGTAGTAAATTTATGCCCTTATTCTGCATACCGGAATAAAATATTTTACTGATGTATTCTTCAGTGTATTATCTTTAAACTGGGCAAGGAGAAAAGAAAAGAAAAAATCACCAAACATTAGTTTTGGCGCACTTTGTTTCCTCCCTTTCCCACTTTACGCCATAACGGCCCCAAAGTTTCGAACACATTACCACATTCTTTACAATCTATTCAGTTCACCAAACCATTTAAACGTAAACTTAAGCAGCACTTCTTGTCTTTGTATAGTTATTCTTAAATTATATATACGTTGTTTATCCCTTTACTCTTCTCCAGCTGACTGGGTTTTTTTAATTGTTAAATTATCTTCTGACGCGCTCAGGGTGCGCCCATTCATCAAGCCCATGTGGATTTTACGGATGCACCTTTTTTTTCTTCCTATACCCTTAGAAGATCTAATCATGTCTTCTTTTTCTTCTTCTTTTTTAAAATATTTTTTAATTTGTTATAAATGTATATAAAAACAATGTATTTTTTTGTTTGCCTGTGTATGTATTACAACAATGTAGAATGTCATTTTTTTGTTTACTGTGATTGGAAAAAAAATAAAGTTCGATTCAATTCAACTATGCGACGATACGCCACTGATAGAGAATACCCAAGTGTATCAAGTTTATGTTACCAGTTGTTGTATAATTATGTCCTATTCTTAGTACTTCATTTCTTACTATAAAACCTCCCTTCCCACCTTAATTGAAACTACCTCCTCTTCTCTGAATCAGTCTGACTATTCTTGTTATATTCCAAATTATCCTTTATCATACCAAATGAAACTTCTTTTATTGCAGAATATAATATGTCAATAATTAAGAAGGTGGAATGAGAGTACATGTAGCAAGGGTGCATGCGCGAGAGAAAAGTCATCGGCCCACAAAGGCTACGGCATAACATAGTAAAATATTATTTTTGTTAAGTATTTTGGTCCGTTTAGTGCAATATTTATGTTTGTTCATTTGTCTCATTTTATTTGGGTTTGGTCAAATACGGTAATATCATTATACAGCGATCTATTTGTTAATGGCCTTGTATTACGTGTTTATAACATTTTTATAACAACAATGTATTTCATGTCAGTAGTACACATCGCCATTACGATATGAGAGATTATACTCATTGATTCTTATTGAACGCGTATAACTATTTAATGTACTTGTTGTATAAATTTACATATCAATATTATGAACTAACTGTTGTATTATATGTACTTTATATACATACATTTATATGCAAACATTCAATTATTCATTATTTCGACTACTAGAATAGCACTATTTATTGTATTGTAAATAGGTTTGTGCGACGAAAGAATTCACGACCATATACAAAATATCGTATATGTGATGGAAGATGAAGTAATTGTGTCTAATAGTATTTGCTTTTGTAAGTGATAATTCCAATGTGTATCTTGACAGCTGAATACGAAACTCAAGTAATATTATTAATTTTTAATTATTTGATATTTTTATCGATATGCATTTTACACACATTTGTTGTTGATAATTCTAGGAGTGTATACGAGTTGTTTCTATCATATATTTATGATGGCACTTGTATCATTTATGGGGATCGCCCTTTACATGAAGTAGAATGCTTCATGTGTTATTCACACAAAAACAGTACACACCTTACTCATTTAATGATTTAAATAATATATGCAGTTGATTGTTATGCGACGTAACAACAATACAAGCAAAGGAATATAACAAGGTAAGGCTGGAAACAACCGGTTCTTTAATAGTGTTGGTTTGAGTACAAATTGTTATTAATACAAATGTGTATATGTTCTTAAAAAAGGAAATATAAACAAATAGCAAAGACATAAAGATACAATGAAATGATATCAAGGTTTGATTACAACTCTACAACAGTTAACATTTACATGTATGATATATGTACACGAAGATATATAAACATTGAGTTATCAGGTTATGGCAAGTGATCAATCTGGATCTTGTTTCCCAAAATTGTGGTTAAGGCAAACATGAATGTTATCACAGACTCTTTCATTATGAAGGGATGAGTTGTTTTAGCGCCACCTTGTGACTGCCTTAGTAATAAACCACATGAAAAACTGTGCAGTCGATACCCAGGAGTCAACGTGTAACTGGTGTATTTCTTATCGTCCCTAAGATTTCACGGCTATGGCATTATGAGAGTTGTAATCACTACACTTTAGGAAAATTCAAATTGGCCACATCGGTAATGTCGCTGCGATGTAGTGGCGAACAATTTCCCCATTTTTTTCAACACTAAAAGAAAATACGAAATGGATGACTCGGAGGAATCTTTTATTTTCAGAGGATTTGTAAAGTCAGGCTATCTACAATGCATTATTAGCAGTGCCCCACGGGAGAGGGCATATGGGAGAAAAATAGAACATATATATATTTTTTTTCACGACAAATGGGAGTATGGGACAGTTGTTCTTAAATACGTCACAATCTATTGGCAAAAGTGATGACTTAAGAAACGCATTTATCTTATTTCAAACTTTCATAACTCTTTCATTATGGGTTAGATTTATTTCAAACTTTCGCCCATCAGATTGGCTTACTTTTCGACTGTCATACGAATGAGAATTGTATTGCTCCCTTCCCCTTGCCCATATTAAAGGGATGACGCAATAAATACAGTTTATCCAGAGTGTGATGGGGGGGGGCATTTCTAGTCCGTCGATACTATTTGCGCATGGGTAGACAAATGTTATTAGTACCAAACATGTGGATATGTCAATTGATATGTGGTCATGACAGTTATGTAATCATTATTCATAAATGTCAGAAGAGGATCTAGAAAGATACATATATTAAGATTGGGGCGGGGCGGGGGGGGGGGGGGGTTAAGAAACTGATTATTCGGAAATGCACAAAGGGGGACTTGTCAATGTTTAAACGATCTTTTGAAAGGATTGCAACCATCTATACACAGAGTTTGGCCAACTTGGTTTTAGTAGGTCACGACATGGCGTATATTCTTTCTTTTTTGGTGCTAGCCCATCAAAACAGTTTTCATCATATTCAGCCAAACTCAATCCGGGTTGGCCAAACTGTCCTAAAATCAACCGCACTAAACATGGATTGTTGTCGAGCGCCCTCTTACTATGTTCCTCGCTATAGAAAGATTGGGCTACGATTAGATTTTCGAAAGGAAAAGACATGTTACCAGGCACCATATAATCACAAAAAATAACACAAGGTGAGATTTATAGCTAGAGGTTATTAACGAAATTTGTAAGCATGATCAAGTTTCAGTTTTTAGCTTTTCCTGAAAAAAGTATACTTTCTTCTATATAATTTTAAGATTCTGAAGCTGCATACACCTAAAATGGTGCTATTACAGTGTTATGTAGGCTATGATTGTCTGATCGTGGATTGGTTTTCATTTCTTGATGACCCTGCCTACTGCTCAAATTTTGACATCATATAGATGTAAAACAGAGTAATATGTACGTTGCGTTGATAGCTACGCTAAATAAAGAACATGATGTGTTTTATTCCCTTGCCAAGTTTGAGCACAATTTGAAAACCCCCTTTATAAAAATGTCTGCAGTTTAATAATCCTTTTTCCTGTCACCTTGCAGAATACATTCAAGATCAGAGTGCTTGAATGGACAACATAATTTAAATGCTTTAAAAAGAATAGATCAATACAGAAAAGAATAAAGAAGATTTGTCTATCGTCTCGTCTACCAAAAACTTGCGATCTGCCCACATCCTAAAGATGACAAATAAAAATAAAACATTGAAGAAAAAATGAATTGAAATTTAAGAACAATATAAAGAAAGTTAAGTGACTGAAGAAATAATGCACGATGGCTGGATGGTATAGCATTGGCCTCTAAACCGGTAGGTCCCGGGTTCAAAACAAAGCCAATACGCTCATTTTTCTTGGTAAGGCATTAATCCTCATTACCGCTCCCCCTCCAACAACGTATCAAATTCAAGATTCTCATGCTGACATACAAGGCCTTTCACAAACTTGCTCCCTCATATCTCTCGGCACTCATCACTCCTAAAACTCGTACTTCATCTATGCGTCTCAGATCGTCATCCACAGCACATCTTCATCTTGCCCCAGGCCCTCGCACCCACACCCGCTATGGAAATCGTGCCTTTTCTGTCTGTGCCCCCCAACTTTGGAACAATCTTCCCCATGAAATACGCGAGTCCCCAACCTTAGAGACATTCAAAAGTAAACTTAAGACTTATCTGTTTAATATGTAATGTAATGTAATCATATTTTGTTTGTTTAACTATAAAGCTTTATGTAAATATTAACTATTATTATTGTATTATTGTTATTAAGAATTTGTTATTATAATTATGTATCATGTATTATATTCTTGTAATTTGTAAGTTAACATTACTTTAAATTTATTTTTTGTTAAGCGCTTAGAAACTTTGTATTAAGCGCTATATAAATGTAATTTATTATTATTATTATTATTACCAAGTCCCTCGGAGAGGATTTAAAGGCGTCGGTGATTTGGTTATTATTTTACAAGCGTATACATGCTTTCCTAGCAAAAGAAAATAGAAGGGAAGAAAAGAAAAGAATGAAAATAATGAAAGAAAGAAAGAAAAGAAAAGACAGAAGTATAAAAAACCGAGGATTCTTTTCAAAAAAAGTTTTGTTTACCATGACACTTTACGGTATCATTACCTCTATCATGTGTATACAATCTTCATTATTCCGGTCGGTTTGGAGTGCCTTATATGGCTTCACAGTACCGACTCGTAGACAACTATAGCTGAATGTTCAATGGATTTATGTCAACCTACCTATGAAGGAACATTCTCGCAATAAAAAAATATTAAACATTTTCATGTCATGAAGAGGAGATTACTCATTGATCAAGGGTTTTGGGATAAATCTTTGCGTTTCATACGTTTCTTAAAAAAATATCCCGAATGGGCTGGTGAAGTCCATCTCTGCTAGCTTTGAAGTTGGCTGAGAGGGACTTCACGTGACCATGTAGCGCTAGTTTGGTTGTTTGATGGATTGTTTTAACCTAACAGTTAAGAAAGCATGTGTATTCTTGCACAACCAGGAAATCGACATGGGATCGCGGAGGGACTTTGCCGAGTAAAGAGGATTAATGCTTACCGTTGGGGACTAGCGCGTGGGCTTGGATTTGACTCCGAGACCTCTTAGATACAAGGCCACTTCTTAACTTTAGCATTGATGCTGCTTGTAAATGTCGGCTTGCATAGGGATGTAGATATACAGTAGGCTTGCGGGTGCTGTCAACCTGTCAACCTGTTCGAAACGTCGAGCCACTCATCCTCTCCAAGCGCTATAGTTATCCTTAGAATTATAAGCTAAGAAAGATAACTAACAGTCCTTTTCAGGACTACACACCCCCAAGAAAGATTACCAAGTCAGAGTCCTTTTCAGGACTCCTCAATCCTCTCTCTCTCTCTCTCTCTCTCACACACACATGGTGCATCCGCAAGCCTACTGTATATAGCATTGATATTACCGACTTTTACGAATTCAAACAGTCGGGAAAACAAGAACTAGGAAAGGAAAATTGTATGTGAGATGTAAAATTGGCATTTTTCCAATTCGTCGGAACTTTCAGATTCATAACTTCATTCTTATGCTTTAAATCTTTATTTGAGGAACTTCAAAGTAGGAAAAATTATCCCGATATGTTTTTTTTTTCTTCAAACGTTTCCGTGATGAAATAACACACCTGTTAACACCATACGAAAAGGGGCATATTTCGGTCAATGAACTCTACTCTACGCAGTGCGTAAAGTTCAGTGATTTCGGCTCTCAATTTTAAGCCGTTCCTTGTCATATTTAAAATATGAATGCATTTGAACAGCCATGCTTTTCAGCCCATATTTGTTTTACTCTGGTGTTTTTCGACACCTGCATATCAATGATAACATTCAAATATTATTGTCCACATCTCCCCAGACTTCAACCTTCTAGTACCATGGTTGTATGATAATACCATAGTTACTGTTTTCCTCCTATGATGGAAGCCTGGCTCTGTACCATGTCTTGAGATTTACTTGTGTAACTGAGTAACTTCATTGTTATTAAATCCTAAACAAATGTTTGGAAACTGAAGTTTGATCTATTATATTTTTCTTGCTTTGCCGTAATAACTGCTTTGTTTAATATTGTTAAAAGGGATTTTTAATGCCTTATAAAATGATATCACAATAAGGGGGTGTTTTAAATTTGGATGGCATCATCAATGCCAACCCGAGGGGTAGCGAAGCAAACAAACGGGAGAGGGTACGTGTTAAAAGGGGTTATTTCATCCAACGTCGTGAATTTTGATAGTTTAGCTTTACAAAACCTTGGGTTTTCCTGCATTTTTAAAGTTTTTTTTACGTTTCTTTTTTTTTTCTTCTCCACATTTTACAGTAAATAGTCATCGCTTGTTTAATACCAAGGGAAGTGATGTTTATTCCACTTTAAATGGTTTCATATTTGGTATGACTTAGCAGCCCCATTGAATGAGCAGTACATATATAATGGGAATAAGGGGCAAAGTCAAAAGTGAACAGTTGCAAAATGCACCGGTATAGGGCACTATATTCGTTAATATGCTGAGCACTCTTCTCTCTTTGACATATTAAGAGAGTGTGATTTGTGTAAATTACTGGGGCTTTTGACCCCAAATAGTCATCCATGAATATTACATTTTTAAGAATCTTCAAATGAAATTCATGCACTATGAGGACATGTCGGACAAGATTCGCTTGTGTTTCGTCATCAACTTTTTGATGCATCATGCCTAATTTAAGAGATGTTGAAAAGGCCCGGGCAATTGGACAAGTCAATGCAGAAGTTCTCCACAAAGATGTTAAAGCACCTTTTTTTTTAAAAGAAATTATTTAAAACCCGTCTGCAATAGTTTGGACAGGAGGGTTAAGACCTCCCTGTAAGGTCACCTACAGGTGGTTATCTCATCAAATCAACTCTCAATTAACATAAGAAAAAGGGGATCATGAGGGACCAATATGCATTGTTTGCTATAAAGAGGCCCTAAGTAGCTATAAGTAGTGCAGTGCGGCTTTAAAGTGAACTAAAGTGGAATGCATGTTTGTTTGAGTGAAATAGCATGATTATTTTAGTGCTGACATGGTGGTTCTACTACTTCAGGCATGTTTGTTTTAATGCAGTGTGTATGTTGCTCATGGAAGATCATCTGAAAACACAGCATCCCTACACTCTTCAAAAAAGAAGAACGCACAACCTAACAAGAGCAGTATGTTTGGAAATGTTTCACTTTTAAACTTGCCCCTTATTTTGATCTCCTGCGTGTTCCAAATTTGAAAAATCATAACAAAATGGGATATCATTTTAAAGAGGAATAAACAAAGCGATGATTATGCAATGACTAGAGAGATATATTCGATCACACTTGAGTTTCAAAACTATTTTGAGGAATTTAATTTCCTTTCATATTTAATACCTTGGCTGTATTGTAAAACCGTTGTTTATGGCTTATGTTTCTTTGGTTCTTCATTCTTATTGTAACCCTAGGTTAGTTTGTTTTGACAATACTTCATATATTGAACCCGGGAGAAGAACTATTGATGTAACCCATATGCCTATCATGTTGTTACAGTGTTGTTATTAGTGTTTTTATGAGAATAAAATAAGGATACACAAATCAGGAGCCTGCCTTATCAATTTGTATAGAGACTTCAATTAGATAATTAATACGTATTCGTGTCCAATCATAGGAAGGAGAGAACACCATCATGTCTTATGGCCATAAGATATCTGACAACATTTCTTGGTTACACACGTTTGCGTTAATAACAGGCCTATCTCGTTAATTATGTTTTTTAATTATAAAACTTTGCTTAAAACCCCATCAGGACTATAAATGTCATTGAAAGATTTCGCCTAAAACATTGCTGAATTAAGCTTCAGACAATCACACACATCTGCAAAACATGACGCTGAAGCAGTAGAGAAAAACATGTTAAAGATAATTTCTGATACAATTCAGGGTAATAACGATTCACCAACGCTTCTTTTCTGTCCTCTTTGAGGTTACCCTTTGTAGGTGCACCCTTCTTGTGCAAACAAGTGCTCTTTATGTCGCTGCACCCCTAACTTTGAAAGACTTCGCTGTCCCTGCCGTGCAATATTGACACCGTCCAGACAGGATATGAACATTTCTATAATGTTCACCCATGCGGGTAAGGCATTGTTAAATATTTGTTAACTTGATCACATTCAACTAGACTTGCTGACGCTGCGTGCTATTACTTCAGAGGTGGTACTTACGCCGGGGGGGGGGGGAGGGGATACCCCAAACAACTACCCCCAAAGAGCATATACTTTTTCCTGATAATTTCCTCTACACAAATATGAGAGGTTCCCCTTTTACTTTCCCAAGTGCCCCTTTTCGTTATAAGAACTACCCTTTTTTATTTTAATAAGTGCCAATTTTTACCTCTGATAAGTGTCCCTTCTATTTTGATACGCGCAACATTGATACCGTCTCGTCAAGATAACAACATTTTGTATAACGTTCATCCATGCGGGTGAGGCATTGTTAAATTTCTGTTTTGGTCCTCAACTTAATCACGTTCCACTAGACTTGCTTACGCTGTGTGCTATTACTTTATTTCCCAAGTGCTCCTTTTCCTTATAAGAACTACCCTTTTCCATGTTAATGAGTGCCAAATGTTTCCTCTGATAAATGCCCCGTTTATTTCGACACGTAGTCCCTTCTTTTTGTTAAATAGGTGCCTCTTTCCTTTTGATTTGTCCCCCCACTTCTGTATCAAATAAGAGCCCTTCCCCTTCCAATAAATGCCCCTTTTCTTCTCCCATAAATGCTCTTATTAAAATATGATAATAAAAATAATAATAATAATAGTCATGCGGAAGAAACGTTATGAAATAGCATCTGTATGCGCTTCGAAAGAGCTTTGGACATTATTACCCTAGCTTTAGCTCCGGCAGACGTAATCAGCGCACAGTGCATTTCAAGGAATAATCCTACCAGCTACCCATTTACCTCACCTGGGTTGAGTGTGGCAAATGTAGATCAATGTATTGCCAAAGGACATTAGTGCCGCGGTGGGACTTGAACCGCGGACCTTGTGATCGACAGTCCGGTGACGCATCCACTCGACTGTTCCTTTTTCTTCAACGAATGTCCCTTTTATTTATAATTAGTGCCTCTTTTCCATTATTTACCCGTTTTACTAAAAGCCCCATCTCTTTCTCACAAAAACCCCTTTACACCTAAAGCCCTTTTTCATTTCGACACGTGCCCCGTTTTCACTTCTTATTATATAAACCTTTGTACCCTCAGACAAGTGGCCCTTTTCTTTTATTATAATAATCCTTTCCCCTTTTCATAAACGCCACCTTTTAGCACTGTTACATTTCCCTATTAAAAACTGATAAGTGCTCCTATTTTCGACAGATGGCCCTTTTCCATTTTCATTAGAGCCCTTTTCATCTACGAAAACATAGAATACTACTTATTGACGTGTAGTAGCACTTTAATAGTAATACTAGCTATATTAACAACTCCGACCGTATCCCGCTTCCCTTTAGGTAGGTGAATTCGTCGGGTGAGCGCGCTTGCATGCACTCGATCAAAGGTATAATATAATCTGGTCCATGTATTGACTATGTAAAATCGATTCCTAGTTTCTCGTCCGGTTTTCAAAATGAGGAATGGATATTTCTTTGTTATATCATTGATATTCTGATAAGATGGCCGCTCATACAAATACTTATAGCCATGGCTCCATGTTAACTTGTGTTTTAAATGGTCTACAGTAAACTCTTGGGGGTAAAAATGATAAAGAGTAAAATCAATGTTTATTTAAAAGAAAAATACTATTTAAGGAGATCTATAGAGTCTAAACTAAAACAAAACATAACAATTAGTTTGTATTATAATATATCTATTTAAGTAGTTCAAAGATATAGTCTTCAAATTATTACAAAACAGTAAACAAATTATAATAACAACACCATATTAGACTCTTTGTCATAGTCTTGTCCATATTGATATGTCTTTAGTTCATGAATTAGTAGTTATGTGCAAATGTGTTGTTTTATTATTGTAAAGCGCATTGTTATTTTCTGTCAAGATAAAAATGCCTTGTAAAAGCCTATGTTATTAGTATTATCATTATTTCTAAATCATCAGATCTATGTTTTTTCTCTTAAAACTATTTTTGATCTGCATCTAATTATATCACCGAATTATTTTTTATCTCAAAATAAAATTATTAAATAACAATAAACCACAAAGAGAAGGAGGCGGGCGCCCGAAGAATGCTTGCGGGGGCGATAATCCAGGGTTCATTTTTACCTGGCATTAGTTTGGAAGAAAAGAAAAGCAGCAATGCCCCCTGAAAAGAAAAGCTCTTCAAATGGTTCACGCATAATTGATTCCTTGTGAAGTTTAGTGAGGTAGTGATAATATCTTTATATTGACACTCGTTTTCATAACTATTCGATAAATGAAATATTTTTAAATTTCTTTCGGTTTTGGCATACAGAATGACTGGTACACAATGACATTATCTCTCTCTCTCTCTCTCCCTCTCTCTCTCTATCTCTCTCTCTCTCTCTCTCTCTCTCTCTCTCTCTCGCCCTCCTTTAGCCAGCCATCCAGTCATTATCTTGCTCTCTGTCTGTCTCCTGAACCTTCTCCCTCTCTCTCTCTCTCTCTCTCACTGGATATTTTAATGTCCCTCTAGTCACATTCTTTCTCCCCCTAGCTCTCACCCAATGACTAATCATTAAGAACACACTTGTTGGTAAATAGGGACAGATAATCTACAGAAAAGGCTAATTAAAGCAACCATTGAACTTACAACTTTTAGGAAAACAAGGTGAACTTCAAAGGCTAACTGTGAGTACAATATACATCCCTACAATATGGAACCCTTAAAATGCCAATCACATGGCAGATATATTAATCAGTACCAGTCTCAATGATATGAAATAAAACTAAATTTAAACCCCGGGTCATACACCCCCCCCCCCTCTCTCTCTCTCTCTCTCTCCCTCTCTCTCCCTCTCTCTCACACTCTCTTTCTTTCTCTTCCTTTTCTCTCTTTTTCTCTCTATCACACTCTCTCTCTCTTTCATACACTCACTCATTCGTTTTTTTTTCTCTTTCTCTCCGACTGGCTCATTTAATCTCTCTGTTTCCCTCTCTCTCTCTCTCTCTCTCTCTCTCTCAATACAATTGGATAATAATTGCATAAACTATGTCTTTTCTCTTAGAATTATTTCAGATCTTCATTAAAGATATCACCGAATTATATATTTATCTGAAACTAAAAAATCGAATTGCCCCCCCCCCCCCCCCCACAATAAAAAAGAGGCGGGCGCAAAATTATCGCGTGCGAGGAAGGTATACTAGTAATACTTTTTACTTAGCCACACTGTGGACGAATAGAAAAAGCAGCAGTGTCCCCTGAAAAGAATATCTCCTCAATGGTTCACGCATGATCTAGCTTGTGCAGTGCAGTGTAGTGAGGTAGTGATACAATCTCGATATTGACACTCGTTTTCATGACTTTTCGAGACACGGCATATTTTCATTTCTTTCGCTTCTGGGATACATAATAGCTGGTACACAATGACAGTTGGTCTATCTCTCTCTCTCTTTCTCTTTATCTATCTCTTTCACTTAATATTTTAATTTCGCTCTCAGTAAATTTCTTTCTCCCCCTCTCTATCTCACTTACCTTCACTAAAACAAATTTTCACTTAATCACTCTCTCTCTCTCTCGCTCTCACACATTTACTAATTCCTTGTTTTTTCTATCTTTCTCTCTCTCTCTCTCTCTCCTTTTCTCGTAATTGCCCTCTTTCTCTTATTTATACCTATCAATTTAACAAACTCACTTCATTTTCGCTCTCTGTTTCCCCCCCCCCCCTCTCTCTCTCTCCTTTTCATCGACGCACGCACACAGTCAATCCCTCTCTTCATTCGTTTTTATCCAACTTATCGTCCATGGTGCTGATGAGCCTATACCCACCGCCCCAGCACTCCCTTCCTCCCCACTACGTACATTTCTTGTTGAATATAAAGCAACAATCTTTCGCCATTTGTTACAACCATGACGTGGCAATTTCTCTTTCAGGTAGGACTCATAATAATTCGAGTTACAGTTGATTCCGCTTGGTTGATTCCACTGTTCAGATGATTAGGCAGACAGAGACTGCGATATAAGTGAACGACGATGAGTTAATTCTCTCATTTGTTCATCTCTTTGTTCGTCTCTTTAATGCCATTTGAATATTTTGATGACAATACACATTGCGATACTATTCATATCGAACAGCCAAATGGCAGTCACATGACAGATAGGTTCATCAGTACCAGGCTAAATAATATGAAAGAAAACTGAATTTGAACCCTGGACCATACCCACCCCTTCTTTTTGCGAGAGAGAAAGAGAAATAGACATGCCTTCTTACCCCCTTCCTCCTTGGAAGCTACGCCGCTAATTTACAACAATTTGTAGCTTATTCCAGAAAGTAAGTGTTACAATAAACAAAAACGTAAAGATTTTCTACTTCATTCCAAAAAGGATTGTGGTCCCGCTAACTTTACAGTGGAATTAGTTGAAGATAGTGCGCCCTATATTTCACAACCACTAGCAAATTGCCAGTAGATGCGAAATATAGGGCGCACTATCTTCAACTAATTCCACTATAAAGAGAAAAGGCAAGGTTGCTGAATGTCTGTCGCCACTGCTACTCTTTATACAGCCATGATGTGACAATTTACTCATTCAGCTAGGACTCACAGTGATTCGTTTCACGGTTGATTCTTCCTTGTAGATTCCACTGTTCGGGGGATTTAGCCAAAAGAGAATATTCTCACGATTACCCACGATAATTTTTTCTTCTATTCATCGTCATTTCAATGCTAGTTGAAAATATTTTGATGGCAATAAACGACATTGTGGTACTATGTTTAAGTACCGTCGCATGGCTATCGCAGGACAGATAAATTCATCAGAACCAGGTTGAATAATTTGAAAGAAAAATTAATTTGAACCCTGGGCCAACCAGCCTCTCTCTCTCTCTCTCTCTCTCTCTCTCTCAATCTCTCTCTCTCTCTCTCTGCAATTGGAGAAATAAACGTGCATCCCCCCTCTCCCTTTGTATCTACGCCACTGATTTACAACAAACTTTGTATGTAGTTTATGATTATAGAAAGTAGGTCTAATACAATAACAAATAAATAACAACGTTGAAACAAAAATGGTGAAGTACATGCAAATAACTCCCATGGCTACCCTTTCCGATGTTTTTAATGGGCTGGTCTTTTGAAGTGCATGATTTATCACAGTCATGATAAAATGAGATATGTTCAAAATGGAGTTTGTATCATTCATTTACATAATGATGATGACAAATAGTTGGTTTACAATAATAAACTTCAATAATTTAAAAGAAAAGTGAACTTTAACCCTGGGCCATACTCCCTTCAATTTCTCGCAATACGATATGAAAAATGAGTCTTGTTGACCCTAACCCCTACTTGGGGTAGGGGTGAGGATCACATATGCAACTGCTTTACATCTTTATCTGAGACAATAACTCTTTGATACAATAAATGGAAAAAACTGGAAACAAGGATGATGAAGTTAATGTTTGTATAATTATACAAATCAGCAGATGTGACTCAGTGGTTTATTACAGAAGGCTTGCGGGTGCACCATGTTAGAGAGAGGGAGGATTGAGGAGTCCTGAAAAGGACTCTCGGTAATCTTTCTTGTGGATTTGTAGTCCAGAAAAGGACTGTTTGGTATAGTCTTGAAAAAAAAAACTGTTGGTTATCTTTTCTTAGCTTAAAGTTCTAGGGAGAACTATAGCGCTTGGAGAGGATGAGTAGCGGGAGTTGCTCGACGTTTCGAACAGGTTGATTATCCGTCGTCAGGATAGTCAACCTCTCTCTCTCTCACATGGTGCACCCGCAAGCCTTCTGTATATCTACATCACCGCGCAAGCCGACACTTACAAGCAGTAATATTTTGATGATTTTTTTTACTATGCTATTCTCCCAAACTGACATTCAAAGAATGAAAAAACTCATATTGCAATCGTCAATTTTCCCTTTAGTCATTCTATTTTTCTGAATGGCGACATACTTCATGATGTACACATAGTTATTGAGGTTGTGTTGCCTTGAACCATTCTGGAGCAATGCCAAATATAATTTGTCATTCCTTTATACTTTCATAACAAGAACCAAAACAGTGCAAAAGAACTATTCTGCTTGAAATTACTTTATTACCAGCCTACATATACTTACTGATCTCTGAGAAGTGCTACCTTTTGTTTTTAAGTGTCCCAAACATTGTGGAGCGTGTGTGCAGCGCTTTGTAACTGCAAGGAAAAGGCGCTATATCAAAAATCTATTGGATTGGATTGGATTGGAAACGGCAGGTATAATAATAATAATACACTTCAGAAGAGTTGCTTTTCTGCTTATAAACCAATTAGATTCAATACTTGATCTAGTGTTATTTTGTCAAACAGAAGTAAAAAGCGGAACGGCATGTATCAATAGTATGCTATTCATAAAAATATTCAAAGGGGGAAAACTTTAGAAAAATAAACCACAACTTTGACATAAAAGCTGCTGGTATGTATACATTATGTTTCCTGGTTGATGTTTGCACGGCCTAAGAGAGAGAAAGAAATAGAGAGAGAGAAGGAGAGGAGCTAGGGAGTGAGAAAGAGAGAGAGAGAGAGTGAGAGAGATGTGCGAGAGCAAAGTTCTTTTCGTGCCCCTCCCCTCCCCATCTCCTTTAATCTTTATTACAAGGGTACCTAAAATGAAACACTTTTCCTTTCTCTTCGTTATTTATCTTGTTTTGTTTTATGATGGGTCAGAAATTGTTCTGACTCGTATGTTTATGTATAGGCAAAGGATGAAATGAGAGAAAAAACTCAAAAGAAAAAGAAAAATGAATGTATACTGTGAAGTTTTGTAATGATCAAAGAGAAACGAGGTTGACTCGATTTGGTTGAAGATTGCATGCACTGCATAATGTTTGTATGGATACAATTGTTAAGTTATTAGAGACATTATGTGTAAAGCGCTATATAAAATCGGAATATTATTAGTTATTTATTATTACAACAATATTGTTTTCTTTTTGGCTGGTCTTTTAAAATGCAATGATTTACCATAGTGAGTATGAAAAGGTGATATTTGCAGGATGGAATCTTTGTATCATTCGTGTACATAATGATGATGAAAAAGTTTACACCCGGTAGGCAAGCGTCAATGGTGTTAATACGGCTCGGTGTAAAAATGTCAGAGGAAAAAATGCCAGAGGTAAAAATGTCAGAGGTAAAAATGTCAGAGGTAAAAATGTCAGAGGTAAAAATGTCAGAGGTATAAATGTTAGAGGTATAAAATAAAAACAAAAGCATGTGACAACTTTGTTATGGTTACACCCGGGTTATATATTAGGCTTATCGAAAAAGAACAGCGAGGGATATTCTGCAGTCGTTATTTCACCGTTGCTTTGTTTTCCACTTTCTCAGACAGGGGGAGAGTATTCTTCTTCTGGGACACGGTGACCCGGCTGCTCTCCCTCTTTCTATCATATGCTTTGCTATATATCCTTCCGAACAGTGGTCAATGCCTAGGCATAGCAGGCAGACTAATGGGACATGGTTGCTACTCCGAGTTTCGCGCCTTGCAAGCATTCATCAGGCAACTGATAGCATTCTTAAAAGTACATGATTATCCTACAACCTTGGTACAAATACCCCTTAAATAAGACTTAACTAATAAAATACAATTATAATTAC